>NC_139220.1:238574596-239174596 GCF_055691185.1 Crinia signifera
TGGTTGAAGACAATCTGCACACTTCAATGAGCAATGTTGCGGGTGCACAGTCACATAAGGGAAACTGCAGTCAAATATTGGAAACTGGCACACCAAAAAGTCCAAAAATGCAAAAAGTTTTATTTTAAGTTCAAGCTAAAAAGTTTCAAAGTCCATGCAGTGGGAAAAACAAGCAATTCAATGCAATACTTAACAGGATCCCCTGCAGGTCTGCCATGCTCGAGCAGGTGCTGCTAATCAGCCAGTGATTCCCAATACATCCTAGGAAAACTCGGGTTGGATCTTACATTACCCTCATATGGAAGTATGCTGTCCCTGCCACTTCCAGACTGTGAGAAAGAACAGTTGGACTCAGGTATCTCAGGCTTGATCCTAACAAAATAAAGGGACTCCATTCCACTAGATTTTTTTATCAACACTTTTTAGGTAATGCAGGTGTTAGCACTGATAAAAAAATAGGGTTCTCCACTTTATCTTTAGTTATCAACATTTTGTATTAGGCTTTCCATCATTGTTGACATATGACCACAGTCAAAGCCGAGACAATAATCAAGAATTTGATAATATACGTATCTAAGGTCAAATATTGAAAGTTTATATATGAATTTCTACTGCTTTATTGCAGTCAAATTTAAATCATGAACAAGAAATACCCCTGATGAAGTCTGTTAAAGACAAAATGCGTTGGTTTTCATCTACTTGTATGAATTGCATCTGGACAAGTTTTCATAATAAATCATCTGGAATTTGAACTTTGCACCTTATTTCTTGGGGTGAGATTTAATAGAGTGCGCTTTTTAGATTTTTGCTCAAAAAAATTGCTAAATTCGCACATTTTCCTAAAATTTCATAGGATGCAAATTGCCCTTAAAATCGCACTTATTGCCACGAAAATCGTACATTTTGACCTTTTTCATTTTTTTTCTCACACTTCAATTCGCATCCAGATGTTTTCCCATTATAAAGTATACAATGCTCAAATTTAATAGGATGAGATTTTTGGAAAACGATACCAAAAATCGCAAAAAAGAAACCTGGCGAATTTGACAGAACCATGCACAGATCATTGAGTCTTAAACAATGTGTAAAAGTTAAAATGAAAAATAAAAAATGGCGTGGGGTCCCCCCTCCTGAGAATAACCAGCCACGGGCTCAAAGAGCCAGTCTTGGTTCAAAAAAATCATGGGGTAAACCAAATAGGGGTCCCCTGGATTTTTTAAAACCAGCACCAGGCTCAAAGGTCAGTCCTGGTTCCCAAAATATGGGCACAAAACGAGAAGGGGTCCCCCATATTTAAAAAACCAGCACCAGGCCCAACTAGCCAGGAGGGTAATGCCAGGGTAATGCCACAGCCGTGGGGAAACTTTTTATACGAGTCCTTGGCCAAAGCATTTACATCCTGACCGGTCAGCCTGGGCAGGGATCCTGAGGAAGTGGGGAACCCCCCAATGAAGGGGTCCCCGCTCCACAATTTACCTGCCCTGCCCCTGTGAGAAATCTCCAGTTTTTTTAAAGCGGCAATCATTTACACTGCAAAACCAGTTTGATTTTGCATGTAAATGATTGCTGCTTTAAAAAAACTGGAGATTTCTCCCAAAATCTCTCACTTTCTGAATCTCTCATCCTATTAAATCTCACCCGTAGTTTCACGCAGTGGTGTAGCTACGTGCCACGGTGCCCGGAGCAAGGGCATGTCCCCCCCCCCCCCGATTTGTAGTAGGCGGGCTCTTGCGCATATAACCCCCCTCCCCCTCTGGGGATATAAATCATCTTGAAAGGGGCCCCCCACCCTCTCCCTTTTGGCATGACAGGTTAAAAAAAATACATATTGGTCCCTACATGAAAAAAAAAAACATACCCAGAACTGTAGACTATCAGCACCACATTGTAGTGCAGTGATCCGTAGAGTTATGTAGATATATATAGGGGCGGATCCAGGAAAAAATGACGGGGGGGGGCACCATTAAAGGGGAGTGCCGTAAGTGAGCAGATTTCTAGAAAAGCATGTAAGGCCTAATAAAACATAGTTGTGGCCTCAAAAAAGAAAGCTGTACCCAGTGGTGCAAATCTAAATTATTTTTTAGTGGTACTAATAGCACGCGCCTTAGGCGCGCACCAATTTTGCCCGTGACCATGCATTGTAAGGGGGCGTGGTCATATTAAAGTAGAGGAGTGGCTACATGACAATAGGGACATGGCCACATTATGCCACACACCGTAATGAATCTTACACATTATGCCACAAACCGTCATGTCCACTACACATTATGCCATACACAGTAATGCCCATTACACCACATACCATTATGCCCATTATACATTATGCCACATGCCGTAATGCCCACTAAACATTATGGGGCACGTAATAATAAAGTGGTCCTGAAGAGGTGGTGGAACAGGGGTGTGGTCACACAATAGTCACCCCCATATAAAGTACACCACATGTATAGCCCCTATTTCATATTACTACACAAAGTAGTGACCCATATTCCCAATATATCACACAGTATTGCCCCTTACACAAAATGCCCACAGTTGCAATGCCAGTTATACATAAAAATGCCAACAGTAGCAGTGCTGCTTATACTAATAATGCCAATATTAGCAGCTGTGATGTTAGGTAATACACAAAATAAATGTATTTAAATAAAAAATATAAATATAATATAAATGAAACTTGCCAAATGAACAACAAACAAAAAAGAGCAAAATTATGTAAGTGAGAGCTTTTAGGTGCAGAATACGCACTGAAGCCAGATGATGAACTGAGGATTGGCTGGATATGAGGTGAGGGCAGTGGGAAAGGTCGGGCAATGGATGGGAGCAAGGAGGCATGGTGACCAAGTTGAAAGACTGGAAGGATGAAAGAAGATAGCATGGGTGAGAAAATTAGTAAGTAAAAAGTGAAGGGTTACTAGGAGGGGCATATGGGGGTGGGACAGAATGAGAGAGAGAACTGGAGTACTAGGAGGGGGATATGGGGGTGGGACAGAATGAGAGAGAGAACTGGAGTACTAGGAGTGGGACAGAATGAGAGAGGGCTGGGGTACTAGGAGGGGGATATGGGGGTGGGACAGAATGAGAGAGAACTGGAGTACTAGGAGGGGGATATGGGGGTGGGACAGAATGAGAGAGAGAACTGGAGTACTAGGAGTGGGACAGAATGAGAGAGGGCTGGGGTACTAGGAGGGGGATATGGGGGTGGGACAGAATGAGAGAGAACTGGAGTACTAGGAGGGGGATATGGGGGTGGGACAGAATGAGAGAGAGAACTGGAGTACTAGGAGTGGGACAGAATGAGAGAGGGCTGGGGTACTAGGAGGGGGATATGGGGGTGGGACAGAATGAGAGAGAACTGGAGTACTAGGAGGGGGATATGGGGGTGGGACAGAATGAGAGAGTGCTGGGGTACTAGGAGGGGGATATGGGGGTGGGACAGAATGAGAGAGAACTGGAGTACTAGGAGGGGGATATGGGGGTTGGACAGAATTAGAGAGGGCTGGGATACCAGGAGAGAGAAGTAGATTCAGAATATAAACAGATGCTGGCCTGGATGTATTCAGTGTGGAGGCCGTGCGGGATGCCAGACAAACTCTGAGGTTTATTTTTATAAATGCCAATCAAGAATGATTTTTCCTTGTAAATGAGTACTACTTTTAAAAAAAAACCTCCAAGTTCGTCCGACATGCCGCATGGCCACCTGATTGGCCACCGCATTACGGGGGTTATTCTGGTTCACTCTTTCTGACAAAATCCTTCTTAGATGGACAAAACCAATTGCACTGTGGGTGGGGCAGATATAACATGTGCAGAGATAATTAGATTTGGGTGAGTTATTTTGTTTATGTGCAGGGAAAATACCAACTGCTTTATTTTTACACTGCAATATAGATCTCACTTTGAAGAAAAACCCCACCAAAATCTAATTATCTCTACATACGTAACATCTGCCCCACCTGCAGTGCACATGGTTTTGTCCATCTAAAAAAGAATTTGTCAGAAAGAGTGAACTAGAATAAGGGCCTTCATCCGGCACACAGACTGGAGAAACTGAAGAGCACAGCAGTAGCAGTCAGACCTAAAACAAAATATAGCAGTAAGAAAATGGTATTGTATTGGTAAATTGTAATTAATAAGTATATGAGTATAATGTTAGCAGCAACAAATAAAAAAATAAAAAAAAATTATATAAAACAAGATAAAAAAAGAATACAGGTTGAGTATCCCGTATCCGAATTATTCCAAAAACCGTGGTTTTTGGAATCATTCAAATTTTTATTTTATTTTTTTAACCCCCCTAACCCTCTTTTCATACTTACCAAGTCCCAGGGCGTCCACAGCAGGCCTCCGGCATCTTCTCCGGGTCTCCAGCGGTCCCAGGAATGCATTGCGCGAGTGTGCGCGCGCGCCGGTGACGTCACCAGTGCGCGCGCACACTCGCGCAATGCATTCCTGGGACCTCTGGAGACCCGGAGAAGATGCCGGAGGCCTGCTGTGGACGCCCGGGGACTGCGTGGATGCCGAGGGACCACCGGACACCATCAGGGGACAGGTAAGTATGGCTAAAACAATTTATTCCAAAAACCGGAAAATTCCCCTATCCGGAATGCTCGTGGTCCCGAGCATTTCGGATAGGGGATACTCAACCTGTATAATATAAACGGATTAAAATGAATAAGAATGGATATACTGTATAAAGCACTTTTGTAACAGGTGCTTGTTAAAGCTGTGAAATCCCCCCTACTCTCACCTAGATGTTGCAGTCTCCTTCTTTGTTCTCCGCAGCCTGGATTTACTTGCAGTGCAGGAAGGGGGGAGGTGGTTGGCAGAGGTGTCAGACGCACATTTCAATTCAAATGCTGTCAGTGGTGTTAGTTTCCCACTGGCTAAGCCTCATCACTCTTACTCACTGTGGAGGCTGGAGGCGGAACTCTATTCAACTCCCGGGGAGCATAGGTGCCGATTTATGTTTTTGCTGGTTGGTGCTCAAGCCAAAAATATAGAGTGGCTTCGTGGGGAAGGGGTGTGGCCACAAAATAATACCAATTTATATCATGGAGCACAGCTGTCTCCAATATTCAAATTACGGCAACAGAGTTCCACATACATAAATGCCCCCACAGTGCACGTAGATGAATGCCCCCACAGTGCAGGTACATAAATTTCTCCCACAGTGCAGGTACTCCGCGGACAGAATACACTCTTCCCGGCATACTGTTTCCCAGGTGGCGGGTCCGGCAATGTGGGTGCTGCAGCCGCAAATTAGCAAGTTAATATGGCGGCCCAGCAGCGGGACTCGGGCCCGTGGGTGCTCATCAATTTCTGTGGGTGCTCGGGCCCTTGAGCATCCAGAGAATCGGCACCTATGCCGGGGAGTCCTTGGTCACGCACAGCGGGGAAGGTGGGCTGGCACAACTGACGGAACGCTACCTGCCTGTATCTCCACCCGGCGGCTCTTCCCCCCACTTCAGACGCGCGGGCAGCGATGGTGCTATGACATCACCCGCACGGCGTCAAAACTGTGCACCCAGCAGCAGCATATTGGTCCTCGGCAGTGGCAGGCTGACAGCCGGCAGCTAGAGGTGGTTGCGCAAGCCCCCCAGAAGAGAGGGTCAGCACCAGGCACAGCAGGGAGGCAGGGAGTCGGGGGGGGGGGGGGTAGTGTCTGGGCAGGGAAGCTGGCGAGTAGGGCGGGGAAGCCGGCGGCTGAGAGCACGGCTCCGGCGCCAGGTGACATCTCTGCGTCTGGAGCGTGTACTCCACCAGCTCCACCCTAGCTACGCCTCTGGTTTTACAACATCTGGAGGGCCACAGCTTGAAGACCCATGGTTTAATCTATTTTTTACCACTTATCAGCCCGATGCCCACTGCCCATGGGGCATCGGGGACAGTCTGTGGGCGGAGCCACAGATGTAAACACAAGTCCCTTTTTGAGCCCAGGGCTGGTTATGCTCAGGAGGGGGGCCCCATACCATTTTTCTTAAAAAAAATTTTTTTTAACAAAAACGCACATTTCTCCAAAATCCTTAAATTCGCAAATATTCATGACTAAAATTCACTAATTTTCATGATTAAAAATTGCACCATGTTGCACCATATAACACTTTTTTCACCAGCAAATTCGCATCCCATTAAATAGTCGTTTTTGTTTTTTTTAATTCCCGATGACCGAAAATAAGGTGTGATTTCGGAACCTTACTAAAAATCACATCCCATTAAATATCACCCTTGGACTATTACCATAGGCGAATCTAGAAATATGGTAATGGGTGGTCCCAGATCCAAATACTGCAGGAAATGGGGGTGTGGTCTCATGGAAAGGAGGTGTGTCATCACAAAAAGGGGGCGTCATATTACACATTAGACCACACACCGTAATGCTCATTACGCCACACGCCATAATACCAATTACACCACATGTTGTAATGCCTATTACACACTATACCAAAAACCTTAATGCCCATTTCACTCTATACCAAACATCATAATGCACAAAACACGCTATTCCAAACCCGTAATGCCCATTACACATTATACCAAACTCTATACCAAACATTAATGCCCATTACACACTATACCAAACACAGTAATGCCCATTACACACTATACCAAACACAGTAATGCCCATTATATATAACACATGCCGTACTGCCTATTAAATATTAGGTGCTCTTTACCTAGAAGGGCGCCCGTCGCGGGCATCGCGGGTACATTTATGTATGGCCGCGACGCGACCGACGCGATGCCCGCGATTTCCCATTGAAACCCATGTTAAACATGGAAATCGTGTCGGTCGCGTCGCGGCCGGCCATAAATGTACCCGCGATGCCCGCGACGCGATGCTCCCGATTTCCCATAGGAATCAATGTTAAAAGGCGCGATGGACCCGATTTTACTGTTAAATGGCTCAATCCTCCCGATTTGGCCATAGGAATCAATGTTAAATGGGCCACAGAGCCCATTAACCCTTAAATGTCCCCCCAGATTTTTAACGCCACCCCACGATCCACGCCAACCCGAAGCGTGGCGAGCGCAGCGAGCCCGCGAGGGGCGGCGGTACGCGTCCTCCGACCTTTTCATGCCCTACTATCCACTAGGGCGTGGTGTGAGAATATAATAGTGTGGCGAGCGCAGCGAGCCACCGAGCCCGAAGCGTGGCGTGCGCAGCGAGCCCCGCGAGGGGACGCCGATACCTTCACAGTTATGCGCGTCCCCTCGCGGGCTTCACAGGTGTCCGTGGCGACGCGGACACCTGTGAAGCCCGCGAAGGGACGCGTCTACCTGTGAAGGTATCCGCGTCCCCTCGCGGGGCTCGCTGCGCTCGCCACGCTTCGGGCTCGGTGGCTCGCTGCGCTCGCCACACTATTATATTCTCACACCACGCCCTAGTGGATAGTAGGGCATGAAAAGGTCGGAGGACGCGTACCGCCGCCCCTCGCGGGCTCGCTGCGCTCGCCACGCTTCGGGTTGGCGTGGATCGTGGGGTGGCGTTAAAAATTTGGGGGGACATTTAAGGGTTAATTTGGCCTATTTGGCCCCAAATCGGGTCCATTGAGGCATTTAACAGTAAAATCGCGGTCAATCTGCCGTTTTAACATTGTTCCCTATGGGAAAATCGCGGTGATCGCGGTCATCGCGGTCATCGCGGCCATCCCGATTTACCCGCGATGCCCGCGATGACCGCGATCACCGCGATTTTTACCCCCGATCACCGCGATTTCAATCGCTGGCGCCCTTCTAGGTAAAGAGTACCCAAATATTATGCCACATAAATGCCACTTACCTACATGCTCGTTGCTATGGGTTTCATGCTCGATGCCTGGGGTTTCATGCTTTGACTGGGGTCTCTGTGACAGCCAGCCAGTGACACCTATGCTGTGTCAGTGTCACAACAGGCCGAGTAGGAGGGCCCTGCTAGGACAGGGCAGCAGGGGCCAGGGGGGCAATTTAGGGCTTCTCAGAGACAGCCACACAGTGGTAGCCACAGGACTCAAGAGGATGGTCCCACAAGCACAGGGCTGGAGCCTGGCTGGGCTTTGCTAGGTCAGCGTGAGCCCTTGGCAGCAGCAGGGGCCAGGGAGGCAAGGGCTCCACACAACCTACCAGTGCCACACTGTGATAACAGCTGAGCCACAGGGTATGCTGGGCCCCACACACGGCACTGAACTGTCTAATTTTTTTGTAACAAATTACACTGGCACTTACAATACATATATTGATTATGTGGAGGCACCGGGCAGCGGAGGCACTGGGACTTGTCTGGACGGGTGGCGTTTAATAGTCAGAACATTGGGCAGTCACACAGACCGGCAGCCCGCAGCCCAATCACCGGATTCTCCCCCGGCGCCGCTGCCAGCCTGTGTTTTTACGCACAGGCTGATTTATGGCTCCAGGGTGTGCATGCGCACAACGAAATGTGAGCGCCGCCGCCGGAGGAGAATTGAGTGATGGGGCTGCGGGCTGCCGGTCTGTGTAACTGCCCGATGTTCTGACTATTAAACCCATACGTCCGGACCACTGCTGGCCGCTCTGCTGCAGGCGGGGGGGGGCTTTGGCGGGCAGACACTGGTGCGGTGCTGCTCTTGAGGGGCAGAGGAGGAGTCAGGGCAGCGGCTCCACTGCCTGTGCTGCCGCTGCCCTGGAAAGGGGACACAAGTGTCACACCTTCAATGCTCGCGCTGCTCGCAGGGCAGCCAATCAGGAGCAGCATTAGTAGTATTGGTGGCCACTCCTGATTGGCTGCCGCGGTCCAGCGGGGGCATTGAAGATAATAGCCATAGGCTGCTGCTTTGTTTTGCTTACTGCTCCGACAGTGAGTATAATACAGCCGGGCAGCGCACAGATCTTGCTGCCCGGTTGTCATTTCTTTAAATAGGCCGGCGGTCTAATGGGTGGTCCGGTGCACCCCCGGACCACCCCCTAGATTCGCCTATGACTATTACTACTAAACAAGTTGTTCTCCAAAGGAGACATTGGTGCCATTTTACTATTATATTGCTTGTTTACCCAGGTGGTTATCTACCATCCGCAAACAGAAACAGAAGTGATTGAACAGCCTTGTATACAATATTGACATATCTAACAGTTGTTTTAAGCTAGAAAAAAAAGTATTGTTTGAATATATATATATATATATATATATATATATGTATATGTATATCGAGGGTAGAGGCACTCAGCTCCAATCAAATAGTGGAAACAGATGAATAAACCGACGGTGCCTTCCAATAAGCGGGAGCAGGTCCTGAGTCACTTATATGGTCTCGACGGCGGCACTCAGTCAGAAAAAGTTCCCAGTCAGGTATAGTATACCAATGTTTCAATGATTTATTATCATTTTCGTTAGGGTGCTGTAATATATATATATATATATATATATATATATATATATATATATATAGTGGTCGAAGTGGAAATTTTGAAGTGGGAGATAGCAATGTTTTCCAGAAAGGGGGGGGCCACACAAAAGGGGGAGTGGCTTTTAAACATAGAGGGGGACATTTACCAAAATGGATTCGTAGAAAAAAGGTGTATTCGTAGGGAGAAATACACCTTTTTTTTACGAATTTGTATTTTCGGGATTTACAATCCCAAAAATACAACAATTCGTAGTCCTAAAGATGGAACATTCGTATTTGTAGTTACAAATACGAATGCCCTACACCATCGATAGGATACGACAGAAATCACCATTCAAAAGAATGGTGGTTTCTGATTTACTAAGCAGCCGTACTGACAATACGGCTGCTTAGTGGTGTGAAACACCCACGCAAATACGACAGGAAAATAGAACACCATTTTCCTGTTCTATTTGCGTTTTAGCCTGCACGGATCAGTCAGATCCGTGCAGGCTGCAGTGTAAAAAAATAGAAAAAATAAATAATTTAAAAAAAAAAACGGCGTGGGGTCCCCCCCACAGCCATAACCAGCACCAGGCTGAAGGAGCCGGGGCCGGTAATTAAAAACCAGGGAACCCGACAAATAGGGGTTCCCCGATTTTTAACAACCAGCCCCAGGCTCCAGGTCCGGGGCTGGTTCCCAAAATACGGGGGACAAAATGACTAGGGGTCCCCCGTATTTTAAGAACCAGCCCCAGGCACAACCAGCCGGCAGGGTAATGTCACAGCCGGGGGACACTTATAATATAAGGTCCCGCGGCCAAAACATTCTCCCTACCGACCAGTCAGCCTGGCCAGGGGCCCTGGGGGAGTGGGGACCCCCCCAATGAAGGGGTCCCCCCCCTCCAGGACTTACCTGACCAGGCTGAAGCCTGGTGCTGTCCTCGATGCCCCTGGGCGGTGGGCATCGAGCTGATAAATGTTGTAAAAAATAGATAAACCATTGTTTTTTACTGTGGCACTACAAGTGCCAGCAAGCCTCCCCAGCAAGCTGGGACTTGGAGAACCACAAGTCCCAGCCTGCTGGGCATTAAAGGGCCCGCTGGCACTTGTAGTTCTACAGTTAAAAAAATAGTGCACAAAACACACTGACACACTTTTAAAATAAAACTTTATTACACACAAAGCCCACACATACTAATACTTACCTATCTTCTCTCCGTAGGTAGCCCTGATGTCCTGTGTCGGCGTCTTCTGGTCCTGTGTCGTCTTCTTCCTCCATGTCGACGTCGCTGTCGGCGATGGTGTCCCCGTCCGGATCCGAAGAAATCCATTTGGGAAGCTGTGGAAGGAAACCATACTCACCTGTCCCAGCGCGACGTAGTCCAGGTAAGGGTCTTTGCAAAAAAATAAACCGAAAACCCCGAAACCAAACCGGACACGACGGAGACGCACGGTGTGTTTGTTTACATCGTGCGGCTCCGCCTCCCGAATGCCGCTATTGGCCGCTAGGCCGCAAGGCGGCCAATAGCGGCATTCGGGAGGCGGAGCCGCACGATGTAAACAAACACACCGTGCGTCTCCGTCGTGTCCGGTTTGGTTTCGGGGTTTTCGGTTTATTTTTTTGCAAAGACCCTTACCTGGACTACGTCGCGCTGGGACAGGTGAGTATGGTTTCCTTCCACAGCTTCCCAAATGGATTTCTTCGGATCCGGACGGGGACACCATCGCCGACAGCGACGTCGACATGGAGGAAGAAGACGACACAGGACCAGAAGACGCCGACACAGGACATCAGGGCTACCTACGGAGAGAAGATAGGTAAGTATTAGTATGTGTGGGCTTTGTGTGTAATAAAGTTTTATTTTAAAAGTGTGTCAGTGTGTTTTGTGCACTATTTTTTTAACTGTAGAACTACAAGTGCCAGCGGGCCCTTTAATGCCCAGCAGGCTGGGACTTGTGGTTCTCCAAGTCCCAGCTTGCTGGGGAGGCTTGCTGGCACTTGTAGTGCCACAGTAAAAAACAATGGTTTATCTATTTTTTACAACATTTATCAGCTCGATGCCCACCGCCCAGGGGCATCGAGGACAGCACCAGGCTTCAGCCTGGTCAGGTAAGTCCTGGAGGGGGGGGACCCCTTCATTGGGGGGGTCCCCACTCCCCCAGGGCCCCTGGCCAGGCTGACTGGTCGGTAGGGAGAATGTTTTGGCCGCGGGACCTTATATTATAAGTGTCCCCCGGCTGTGACATTACCCTGCCGGCTGGTTGTGCCTGGGGCTGGTTCTTAAAATACGGGGGACCCCTAGTCATTTTGTCCCCCGTATTTTGGGAACCAGCCCCGGACCTGGAGCCTGGGGCTGGTTGTTAAAAATCGGGGAACCCCTATTTGTCGGGTTCCCTGGTTTTTAATTACCGGCCCCGGCTCCTTCAGCCTGGTGCTGGTTTCGGCTGTGGGGGGGACCCCACGCCGTTTTTTTTTAAAATTTATTTATTTTTCTATTTTTTTTTACACCTTGCAGCCTGCACGGATCTGACTTGATCCGTGCAGACTGCTAGAAATAATTCGTATTAGCGGCCGTATATACGGCCGCTAATACGAATCATTACACCATCAGAGGGTTACAAAGCAGTCGTATCTGACTGCTTTGTAAATCCCCCTCCGGAACACGACTTTGCATACGACTTAAACAGTCGTATGCAGTCGTAGGGAAACAACCAATACGAAAAACTAGGTTTTTCATATTGGTAAATTTCCCCCATAATGCCACCTGTAGTGCTGATTATTCATAATGCCCCATTTAGAAAGAATAAAATTACAAAACATAATCCATGCCACCTTCCACTACACTACATCCCCCTACACAACAGTATATTCAGCTACTCTACAATATATTACACTACACCCTCTATTTACCCAGCACCACCACTACCATTGCAAGTCGGACGCCAGGCACAGAGAACTACGGATGAGGGCAGGCGGGGGCTACCGCTCTGGGACCAGTGAAGGAGTGCACAGATGCTGGCCACAGAGCTGAGCGGACAGATGCCGGGCATAAAGGATGGCGGGTTGGGGACGGTGGGGGACACAGACGCCAGCCAGGTCGGATGGGAGAGCAGGGGGGGGGGGGGGAGTAAAGATACAACAACATCTGCCTGATGGAACCTTCTGCGGGCCTTCCAATCGCTTCTGACGAAGTCTCTGCTGAAACGCGTTAGGGCGTGGCTTGTGACACCCGTCTTGCCTGTGCCCCGGCATCTCTCCTGCTTACCGCCTCTCCGTCGGCTTGTGCGGTTGGTTCCTGCGTCGCAATCCAGCGTCTGCACCTACTCCCTGTCCTGAAGACGTCTTTGACGTGAGAGGAGCTGCTTTTCCTTGGGTATTGTTCTATATCATGTGGTAAACAGTCCACAGAGATTTTTTATATGGTACGAGCAATTGTCTGTACATACCTGGATCAAAATATGTATTATTAAAAAAACTCTTTTACCTGCACTATGAAGCACACCTCTCTTTTCTGTATATATATATATATATATATATATATATATATATATATATATATATATATATATATATATATATATATACAGAGAGAGAGAGTTCTGTGGCGACCCGGCACTCCCTGGTGCCCCTTTGTGAAGATGAAGATTAAAACCTCCAGTTTTTGCTTTCAGTAAGTAGAACCAAAGAAAACAACTGGAGATTTTAATCACTGCTGCAGCTGTAAGGGATCCAAACAGAATCACACAACAACGAAAACAATAATAACTTTTAACTCAAATATTGCAGGCAAGGAATACAAAATAAAACAAAAACTCAGCTGACAGAGGGAGTAATCTATTTACTAGAGTGCCCCTGCCATTTACAATATGTTGGTCAAACAAAACAAAAAGCAAAAATTAGAATAGCCGAGCACATTTACAACATAAAAAGAGGATTGACAACACACAGGCCCTTATTCTGATTGACGCGGACTTTACCGCATTCTTACGGATCGCGTCTTTTCGGCGTCTGCGCATGCGTGGAGAACGCAACGCGCATGTGCCACGCCTTGACTCCGTACCAGTTCGGCCAAATCCCGTACAAAACTGTTCCCCGCAATCAGTCGGGAAATATGGGCGTATTATGGGCGTCATGCGGAATGTCACATGGGCGTAGTTTCAAAGTGGGCAAAACGGGGCGGAAACATGGGCGGACACGGGGGAGTACACTTATGTTGGGGGGCGTACATTCGGATAGCACTCCGAATGCACGCGATCAAAAGGGGAAGAAATGTGCGGTGTCCACAAGTGTACTATTGCTTTGCGGACACCACTCGTTCATGCGGTAGGCGAACGTACGCCTAATGACTACAAGCACATTAAACAGTATATGTGTAGATTGTTTATAATCTTTTACACAGGGTCTAATACAAACCATTGCACTTAAATTGCTGTAAGGGTTAATGTGTGCAATGCATGTGTTAGGCATGCTTGTAAGGATATATTGGCATCTAATTGATTCCAATTCCAAATAAGCAGTTTTTTATGAGGATAGGTAATTGAATAAGTGGGTCATGTGATGTTTTGCTGAAGATACTTAATAGTGGGTTGTTTGGCGTAAATACTCCGCTTACGTGCGGTAGCACCGCTTGGCTCCCGTTCGGATGCGGTATTCCCGAGCATACTCTGTAATACTCTGTAATACCGTGCCGAATCGGAGTGTTTCTCCCGCACACGCATGGTTTGTATGTCGTCCGTAAACACGCCCTGTTCTTAAAGAGTGAGTCCGTCCGAATGCGGAGGACACGTGGGCGTTTCTACGGACGATGGCCGCATGCGGCAAAACACCGTAGCGTGCGGACCGCTCCGTAAGAATGCGGGAATATCCGCACCGATCAGAATAAGGGCCACAGTGTGTCAAATCACTTCCTGGAGAAATACAATAAAGACCCTAATGGACTGACATTCATCATAATACAAAAAGTCTCAAGAAATTGGAGAGGAGGAGACATAGTAAAGGATCTACTGAAGAATGAAACAAGATGGATCTTCGTATTAAAAACACTATCTCCAAGAGGCTTAAAAGTAGATATTGATTTAAATGCTTTTTTATAAACAAAAAAACAAATTCTCTTTGACCCCCTTGTTATTTTTTTATTTTTATTTTTATTTATCAAATGAAAGTGTTACCTAGTTTTAATGAAAAAGATAGGGAACATGTGGTTCCCACCAATTTTAGCTAAAATGGCCACTGAACTTCCTGTGGTACAATAAAGTTTTTTCAAATAAAAAGCTGTTTTTAAAAATCACTGCATCCTTGAAAAAGTGCCTTATAGGCACGAAATGCGTTGGAGCAGATTGGAGAAGCCCCCCGTCACCAACATTGTCCACATAGATCAGGGGTGGCCAAACCGGTCCTCGAGATCTACCAACGGTCCACGTTTTCCAGATCACCTAGCTGGTGCACAGATGTAGTCAATACTAACGGTCACATTTTCAAACCTGCTGCATTCATTCCTACTATAGATCCACAGGTTGCCTGGAAAACATACACCGTTGGTAGATCTTGAGGACAGGTTTGGCCACCCCTGACCTAGATAGACTGTACGCTAGGGACGTCGGCTCAGCCACTCTGCAAAGCACCACACTGAATTCCACTGCTAATAGGAGCCACTGTGCAACAACATCGCTGCAAGAAACAACCTCCGGCAGAAGATTCAGGCAATCCCCGCTGTCAATCTCCCGGCTTGGATAACAGAAGATGCGGCATAAGGTAACTCAGCCACAGAGCTTATAAAAGATCTAGCCGCTTAGCGGGGTGAGATAGGTGAAAGGCACCTAAAAAAAAATTTCTAACCAAATTCTTTTTTACAGGTCACACTCATTTGTATCATTTATTCCTATTTATACCCAATTACATTTTTATTGTTATTTTTACCATTATCGCTCCTTGCACAAAAAAAAAATTCCCAATGTTTGATAATTTACTGGAGCTACTTTTTTCAGAGTGCGGTACAAACTAACTTTATGAATAGAATAAAGTTAGAACCATCAATCAGAAATTCTTTGAGTTCTAGGGGAAGATTTTATAACCCCCAAAATGATGGATGCCTTACAATCATGATATACTGTAGAGTGAACTTACAGCAACTGTTACCAGTAGAGTCCCTTGTATATTTCAAGTGAGACTTAGGGGCAGATTTATTAAGCTTGGAGAAGAGATAAACTGGAGATAAAGCGGAGAAAAGGTAAAAGGAGATAAAGCACCAGCCAATCAGCTCCCAACTGTCTTTTTCAAACACAGCTGATTGGCTGGTGCTTTATCTCCTTTTACCTTTTCTCCGCTTTATCTCCAGTTTATCTCTTCTCCAAGCTTAATAAATCTGCCCCTAAATCATACTCACTAGGGGTTGAAGATAAAAGTCGATAAACTGGAACAGATTTGCCAGTATGGACTCCACCTATGATATGATACCTGGGGGCTTTTGAAATCCTTGTGTAAACGGTATTTTACCAGGATAATGGGACTATCATTAATAAATAAGGAATTTAGCCCTCTTATCCATGATAACACCTTTCTTTACTACTTTGTCAACTATCTGATGTAACTTTAATAGTGTTTGTGCAGTGTTTTTTTTGTTGTAAGTTTTGGAATTAAAGAGCTGTCTCAGGAATTCTGCTTAAAAATCCTTTCAATCCCTGAGGACAATGCCCACCCCCTTAACAGTCGGTTTGATGGTCACCTCTTTACTCTTCTGTAGACTGTTCGGTGCTTTTTTTCTCCTTCCCGGTAAGGCTCAAGTTTTTCAATCTCAATTTTATTCAGATCTTCTAATGCAAAGTAACTACGTTTCCAAATTGGACCTTTCAAATGTTGGGGAAAAAAATACTGATTTACAGTAGGAAGAAATGGGGTAAGTGACCTTATCTCTGCCTCTTCCACATCTGTTTCCTTTTGGTATGCAAAAAAAGTCTTAATGGTTAATTTGCACAAAACAAAATTTGAATATCAATAAAAATATCAAGCGTCAATATGATTGGTAGGGACATAGTTTAAAACTTTTTAAAGTAATATAGTCTCATCATGAGTTTAAATATGAGAACTTCATTCGAAGAATTTTATGGTTGGGTGTCTTTTGTTTCTCTTTCTACAGTATATTAGTCGCGGTGATGTTTGATCAAATTTTAATATAATTTCTCCTGTTCTTTATTTATTTTTTTATACCATTTTTTTCTAGATTTTTCTTACCCCTCCCCTTTTCGTTTTTGGAAGTAAAGGGTTTATTATTGATATCTCCTCTTCTTTAAAAGAGTTGGATATCTCCTATCTCTAGGCATTGGTACTGATGGTCTTTCATCCATCCATGATGTTTATCAGTTCTGTCTATTATAGACTATCAATTGAACTGCTACGTCTAAATGTTTTTCTGGGTGGAGGAATCCTCCATTCAGGTGTTATTTACCTACTATCATCCCTGAAGGGCGGATACACTTGCGCTGTTTGAATATGAATGATGATCTGTCTGTTCCCAGATAGATGTGGGTGAGTATTTCTCCACCAATAAGATAACCAAAGACAGGGCAGAGAAAAAGGTCTATTGAGTAATATGTCACCAACGGGGGTATTACCCCCTGCAACTGACCTCTCTGCCGTGCCCTATGGGCATATAAAGGTATCTTTCATCCAATACTGTATATCCAGCCTTTTAATTTCAATTAGATCAGAGCTCACTTTATGCAGGTGCCCTATGGGCATGGAAAGGTTTCTTTCACGTCCATCAATTTGGAAGTGTCCCAATCACCGCCAGTCCAAGGTCGATGAAAAAAGCACATTATTCCAATCACAAATATTCCACAAAAGGCAATAACAATAAAAAAATGTTAAAAAGTTAAAAAAGGCACTGATGGGGTCCAAAGGGGACTGAGTCCGACCACCTCTACCTCACCCGGGTTAGAGAAGAAGGTGGGTGTCCAAAGGGTGGAAAAAATTACACTGGAGCCCCAAAAGTACCTTGCTCAAGTTTCTCCTACCTATGGTACCTCACCCGGGTTAGAGAAGAAGGTGGGTGTCCACAGGATGGAAAAAATGACACTGGAGCCCCAAAAGTACCTTGCTCAGGTTCCGCCTACCAAGGTACTTTTGGGGCTCCAGTGTCATTTTTTCCATCCTGTGGACACCCACCTTCTTCTCTAATCCGGGTGAGGTATAGGTGGTCGGACTCAGTCCCCTTTGGACCCCATCAGTGCCTTTTTTAACTTTTTAACATTTTTTTTTTTTGTTATTGCCTTTTGTGGAATATTTGTGATTGCAATAAAGTGCTTTTTTCATCGACCTTGGACTGGTGGTGATTGAGACACTTCCGAATTGAGGGACGTGAAAGAAACCTTTCCATGCCCATAGGGCACCTGCATAAGGTGAGCTCTGATCTAATTGAAATCAAAAGGCTGGATATATTGGATGAAAGATACCTTTATATTCCCAAAGGGGACTGAGTCCGACCACCTCTACCTCACCCGGGTTAGAGAAGAAGGTGGGTGTCCACAGGGTGGAAAAAATTACACTGGAGCCCCAAAAGTACCTTGCTCAGGTTCCTCCTACCTATGGTACCTCACCCGGGTTAGAGAAGAAGGTGGGTGTCCACAGGATGGAAAAAATGACACTGGAGCCCCAAAAGTACCTTGCTCAGGTTCCTCCTACCAAGGTACTTTTGGGGCTCCAGTGTAATTTTTTCCATCCTGTGGACACCCACCTTCTTCTCTAATCCGGGTGAGGTAGAGGTGGTCGGACTCAGTCCCCTTTGGACCCCATCAGTGCCTTTTTTAACTTTTTAACATTTTTTTTATTGTTATTGCCTTTTGTGGAATATTTGTGATTGCAATAAAGTGCTTTTTTCATCGACCTTGGACTGGTGGTGATTGGGACACTTCCGAATTGAGGGACGTGAAAGAAACCTTTCCATGCCCATAGGGCACCTGCATAAGGTGAGCTCTGATCTAATTGAAATCAAAAGGCTGGATATATTGGATAAAAGATACCTTTATATTCCCATAGGGCACGGCAGAGAGGTCAGTTGCAGGGGGTGATACCCCCGTTGGTGACATATTACTCAATAGACCTTTTTCTCTGCCCTGTCTTTGGTTATCTTATTGGTGGAGAAATACTCACCCACATCTATCTGGGAACAGACAGATCATCATTCATATTCAGACAGCGCAAGTGTATCCGCAATTCTATGTATTTGGATCGTGTGTTTTGGGACTGGTAATCCCTGGTGTTTACAGTGCTGCAGTCTGTGGGCGCGGATCACCCTAACTTCTTTTTAGTGTGATACTATCATCCCTATTGAACCTCTTTTGTTGCAGGTATCTATAAAGAGTTTTTAACCTATCATGTGTCTGTAGGTTTATTGAAGGATTAAGTCCCGGTGTACAGTGGAACTGAATGTAACAGGGAGCATCAATGGGGTATAGCAGCAATATGCAGAGAAATTTCCAGTTATGCAAGAACAATGGTGATGGTATTACAGGTTCTCTTTGTAGGAGCTAAGTGCTACACATCCGTGTAGTATTGCAATACCCAGACACAGTGACAAGATGGAGCCGCGCATGTGCAGGAGCATCCTTGGCTGCCATCTTGGTAAAGGATGCTCAATAGCCTCACAACGGGAAGACAGAGCTATAGAATACTCCTCGCCAACACCATTCCTAGATACAGGATATCTTCAGTAACATTTACTTTTCAGTATAAGTATTAAAACTCCAGTAACCAAAAGTGGGGTTAAACACAAGATAAAAAGGCAATAAAACATATCAGCATATCAGATGTATTTCAGTCCACAATTCCCAAGAAAAATAACTAGCAATTGTGACACAATCCCTTTGTGAGCTTATCAGCAGGATTACTCTCACTAGCTACAAAGGTTACACTAATAGATCCACTCTCCACTAACTCACAGATGAAGTAAAGTCTAATAACGATGTGTTTAGACTGCCCATGGTGCATGCTGATGTAGTAGCTGCTTTATTGCCATACTCCATATTTGTAGTGCATTTCTGGTTAAAAATACTGTACTTCATACAAAGTCTCTTTAAGATGTAATGCCTTGCATGTTTCTATTAGTGCCATGTATTCCGCTATTTAGTGTTCTGGGGGAAACAATGTATTTTTCTCTTACTCAATATTACCCCACCCTTTCATGCTCCTGTGTCATATCACTACATTAATTAAGCATCTACCACTATACCACTATATATTTGCCTGTTGTATGGGGCAGAAGGGAGCTTGCATTAGGAAAAGATGCTTGTCCTGATATGCCATATAGAGTATAATAGGGTAGCTCTTATTTTGGATATATTTGAGTAAGGAGCCATTATCATGTGGCTCTTTGCTAGTTAATTATAGACCCAGATTGGGGTAACATGGGTGTGGGGTGTGGTGCCCCTGGATTGGTGTGGCTGGATGGCTCGGAGGTGGCACACTCTTACCTTCTCTCTAGCACGTACTAATCTTTTCACTAACACTATTTATTTAATATTTTATTACATTTATTATAATTGCATCAACAATGATGTACAGAAGAGCTTTTCATAAAATACAGAGAGCATTAATGATATTCTTGAGTAAACAGGAAAGTGTTGTCCATTTTTGAAGGATTCTGGGGTGGGGGCCTCTCGGACTGTGTAAGTAAGCGAGTTGGAACTGCATGGCTAAAAGCCCAACCCCCAAATGAATTCTAGGAGATGTTAGGTAACTGCCAAAAGGCCTCAACTACAGATTGCATTAATGGAGTGGGCAGTAAGGAATCAATAGCTGCTTCAGGTACCTTGGGCCCTGTTTGGAAGTCAGAAAGACAATCTTAGTAAGCCAGATATGTAACCTGCAGCACCGCTAATAGAACCATGCTGTGTAACTACAATTCTGTATGGATGGAGCACCTGTCAGCCAGGCTGAGGAATCGCGAGATCCCCTGAGCTGGCCTAGGCTGGCGGACAGGAGCTCCATATGACTGAAGGACGCATGAGTGTCTCACACGCTCGCGCGCATCCATCAGCACAGCAGCGGGGAGCGGATTCCCTGCCCATCTCCGCTTCAGGGAGATGGGCAGGGTTAGTGGGGGCTGCGGGTTAAACACACAAATAAAAGCATAATATACAGCCAAGCAACAAAGAAAGCCCCAGTTACAATAATTGGTGTATTCGCAAATAGCCGTTTCCAAGTCATTCATTTTCTAGTCATCACCCGTTATTTGCACCTGCCCTTGATTAAATGCAAATAATATGGCTTTCCCAGTCTTTGTGCATGGGCACACTGTACTCAACGTATGATTCAATGCCATTCCCTGACCTTTCCTCTTTCAGGCTCTGGCTGGCATAAGTTCTACCGTAGATACATTCAATTCTGGCATAGTCCCATAGGCCCATTAGTCCTTTATCCATCAGGCCTATTACCTGCAGGTGGTGCATATTTTACCATGTATTTTCCTCATATGTACAGTCATTGATTGGCTAACTCAAGCCCAGTTGAGTCCATGCAGTCCTTTTCACACTAGCCCAGTACATGGGATGCCCTGGCTCAGTGGGAAATAGTATAAGTAGATAAATATATTTTGTGTTCTGCTTCTCCTGATGGCGAAGAAATAATAATACATAATGAAAGCATGTTTATTATTTTGTAGCAAACAATGGATCAAGGAAGAAAATCATGTACTCATTATTCTACCTTGTAGCATCTAAGAGGATGCCATACAGGGAAGATATATTAATCATTTTATACAATGGAACAGAAGAAAATGAGATATTCTGTAAGTGAGATGATAATTGCATGCAACTAATTTGAAAGGTCCAAAGTGTGAACGCTCAGTCAGTAGTAGATGTGGTAAGATGAGGTAATGTGTGCACTGGGAGGGACTGCACTGCTCCTTCACATCACACAGGAAAGGGTTCAGCAGTTGACTTAGCAGAGACTTCCCGCTGAAGTACAGCACTTGCACCAGACTGCACTACACGGAGAGTAGAGTCACGACTCAGACCCACATAATAGCCCCAAGGTATGAGGCACAATCACACATATGATAGAATTATTTTGTATATAATGCTGGTCATGGAATAGAGTGTTTAAGGAATTCAGATTTTATTCATTTTATACTTAAATTAGCCTGTTTTGGTTGTGTGTGTTTATGATCAAAAAAATATAAAATTCTTGTATACATAGTATAAATACATTTTTGAAGAAATGCATTTGCATAAATGTGTTCTCATTATCTCTGCACTTTGGTAAAATACAAAAAAAATCAGAATTAAGAATTAATTCATGTCTACTGGTTTACCCATTGTGAGATTTTTCAAAATGCGAAGGCTCAAGGGATCAATAAATCCTATCACTGTGGTATAAAAATGTCACTGTCTGCTCCCACTGAAATCCAGGATGAAGGGGAAATGGAACATGCTGCAATTTCCACATGTTTCCATTTGAGTTGTGGTATGGTGGATTCAGAATGTGGTTTTCATACAATGGTGGGGTAAATCCCTGTAACCACATCAAACATTGTGACAAAGCTGCAGTGGCAATTGTTCCAGCAATTGTGTAGGATGTGAATGCACTCTCCTTAGAAACATGTTGTACATCTGACTACAGAGATGCAGCAAGTATGTGACTTTGGATCTAATATCACTCTAAACATTTATAACCAGCTATTCTTAATGGGGAGTCTCGCATTATTTTTGACTAAAATGGGAGCAGACTTGCAATATGTGTAGCTGATCCAGTAAAAGTTAGTTGGTCACTATATCCACAGGGAGAGTAAAGGTGCCCATACACTGTAAAATATTTCTGTGCATTTTGAACTAGATTGCATGCAAATCGCATGCGATTTGCGTGCGGTGCAATTAGATACAATCCGAAGCTAGTTCAAAAAAGCACGAGTTGCACAGACTTTATGTGCTATGCGTTGAAATGCCTGCGGGACCGCACATTGCATTGCACAGCACCCTCGCACCGTGTATGGGCACCTTTAGATTTAGGTGAGTTATTTTGTTTCTATGCAGGGTAAACATTGGCTGCTTTATTTTACACTGCAATATAAATTTCAGTTTGATCACACCCCAACCAAATCTAACTCTCTCTGCACATGTTACATTTGCCCCAACTGCAGTACACATGGTTTTTGCCCATTTTAAGAACAAATTTGTCCTGCGATGAAGTCTGAATTAGGCCCATAATGTAATAGAGATTTTATTGCTTTGCATTAGATAAAAAATATTTTATAAACTATTTTAGTGCAAAATTCTTTTAGGAAACTAGCAACTTTTACTTACTTAAGGCTAGAGTGAAGGTTAATTGAACTCTTTGTCGTTTTTCAGAAAGAGGCCTCAGATTTGTTAGCAAAGCAATAAAGCACGCAAATGAGCAAAGTAGTGTTGCACTGTAGATTGGGCAGATACAACGTGTAGAGAGATTTAGATTTGGGTGGGGTGTGTTCACACTGAAATCTAAATTGCAGTATACTGTAGCAATAAAGCTAAAATCTGTGGGCTACATACAAAAGCAGACGGTATTTACCCTGCAGAAAACCAATATAAATGTATTTGCATACCTTGCATAGCAATTTGGTTTGTTCCAGACACAAAATGACTTGCTTTTTATGCTTTACTGAATCAGGCCAAGTGTTCACAATCATTTGGAACAACACTCTGTTCTCTGTCATTCACTGTCATATAATAAACTTTACAAAATTTTGAGCACAAATAAGTTCCGTTGCTAGCCCATATTAGGTATAAAGCATATATTTATACGGTTTGTGGTATTTTTTTTTTTTTGTTACATGGAACAATTTAAAGCCAACAGCATTAACTTCTTTGAGAAAGTCCCAGACAAAGGTGCGCCAGGTTAATAATTAATGTAACTCAAAGACTTTACAGACAGAAACTTCTCCTGGCTGCTATCCCATTGCAATATACTTTTATACTCTTGTGCAAGTTCATATTCTTACTTATTCTTAGACACTGCTATTTCATTAACCATATCATGCAGATTTTACATTCATTTAGGGACTGTCCATCCCCATACATTTAGATTTTACTTTTTTTTTCTTACATTTGCCCAGTCTTTAGTCATTCATCAATAGAGGCACACGGCACAACAGACATAAAACATACTGTATTTCTTTTTACAATTTGAAACTTGGAAGTAAAGGTAATATTTAGTTCATTTGAAATAGTTTTGCACTGTTTTAGAACACATAGGCAATGAAGAAAATAATATCACGTGTGCTTTGACCGGTATTAAAATGTCAATTGCTAAGTAAAGGGTTAATAGCCAGGGTGTTCCAGGTAAATGATTGGTGCGCATTGAATCAGACTTCCTGTCTCTTTCAGTCTGCACAGAGTCCTGTAGCCAATCAGGTTAAATGCAGGGATAGGTTTTAAGTGCAGGGCATGACTCAATACCTTTAATGGACAAGGTCTTCCTAAGGTCATGTGCAGGGTTTCATGTGATTTTGAATATGCCTAAGTAACTGAAAGATAGCGTTATCATTGTACTAAGGGTTGAACCCTATGAGTTCCTGACAAAAGACATATACCTCCTAATATTTCACATGAACAATGTAGAACATATATTTTTAGAAGCTAATGAATCCTGAGTCTAAATTATCTATCTATCTATCTATCTATCTATCTATCTATCTATCTATCTATCTATCTATCCGGAAACTTGTGGGTACAGGTGTATGGAACCAGCACACCACTTATGCAAAACTTAAAGTCAGTTTATTCCAAATGAATGCTACACATTAGGGCAGCTTCATCAGTAAGGCATCTGTGTTAATGGCATTAGGGACACACCATATTCACCCATCCATGTTGCGGTTTAAATGACATGATGGTCAGTCAATGATACCGTTTCATCATAGAGCCTACAGCTAAGTACAACAAGGGGAGGGAGCCGCAACCAAGGGGTAGTGGCTGCAACTAAGAGGTGGGGATATGGAAAAATGAAAATCGAACAGTTGGTAGATTAGAATCTATACTACTAAGTACTATTTTTCGGGAAAAATAGGTCCAGGAAGTCTGGGTCTGGGGGTGGATCGATTAAATAAAAATAGAGAGAGAGAGAGAGAGAGAGAGAGAGAGGTATATATTGTATTTAGAAACAAAGGCATTCACAGGTGACTTTTTTTTTTTTTAATATATATTTATTGGGTTTTTAACAATGTAATCTTTCAAATAACATTAGAATACCACATAGTTAACAGTGCGCATTTTGAACAAGATGTTACATATTATGCGTATGGGATAAAAACAAATTTTCCATGACAGCAAAACAGAGAGGATTGACTAGCATAATCTATTGGTTGTCCGACTTCTCGAATCGTGAAAGAATTTACCAATTTATATGCTCACACATCGTCACGGCACCTCAAAAAGGGGAGCCGTGATTAGTGGGATAAAATTGGGGTGTTGCCACCCTCCATTCATGAGAGTCGAACAGAAGAGCCGTTTTTAAGTAGTGGGCTTCTGCCCCGTTATGTGTCAGTTGTTACACTGCGGCTTCAAAAATGGATTATCTCCTCTCCAAATGCTGTAATACTTAGAAAGAGCATTTCCCACCTATAATTTAACATACAATTGTAACATTTTTGACAGATAGTTAAATGAAAGAGAAAGAGAAAAAGAAATAAATGAGAAAAGGGAAGAGGTGAAGAAAGAATGAAGAAAGAAGAAGAAAAGGGAGGGGGGGAGGTAGATCTGAGGGGAGAGGGGGGAATGGGGAAGTAACCTCATAAACTAGTTTACAGTATATAAGCAACTCTCATTTTTAGAGCTCTATCTCTTCGTAGGCTGACCTTATCCTATGGAATAGTTGATGTGTTTGTACATTTCTTCTGAGCATCTACCCCGCTCTGGGGTTTCCGCCTGTTTTGGGGTCTCTAGCTTAGGCATTACTTGCATCTTCCATAAGAGGGCCCCATCTTTCATTGAGTTTTGTGGAGGAGATTGACTGCAGCTGGGCATCGTATACTTCATATCTCATCAGACGTTGTAGGTAACGTATAAGAGAGTTTAGGGTAGGTGAGGACTTAACAATCCAATGTTTCATGATGAGTTTCTTTGCAGCAGTGACCACCATGGTCAGGAAAGGGATGAGATGTGCGGTCTATGATGGTATTTCCCACATATCAAAATTAGCAAAGAGTAATGGAAACGGGTGTGGTGTGACCATGATGCCCAACGTGGCGGCGATGTAGTTAGTCACCTTGTTCCAAAATCTTTTTATATGGCCACATGACCAAACATTATGGAAGAAGGAGGCTGAGGACATGGCGCATTTCTTACAGGAACCTGTTTCGTCTGGGACAAAGTGTTTCCTTTGTGACGGAGAAAGATATGCCCGTTGAATTATCCTGACGTGAGTCTCCTGCAATACAGAGGATCTCACTATCTTCAGTGTTTTGTCGTAATATTTAAAGAGTGTCTCACATGAAGTCAATAAAGGCAAATCTCCAAGCCATTTCGTTCTCGTTTGTTCTGTTAATTTACTGGTAGTGGGGATTGTTAATTCATTGTACAGATTTTTAATTTTAAAATTTGTTTTTTCAAAGCATTCTACTATTGTGTACAATTTCTGCATCTGGGGGGTTGGCACTAGGTCTTCTTTAATGGATGAGGCAAAGTGTGACAGTTGTATTAATGGGAATATACAGAAGTCATTTAAATTAAATTGCGCCTTCAATTTAGACGCAGATAGCAACTGTCCCCCAGGGTCAAAAGTTTGGGAGGCTAGTTTAAGGCCTCTCCGAAAGAGGTATTTAAAGTTTGAGTTCTCCATGCCCGGGGTGAATCTGGGATTTCCCCATATGGGTATCCATTTGGTGCTCTGGGGTGAGGTTTTTAATTGTTTGCATAGTGTCCCCCAAGCTGCATATGTGTCCCTGAACATCAGATTTTGTAATATATTTTTCGGGATAAGGGCCTTGGGAGTGTGCAGCAGTGCTCCAGGTGAGTATGGGTATAAAGTGGCACAATCTAGAGGATATATTGTAAATTTACTGGACTCTAGCAACCAATCCATGGCGTACCTTGACAGAAGTGCAGTGGAATATCGGGATAAATCTGTTAGTCCCATCCCTCCCATACTTTTTGGGAGCTGCAGTTTGGCTAGTGCAATACGTGGCTTGCCAGATTTCCATATAAATTTAGTACATAGCCCCATCAGAAGTTTAACGTCTGGTTTTGTTACCCTCAATGGTAACAGTTGCAGGAGGTATAGTAATCTGGGTATTACAATGGTTTTTATCACCTCAATTCTGCCTAGCATTGATAATGGTAAATCTTGCCATTTTTCCATGGTTTGTTTTGCTTTCGCCATGGCTGGGGTGAAATTTAATTTATACAGCTGTTGTGGGTTGTTGGGTATTTGGACTCCCAGATATTTAATATGAGATGGCTGTTGCTTAATTGTGCTAAGATCTGGGTCCCTATCAAAAACGGGTTTTGGGCCTCTGAGAAGGAGGAGCTCTGACTTACTGACATTGACCTTGTAGCCAGAAAAGGTACCAAAGTTTTTTATTATCCCCATGGCTATAGGTAGTGAATGAGAAGGATGTGCTAGAAATAGTAACATATCATCCGCGAATAGTGCAACCCTCATGTCCACTCCCCTTATGTTTATCCCCTGGTATAGCGGCGATTCGCGGAGCGACACCGCCAGGGGTTCAAGTGCCAATGCGAATAGGAGAGGGGACATGGGGCAGCCCTGCCTGGTTCCTCTGAGAATACAGAACGGGTCAGAGATGGACCCATTACATAGGATCCTGGATGCGGACCCCCTGTATAGTGTGTCTAGCCAATTTATGAAAAGGGCTGGGAAACCGAAACGTCTCAACGTGTAGAAAAGGTGATCCCAGTGCACCATGTCGAAGGCCTTTTCTGCGTCTAATGATAAGATAGCTGTTGATGTGTTCGACATGGTACACTGGGAGTCACACACCACCGCCAGGACCCTCCTGATGTTCATGACCGACTGTCTCCCCATCACAAACCCCGTTTGGTCTTCGTGAACTATTGTAGGAACTATTTTTTTAAGGCGTTCTGCCAGAATTTTAGTTAACATTTTATAGTCTATATTAAGCAATGATATAGGCCTATACGATGCTGGATCTGTCAGGTCCCTACCCGGTTTGGGCAACACCCTAATGTTAGCCATGTTAAATCCTTCAGGGACTGAGGGGGAATTTAAGATTTTCTTAAAGACTGCCACTAAGCATGGCGTGATTGTGGGCTGTAACAGTTTATAAAATTCAGATGTATAGCCATCTGGGCCTGGGGCCTTACCCGGCTTCAAAGATGCTATTGCATCACTCACCTCCTCCTGCGTTATCTCTGTTATAAGCCTGGCTCTCATGTCTGGGTGTATCTGGGGAAGGGGTAGGTTATCCCAGAAGGCCTCTCTCTGAGGTACATTGGGTGAAGGTTGGGCATATAGTGACTCATAAAATTTATGTAGTTCTGCCGCTATTTCTTTATTATCCTTGGTCATTGAGGCGTCTTGTTTTTTGAGGGGATGGATGATCGAGGGGGGTCTCTGTCCCTGTAACAGGTTAGAGAGCAATTTACTGGATTTATTCCCGTATTTATGGAATCGGGAGTCCTTTCTAAATGAATACCACTCTTCCATTTGAGCCAGTAATGCCTCATAGGTGGATCTTGCAGTATTATATTTACCTCTTGATTCAGAGGAAGGATGGGATTTAAATTCATTGAATGAGTCCGTAAGAGCCCTTTGGGAATCTATATAATTTTTGGTTAATTTACGTTTATGTGACGCAGTGAATGAAATTATTTCTCCCCTTACCGTGGCTTTAGCAGCCTGCCAATACAGGACCGGATTCGATTCCAGAGTGGCATAGTTGTTCGCATGGTAGGATTCCCATGCTACTTTTACTTTCTCTTTGAGTTTTGTTGATGTGGCCAGTGAGGCGGGGCATCGCCATGATATATATGATGACCTCTCCTGGGATAACTTCATTTGGAACCAGATCACAGCATGATCTGATAATGTGATAGCCTCTATTTTGGTTTCTTCAACCTTAGGGAGGAGGGACTGGGACAGTAGTATATAATCAATTCTAGATAATTGGCCTGTTGCTGCGGAGAGACAAGTGAAGTCTCTGTCAGTGGGGTTTAATGTCCTCCATAAGTCTATTAGTTGCATGTTTGCTGCCAGTTCCCCAATTCCGAATTTGGGTAGTTTTTGCCTCTTTTTGTTTGGTATTTGCCTATCTAATGTCGGTGACGTGATCAGATTAAGGTCTCCACCTAGAATTATTGGAAGATGCATATGCGGTGTAAGTAATGTGATTATTTTTAATAGGAATGGCTTGGAGTATGCGTTAGGTGCGTACACTGTCATACACACGAATGTCTGTGAATCTACACTCATATGACACAACAGGTATCTGCCCTCTGGATCTGCCACCACGTTAGACACCGTCATAGTTAGCTGTGACCTAGCTAAAACAGCCAGGCCCCTAGCCTTTGAATTGTATGGGGCTGCCGCTACCACTTTCCATCCCATGGTGCCCAATTTAGCAGTTTCTATGGCCGTTAGATGCGTCTCTTGTAGAAGAGCCACGTCCAATTTCAGCTTTTTTAGATAAATCAAAATATTCTTACGTTTCTTGGGGGAGTTGATGCCCCCAACGTTCCAACTACCCAGTTTTAAGGACATCTTCTCTTCTTAATCGTGTGAGCAAGGCGCCAGCTGCAGTCAGATCTCTGCAAGGAAAACTCTATATAGGAAAACAATGTTGAGAAGTTAATGGCTTAATTTCTATCAGATGTTCACATTCAGTTACAACATGGATGGGGTGTGGGAGGTCAGAGGGAATAAAAGGGAGGGAAAAGGGGGGAAACTAAATTATTACTAGTATACCAGACTTCCGAAGTAACTCCATGAATCCTAGGTTCATGGTAACTAAATCTATACACGGGAGGGTGGGCTCCTAAGGCTCACCGCCCTAACTTATTTCAAAGCTGTAATTCGACATTTCGCGGTAGCATTGCCCGCAATGCTATAATGGCAAACTTAGCCCTGAACTTGATATGTATTATGACCCCACATGGGACCATCTAATATCTGTCCACCATAAGAGAGCAGCATTAATGTTGAAAACAATAGTTCTGTAATACTTTCACCGAGGATAATGGCAGAGGAGGATGTGTGGGGGGGAATAAGCATATTAAATATGATAAAGCTTGATAGTTATATCTCTAGCGTGGGATGGGCAAATGTTCTCGAGAGTGCAGTAGAGAAACGTCTACTATTGTGCCAAAGTTCCCTGAAAAGGTGTCAACAACAGATATCACATTCCATTCACATCATCTTCAGGTGAGGCTTCTTCTTACAGGCATAGAGTGCCCTCTGGTGGTGAAACGGGAAACTTTTTCTGTCATTCAACATTACTTTAATCGCAGTCAGACATATTTCTGGGGTCTCGGGTTGCCAGCTGGGATTCTTTAAGGTAGTTTTCTGCGTCTTGTACTCTGAGAAAATCCTTGTAGCTTGATCCCTCAAATATTCTGAGCCTAGCAGGATATAGCAGGGCAAATTTTTGGCCGTCTCTTATAAGGGCCGAGCACACGGGGGAAAAGTCTTTCCTTGCTTTTGTTAATTCTGCTGAATAGTCCTGAAATATCAGAATTTTATTGTCTTCCCATACTAGGTCTCTTTTCTTGCGGGATGCAGACCACAACAGCTCCTTATGCAAATAGTTCAGTGATTTAAATATGACTGCACGCGGCCTCGCTCCCTCCTGCGTTCTCTGGGGGCCCAGTCTGTGGGCGCGCTCAATCACCAAATCATTACATCTGTCCTGTACATTCAGCAGCTTGGGTAAAATGATTTTTATAAAGTCATAGAGTTCTTGGCCTTTTACAGTTTCAGGTAACCCTATGATGCGGAGGTTGTTCCTCCTAGACCTGTTCTCCAGGTCTTGGACCTTGTTTTGTAGCTGGTGAATTTGTTTTGTGTGATCAGCGGTTACCTGCTTTAATTCGCACACCTCCCCAAATGTTTCCCCCACTCTTTGATCTGTTTCTATCATCTGGCGTTGTAGTAGTGCTATCTGATTATTAATATGTTCCGTTTGAGTAGCCAGCAGTGGGCTAATGGCCGCCCTCACCGCTGCCACCAAGCCTCCATATAGCACTGGCGTGAGTGGGTCAGGGACCTCTAGTGCGGTTTCAGTCTGGGAAGCAGGGGGGATGTGTGCAGGGTTTACCTTTCTGCCCCTTGGCAGCTCATCGTCTGATGCGTTGTGGCTGCGAGTGGGAGACGCCGGCAGGGACACGCTGCTTGCTTCTTGCGCCGCCATCTTGGGAGCGCGGTCTTGTTTGCTCTTGTCACGCTGGGAGCGGGAGCGAGAGCCGGGCATCGCCGTGTAGCGTCGAGCCTTGTAGCGGGGCACTTGCTGCCTATGTTGCGGTGTCTGGTGCCGCGAATTGGAGGCTGAAAAGCCTAGTAATTGCTGTGTAGGGCGGTGGCTGGAGCGGAGCTCTCTCCCTCAGCTGCCTCTCATACAGCCGCCGGAACCGGAAGTCTCTTCACAGGTGACTTTAAAATAAATCTTATTTTATGGAAAGTACATTTTAGCCCAGAACAGGTTCAAGAACCCAGTTGCTGATGATGTCATATTTAATTAGAGGTTCATGCACTGAGTTCCTGCTGGTTCATGTTGAAAAATAGCACTGATATTATACATTTGCCCCATTATGTTAGTTATACCTATACATTTTATATTTCATTATACAGTATTACACAGTGGTTTTAGAAAATAAGAAGTAAAGTTATTATGTGTAATTTACTTTATTTGTCAGAAGTCGTCAGTGCTGTAGCAGGGTGATTTTACACCAGGACCCGGAAGTACTCAGAGCTTTCTAAGGATGCTCAGAGTAAGTATTAAGCACATGAATCCAGTGCTTCGATTCTGAGAGTACCGGCAACTTTTGCTGGAGCTACTCTATAGAAACATATGGGCTTCTTTCCACATTGTGCCCTGAGAGGTATCCAATTGGATACCTCCCAGTACCCCTGTGCATGCTAAGTCACTCTGTGTATACTAAGGGGGATATTCAATCTCCCGCCGCCATTCCCGACATGGGAAATGGCGGCGGGCCCTTATTTAATGCTGTCTTTCCCGACAGCATTGAACAGGGATCTCGGCAGAATGTGTCCAACTTCACAAGCAGTCGGGCACGTTCTGCTGTGAAAGGCCGGGAATTGTCGAGCTACCAGCCACAGCTCGCCGATTTGCAGCCGCTTTTCGCGGCCACGCCCCCTTCTCAGCACTCGGCAGGCGGGACTTTGAATCCCGCCTGCAAAATCACAGTCGAGTCAGCCAAAGGTGGAGAGACACAGGGGGATGAAGCTGAAGACACTGGGATGCAGAAGAGACACAGACAAGGATGAAGCTGGAGCGATACTGGTGAAGAATGAGGCTCGAGAGAAAGGGGTGAGACTGGAGAAATAAAGGCATGATGAGCCAAAGACTGACCAGCCTGTTCCTACTGGAGAGGGATAGGGAGTCCCCAAAAACAATAGTGCAACAATCTCTGTGCCACCACTCACGCTCTATCAGTTAAAGCCCTAGAAGGCACCATTGATGGATAACTTGTAAATTTAATCAGCAAAGTAGCCCACTCCCACTCATATACTGAGTCATGTGCATCTCAAGATACATCAAGCTCCTACAACTGTAAACTCTCAGAAAATACTGTTGGTTTGCCCTGTCTAATGACCTAACAGAAAGCAGGAACTTGAAGCTTTTTGTTATGTTTTTAGAAATTAGATTTCCACACCACTCCCCGTCTCCTACACTGCTGGAATCCCCATCTTGCCGTTCCCCTCCGCTGTTGTACTTAGAGCCGCCTGGGAGGCCCGACATGCCCCATTTGCTGCCTTTATGGCTGGATGCTGTACCTGTAGCAGTGGTTCTGGCTGCAGCAGGATAGGTGCCAAAGGATTGGCTCCTCCTCCACTCATAGTCCTCTCTGCAAGGGGGACATCAATCATTACACTAGACCAGGGGTGTCCAAACTTTTAGCGACGAGGGCCAGATTCGGTGAAGTGTAAATGTGTGGGGGCCGACCATTCAGCCTGACATTCTTTGAATCATTAATCACATCAAAATAGTCCCCCAGCCTGCCCCCATTCACTGTATTTCCCACAGCCTGCCCCCATTCACTGTATTTCCCATAGCCTGCCCCCATTTACTGTATGTCCCCCAGCCTGCCCCTCCTTCACTGTATGTTCCCCACTCTGCACCCATTCACTCTGTCCCCCAGCCTGCCCCCTTTCTCTAAATGTCCATCAGTGCCTACATTCATTGTATGTCCCCAAGCCTGACCCTCCTTCACTGTATGACCCCCTTTCACTATGTACCCCACTCTGCCTCCATTCACTGTATGCCCCCCAGCCTGACCCTCCTTCACTGTATGTCCCCCACTCTGCCCCCTCCCTTCTTTGTATGTTTTCCAGCCCCTTGTGTGAGCCAGAGGAAGGAGAGGCAAAGCAGGCACTGCAAGGACAGGAGATGCTTGGGCCCCCATTGCTGCCCTCCTCTGCTCTGCATGTTACGGGAGCAAGCTTCCCCCTTGCTGCACCCCCTCCCCACACACTGCTGTCACTGTGATTGTGGAGTAGGGTGATATAAGATTGCAGCAGCAGCAGGGGTAGGACGCCAAACACATCTGACTGGTTATGGATGAGTGACAGTTTGTCAGTTTTCCAGCATTTCCAAGCAAATGGTCAACTGTCATTTGTTCTCACCCATAACCATGTTTTTGTTCCAACCAGACAGATCTGTAGATCAATCTGCGTGTGTATGGCCACCTTAAAGGCACGCTCGCCAGGGCCCCACCTTTAGTGTCCTGTGCTGTGCTTCTCACATCTGATGCTCTGCCCGCTTCCAGCTGGAGGCTGCGGGCCACTTGAAATGACTGCACGGGCCGCAATTGGCCCCCGGGCCTGACTTTGGACATACCTGCACTAGACCAATCTGAGTGGAACGCATCCCAGGGGACCCAACCATTCTTAAAAAGTGAGTCCCTGGTCTTTATTTTGGAGTAAAATACGCATTATTGCGTGTATTTCCAATCCCTGGGGAACAACAGCCAATCGGCAGAACATCAGAGGTTGAGTCAATTGAAGTCCGTTTGCAAAGCAGGGAATATCCCTGTTATTATGCCCTGGATTCACCCAGTTATGTTTTGCATATTAATATCCTGCAAAATAAAATCTTATTATTATACTTCTCAGTAACAGTACACACACTCATGCACTAACCTACACAATTGACAATAAATGGCCTAAAAACTGCTCCACTTGGAGATGTGTCTATCTTGCACCCCAAATTCAACTCAATCTTGTGGACTGGCATAAATTTTGGTGCATGACATTACAAAAGAGCATTTGTGATAGTGATTGCAATTGGCCCTTACTGGCTACAGTAGTGGTTGGCAGACCCCTATTGCCAGCTGCCAGTGCTGTGGTGAAAATAACAAGCTAAAATGTCAGTGGTTTAAGAGGAGTATATGGTTTAACTTGTTCGCTCTTATACTACGTGGGGGATACAGTCACTAGGTCTACAAGCATTAGGTCTACAAGCATTAGGTCAAGATCACTAGGTCAACATGACTGAAGGTCGACATGCAGGAAGGTTGACATGACTGAAGGTCGACATGACTGAATGTCAACATGGGTTATGTCAACAGGGTCATTATATTGACAAGCATTAGGTCGACGTTGGGAAGGTAGACAGTCAAAAGGTCTTTTTCACTTTTTTTTTTTGAGCCGACATGTGCCGACAGGCGGTATTTCATGTCCTACCATGCACTAAGGAGTGGTGGGAGAATTAAATAGTGTGCCGAGTGTACTGTGCCTGAAGCATGGTGAGTGCAGCGAGCCATGCGAGGAGATGCGGGGCAACGTCTCAGTGTCCATGTTGACTCTGTCGACACTCGGCACAAAAGAAGTGAAAATTCCATGTCGACCTTTTGAATATCAACATTCCCCATGTCGACCTAATGCTTGTCGACCTAGTGACCATGTCTCCCTAACCCATGTTGACCTTCCTGCATGTTACTGTAACTTTCAGTCATGTTGACCTTCATGCATGTCAACCTAGTGGTGTCAACCTAATACTTGCCGACCTAGTTGCTGTCTATCCAATGATCCATACCCTGACATGGTATATATTGTGCCCTAAATGCTTTTACATATGTAATTTTCTTTCCTTGAAGTTTGAGATCAGTAAGTGAACAGCTACAAGTAAATACAGTAATGGCCAATCCACAACAACCATCATAATCAAATCATCAAATTCATTAAGCAGAATTGATACAGTAAAATGAACCAAGCTTAATAACACACTTCAGCCCAATGGAATAATAAGAATCAGTCAATCAGTTTTAGTGATGCAGTAAGGAGCTAATATAATACTGTGTATATATAAAACAAAATCATCACAACGCTGTGGCAATGGCACCTCGCACCCTTCGCAATGAATAGGATCGACCCCAATGAGTGCACACTTCTTGAACAAATCAAAAGCCATCATAACATATTGAAATGAATTGGCCGCATGTAAATGTGAAGCAGGTATGACACTTGCTCATATATATGTACAGAAATGTCAAAAGTATGTTGGAACTGCATGCTGGATATCTGAAGTGTCCTCTTCTGTAGCTCAGTCCCATGGTATAGTTCTAGGTGCCGCTGTCCAGGGATGAGGTTCTGAAAGCTGAAATGTAAATGAACTTTTTGGCCTTAAATAATTATTTCACTTATCTTAATTATATCCTAGCCACATCTACTCTCTCTGAATTAGCTAATTCAGTTCATAGAGAGAATAACCAGGGACTGTATAATACCACAAATAAGAATTAATATGAACATATACATTTGATTTACAACCTCTGTTACTTATTAGATTTATCTAATAAACATTGTCTTAAGGTGCCCATACACGTTAAAATTATTGTATACAATATTGTATACAATATCACATCTCAGCGCATCTCGGTTTTGGGATGAGATAAGATGAGATCTAGTACAAAAAGTATGTGCAGCACATACTTTTTTCACTAGATCTCATCTCATTGCAAAACCAAGATGCGATGAGATGCGATATTGTATAAAATAATTGTAACATGAATGGGCACCTTAGAAAATAAACTTAAAACAATATCTGGGAGTGCTCATAGTGGTAGTGCAGTGGTATGTTCAATTAGTTACAGGTTACATACACATCACAAATATTCATTTTGTCAGACGTGTCCTCTTGGGAGTGGTACTCTGAACACGTGGCCATGTTTTTTTGTTTGATTTCATATAAAGTATCAACATGAAGGAGTCTAATAGGTTGTTCCCCAGGGGATGGAGAGATTTTACTAAGAGGCCTGTAGTGTAAGGAAGAAGGTGGTGCAATTTCTAGGCAAGTGGAACTTCCAGCAAAGATTACATTAAAGGCCACAGACAGAACTCTCTGTAAAAGGTGCCAGTATTATTATGATTTATACGGTGCCATAGTGTCCAACTCCTCCTATGTTAAGTTTAGAAGAAAAATAGTATAAAAAAAAGTATGTAAAGCTCTAAATGATTTTATGTAAGGCAGGAATGGGGAACCTTTGGCCCACCAGCATGCCCTGCAACAGTCTTAGCAAGACCAAATGGCATAACTGTAGCAGGGCATGCTGGGATGCGTAGTTCAACAACAGCTGGACTCATGCCAAAGCTTCCCCATTCCTGATATAAGGAGATTTATACGTGTTTATTCCATGCACTTATGGCTCCCACCTTTATTATGTGGTACATTAAAGTTTATATTTGCTTTGCCTTACTATTTATGATCTGTAAAACGTATTAAGAGAGAACATTCTTTATTTGCATATTTATGTGGATTAGTTATACTGTATTTAACTAACAAATGCTCAATGATTATTTGACCAACATATAATTGTGCATTGACTCTGGCAGATAACATAATATAAATCTATGCATTTTATTTTATATGGATGCACATTACACATATGACGTATTCCTGTCTATAGACAAGGAAAAGGCATTGACTAATAGATCTGGAAATATTAATTTCATTTTGTTTCTTAGCATCAGTCTGTAAGAAGGACAAAACATAACAGATTCTCAGAAACAGCGTATAATGTAGAATACTAATAATTACTGGGGGACCTCCAATTACAGAGATAATTTTGCTAAGTATACAGTAGCTGTACTGCAGGTCCCTTCCTGCACCATCTCACTAGACTGTTACCTGCAGCTTATGCCATGCTGCTTGATAAAATTGTAATGTCCCATCACAGCGTGGAGTCATTTCACTGTACTGATCCCTGTGAGGGCTGTGGTACTGACTGACAGGCTGGATTGTCAGCGGACTAGTGAGAGTCTGAGGCAGGTCTCACTGCGTCTTGCTATAATCTCTCCTGTTTTGTGGAGTAGTTTCTATTCATATCACGTCCTCCCCCACAGCCACTGCTCTCCTCTCCCGTGCACAGTCTCTCACACACACTCTCCCTCCCTTGTTCTTGTCTCCGCAGATCAACCGGGTCTCTCTTGTTCCATCACTCTCCTAGTGCACCAGGATCCCAAAAATGGCTGGTCCCTTCACTAGACTCCTCTCATCTGGGAAATCCACTGGACTTCTGGCTATGGCTGGTGCAGGGTCATTAATGGCTGGATACTATGTGAATAGAGAAATAATCAGTGCTACAACAGACAGTAAGAGGAGACTCTACCCACCAAGGTAACTACAGATTAACTGGACATGTGATATGATACGATATGATGATATGATACGATACGATATGATATGATATATGCTTATATATTAGAAAGAGTAATTACTAATTGCACATGCATGCATTTGGGGATATGTTGTATACAGTTCCGAAATTACCATTGAAATGTTCAGTATACAGGCTTTTATTCATGTACATTCAGTTTTATTAGCTATTACTGTGATGTAACACCCCCTTCCCCCTATTAAACACTGGGGAGCCAGGAAGTGGGGGATGGTGTTTTTAATGTTGCACTAGGGGGTCAGCATTAAAATTCTAGCTTCTAAGCATAGAGTCCCACCCGCCTCATTAAACAATTTATTAACAGTTATGCCAATATAAATCCATTATTAAATGCTTTAGTTGAGCAATGCAGTCAGACTGTGAACCTCAGATGATGTTCTGCGTTATAATATCAGAATACAAAGTCATCCCCAGCACCAGTTTTGTGGTGTAGCCTGAAGAAGTACAGTGCAGGTGTAATGATATACTGTCCATTTATAAATCCCCTGTTATAGTTTTCATTGTAAATGATGATTTCTTATTTGCAGGCCTTTGCATTCCTTTAGACACATGACAAATAATATTGAAGTGTAGCTGGTACTAGCTGCAGGCTCAGGGGAAATGTGCTGACTTCATTAGGTGGCAGCTTGCAGGATCTGGTACCTCTGCAGGCTGAAGCCATCTATTTATTGTATAATGCACAGTGCTGTATCGCTGTCTAACCTAGCAGTGTATCAGGCTCAAGGACACAGTCTATCATATGCTGTTCTCAGAATCCAGCAAGAAATGGGTTAAATAGCTCCTTGCAGAACACAATGACTTGTGTGTTTTTAAATCTTACAATATTAGCTAATACAAGTACTTGCTGCTCAGCATTGGCCTAATACCGGCCTACGATTGACATAGAATACTGGGTGTTTTGTTGCACAAGTTAATCCCAATCAATGTATTAATATTTGAAAATTAAATGGATTCAAAAACGGTTCTTTCTGTTACCCTGGGAATAAAAATAGGAATGTGTGGTATAAACATTAGCGGAAAAGTGTGCAATACACACTGGGTTTTGAGAATTTAATTTCTAAAGTATATCATTAGGAAAACACAGACATGCCCGCATTACCACTTCACCTTTGCAAACAGTCCTTGTGCCTAGCAGCAGCGATATTCAATAAAGAATCGTTAGATGTATATTTATGGATTTATGGATTAGCTACTATGGATTAGCTACTATAAACATAGGTTGAACTAAATGGATGCAAGTCTTTATTCAGCCTCACCTACTATGTAACTATGTAACTGTAATATTTGGTTATGTGTCATCCTTATTGGTTCACTCACAAAGGCAAATTCCTTGTTAAATAAACAAAACCATGTGCACTGCAGGGGGGGGGGGATGTAACACGTGCAGAGAGAATTAGATTTGGGTTAAAGTTTTACTTCAAAGTGAGATCTATATTGCAGTGTAATAATAAAGCAGCCAGTATTTACTCTGCACAGAAACAAAATAACTCACCCAAATCTAACTCTCTCTGCTCATGTTACATCTGCCCCCCTGCAGTGCACATGGTTTTGTCCATTTGAGAAGGAATTTGCCTTTGCGAGTGAACCAGAATAACCCCCTAAATCGCACACACAGAAGTAGTGGCCAATTCAGAGTTGTAAGCAAGTGAGCCGCAATCACACTGGTAATGCCTGCACCGAACAGATTGTGGATACTGTATGCCATGCATCTATATGACCCCACTGCCCTACCCGTACAGTTTGATAATTAGCCGGCATCACTATCAGTGCACACTTACACAAAACTCGTGCAATTGCACCTGCACGTCCTCATTAGCCTATGTATGACAAGCCCATTTCCATGCAGTTATGCCTATTCAACCATTGCTGGAGATGCAATAGATTTCTTAAAGACTTACAAGGCCAAAGACATATACGTACACCTGCAGAGCATGCGCAATGCTAAAAAAAAATGCTTCCTACCAAATAGACTTGCATGCAGTTCTGCCATAAAGTTGCCATTACCCCATGTAGATTATTAATACTGTAATATTTGCCCAATGATTTTAACACGACCGTTGATGTCTTAATAGGAGGGTTAGGGCCAGCAAGGTTTAATCGCGCCATGCCCGCAAGCTGTTTTATGGTTTCTATGATATACAGTAAGCTCTTTTCCTGCCACATGGCGATGTCCCACAGGCCATACAATGGAGCAGCTTAAGTGATATTAACTGGTTATCTTCAGAATACACGGTGTGGTATTAGTGTTCCAAATTGGTTACTGTAAACATTGATGGAAATGCAAACTGACGTGTGGTGAGGAGATCATCTTAACACCATGCCATAAATACAGAATGTGCTCTCTTTCCGGGAAGTTCTACATTTTACCTAAATACGTCAAAGTATACTTATTGTAATCTATTAACAACCTAGTTTAATGTATGGTGTATTTGAATTGCATTAAAGTAATTTCACTCAAGGCTATATCACTTGGGGTGACAGTGGATCGTAATGTCGAACCAACTTAGGTCGTCAGTCATTAGGTCGACACCGTTGGGTCGACAGGCAGCAATGTCGACGGGGTTCTAGGTCGACATGGGTGAAGGTTGACAGGTGTCTAGGTTGACATGGGACAAGGTCCACATGGGTTTAGGTCGACAAATGCGTTAGGTCGACAGGTCACAAGGTCGACATGGGTTTTTTACACTGTTTTTTGACCTGAATGTCGTCACAGTCGACATGGACACAGTTGGAAGTCAACCGCAGCCTCTCGCAAAGCTCGCTTCGCTCGCATTGCTTCGGGCACGGTGCCTCGCAGAGCTCGGCACACTATTTTATTCTCCCACCATGCCCTAGTGAATGGTAGGGCATGAAATACCGCCTTTCGCACACGTCGGCTCAAAAAACCCATGTTGACCTTGTGAACTGTCGACCTAACCCATGTCGACCTAACGCATTTGTCGACCTAAAATCATGGCAACCTTGTCCCATGTCGACCTAGACACCTGTCGACCTTCATCGATGTTGACCTAGAACCCTGTCGACCTTGTTGCCTGTCGACCCAACAGTGTCGACCTAAGTCAGTTGACAATAGGACTGTATCCCATCGCTTGTCCACTTTGCCAATTTAGACAAATCACATTATTTTGCTTTCTGCTTTCTGCAGTTGGCCTTTGACCCAGGTTTAGTTGGTTTGATGTAAGTTATTTTAAGCATAGGTCTATGCAACAGAAGTCAACTTTGTGACAAGGAGTAAAGCCGGTTACACAATGAGACAACCTGATATGTTGTTTCTTGACGAATCAGAATGACATATAGGGCACTTCATTCAGTGTGTATGCCGGATTTGCAGGTGCCTGCAGTCCAATGCTGTACGGCGTTCCAGATGATATCTCATGCATCCTGGTGTGCAGTATACTAATGAAGGATGAAACAGTGATCTTTCCGCCCTTCATTACATTGTTCTGATGTGTACCCAGAATCCAATATGTCAGCCCATTGGGTACACATTGCATAGTATGCACCCAGCTTTTTAACAGTACCCATTGTTCCCATATTGGCAGTTATTTGGTTGTGACTAATCCAGTTACTAGGCTGGTAGGTCACTGCTATAGATACAGTACGGATGACTGTGGATAAGAATATTAAAATGGTCATTTTAATGGAGGGAAATCCCAACAGGGGAGATGTAAGTATACTTACCCCCCCCCCCTAACCCAAACCCTCCCTTCTAGCAGCTTAACCCTAACCCCACCACTCCTTGGTGCCTAAACATAACCCCCCTCCCTGCAGCCTAACCTTAACCTTTCTGTACCTGCAACCTTACCCTAAATCCCCCCACTAGCACCTAGACCTAATCCCTCCTTCCTAAGCCGCACACTAGCTAGCGCCGCATACTTACCAATCGGCATCCACATATAAGCAGAGTCTCTGCACCAGTCATGTGAGGGCAGTCGAGATGCCATCATCTGTATATTGAATGCCAGCATCCTGACCAGGGATGTTAAACGTTTCCCCATTGCTGGACTACTCTATTTGAATTAGTGCTTCTACTGTCTTTGTCTGGCTTTGTTTTTTGACCTACTGTACTACTTAATACTGTATATTCCACCTACTTTACAGCACTCTTCTAAAAGACCTGGTCTCAGCAACCTGCACACTTTCCAACTAATACCCCGTTCACACCAGTATAATTTCCCGTTGCCGGGATTTCAACCCTGCTATGGAGCAGTGTTGTTCCCGGGTTTAACCCGGGGACCTGGCCAGTGTGAATGGGGTAGGGGATACTGACCCGGGTTGCCGGTCCTCGGTGTGCTGTCCGGGAAGGGATCCACACAGGCGGCGGGTGCAAATGACGGGACAGGCGGCAGATAAGGATGACGCAGCTCTCCGGCGGCAGTGAGGGCACTGGAGAGCTGCGTCCTCTTCATCCGACGGCTGTCCTGTCATTTGCGCCGCCGCCTGTGTGGATCCCTGGCCTGCACAGAGGACCAGCGACCGAGGTGAGTATTCTACATCGCTCCTGCCTGCCTACACCGCCATCCTGCCGACTGCCCGCCTCCTCCCCACCTCCTGCCGGCCTCCTCCCCGCCTCCTTCCAGCCCCCTTCACACACCAGAAAATGCAGGAACTTTTCTGGTGTGAAAGGGGCCAACCCGGGAATGGCCCAGCATGATTCCTGGGCCATATTCCCGGGTGGGTCCCTGCATTTTCAAGTGTGAAAGTGGTATTATTTTTACTACAAAGGGATATTTTGTTGAACACATGGGATAATCTTCTTGTAATCTGCTTTATATGATATTTACTCATATTATTATATGATATTATTAACTCATATATTATTCATCTTGATGTTTATTGGATGTGCCCTGCGCATTATTATTACAAACATTATGGGCCAGATGTATCAAGCTTCAAAAAATAATAATGTGGGGAGTGATAAACAACCAGCCTGGCAAGCAGGTCTGAATCAGGCCCTCAATCAGATTCTGTCTATCATTTCTCATCACAGAAAATGCTAGACAGAATCTGATTGGTTGTTATTGGCAACTTCACCTCTTTTCATTTTTAGAAGCTTGAGTAAATTTGCCACTAAGAGTCAAGTCATTTCTATGGCAGGAAAAAGCCTTTTGTGACATCCACTAATCAGCCAACACCCCGTAACTCTGCTTCCACTTTAACGTAAATCTATTTTAGTCCTCATTAGGTGCCGGATGTACTAAGCTGCAAAAGGGACACAATGGAGAGTGATAAACAGCCAGCCAATCAGCTCCTGTCTGACATTTTTCAGCCTGAAACATGACAGTTGGGAGCTGACTGACTGGATGTTTATCGCTCTCCATTTCATCACTTTTTGAAGCTTAGTGCATCTGGCCCTATGTTTTTATAGTCTTTAGTGATGTTGGAGGGGGCCTTTAAAACCATGATACCTATCTCTCTGCATCTAATTAACTGCTGCAATGTCAAGTACTATACTCAGAGACCAGACCATGAAACACACTTGCTACAATGCTGTGCTGGATCATTGCATGAGCTTGCAGTGATTATCTAATCCTAGTGCATATAAACAAATTCAAATGCTGCCACAAGTAAGTCAGTTTCATAAGTGGCTAACCTGGCAATTTGTCAAAATAATATCATAATAACAAAGCTGTAGAAAGATGAATGTTTTTTTCCGACTTCTGTGCATCAGGGACAAATTTATTTAGAAGAACTAAAAACTTACATCAGGACCCCCCTAGCATCAAAGATGTTAATCACCTGGCACTTCCTGCGGACTCTGTAGGCCTCTACATCCTTTGCCCTGTGATGTTAGATATATATTACCTATGGATCAATATTAACACTTAATATTTGCAGTGTCATTCCTTTTATGTGTGAATATTGATTTGTGGAATGGAATAGTGCACATAGAGATATCTCCTGAAAGCCACAAGGAGATGGACGTGTCTAATGCAGCCCACACAAGCATCGATTTTAGAACGCGTTTTGTACTTTTAAAGTACAAAACGCATCGTGCGTACAATTATCGGGGTGTATTCGTGCGGCGTGTGCGACGCGATGCTGTGCTATGCGCGTTCCCGGGGGCCGATTTTAGATGTCCAAAAAAGTATGTGCAGCAGGTACTTTTTTGGACATTATCGCATAGCATCGGGCTCAGCATTATACAGGCATACGAGCCGATGCTATACGATGTTTTTTTTTTTTTTTTTGGGAAATAATTACATACAAATTGGTATCAACAACTTTATTGCAGGTTTAAAACATGTGAACTCGAACAAAATAAAGGTCAGAAAAAGCCAGTGAAAAAATGTGCTTAAATCGCACAGCATCGCATCGCAGACAGCAAAATAACCATCACATCGGGTCATGCTTAATTCTGGCAGAAAAATTGTAAAGAACCATTGTACAGTCAAAAACGCATAGCACTGAAATCGGTGTGTGTGTGGGCACCATAAGTAGTGTGTAATGTGCAGGTGACTATCAACCACTGTAACTAATGTCAGACAGCCTAAAGAAAACAATCATTTGTGGCGAATCCTTATATAACATTGGTAACTGTTCATATCCTACATCCCCACTTCTGTCACAATGAGGTCACACATTGCTCTAGTAGTAAGTAGATTAGGAAGGTAGGATTCTGTTTCTCTATAATACAATCATCTGGCCTCCCATTGTCTAGCCCAGTCTCCACTACCTTTCAGGGCTATTCATGATTATCTTTATTCTGCAGAACAATGTCAGACTGCTACAATATTCTGTGTGCTGTATACTGTGCTTATGGAGGCATTAATGTATATGTCGTATATATATATATATATATATATATATATATATATATATATATATATAGCCTATCATAGAATAGTACCAGTGGCGTAAGTTTGTCCCAGTTGCCCGGAGGCAAGATGAATATTGGTGCCCCCCCCCCCCCCCCCACACACACACACACGCACAACGTTATTTAAAATGTATATAGTCTGTTATGAAATGTATATTATATGCTGTATGTATATACAGAAAGAGAGAGAGAACACATATATATTTCAGAACTCAGCCACAGAAGCAATTTTGATGGCTTTCAATTAATGGATTTAAACTGGCAGTGGAGGAGAGGTGCCCCCTTGAGAGCAGGAGCCCGGCGGCAGATGACTCCATTGCCTCCCAGAGTTCTGCCTCTGAATAGTACACTATGCTTTCTACTTATACATATTCATTTGCCAAGATGTAAAATGTGGACGCAAAAGCACATGCACTTATTTTCCTATGATTACGTCCATTTATTTTAGTAGCCCAATACCTGCGCATATGTTAAGAGCCGGACTCAGGGGTGCAGCAGTTGCATGTGCAACTGCGATTTTACATGTAGGGTACAAATATGACAATGGCTCAGCCGCCATCTTGTGCACAGAGAGGCCGCCCACTGCCGGCGTCTCACATCTGCCGCATACATACATAAGCAGGTACATCAATAACATCATACACATGTCAGTTTTACCATAGGACCTATGCAGTTCTAAGATGACACTAGAGACTACAATATATTAGTTGAAAAAAAGATTGTTAGTAAATAAGGTTGAATTCCAAAAGTACTGTAGACCAGAATTTTTATTGCGGTATTTTTAACTTTTTCCATTTATAAAACTCCTATTTTGGACTGCAGTCCCAAGAGGAAAATGGGTATATACAAAATTTTCTTTATTTTTTTATTTTATATTCTGACTAATTTTTTTCAGTCACACAAGTTTAAGATAAATCAAAAACATACCAAAACTATGTGCATATCTACATTCAATAATAACACAGTCTTCCTACAAGTCCTTCGTGTGAAACTCCTGCCTAATTAGTTCTCTATGGTACTATGTTAAATGTCCATTGGTCTTAAAGCCCCATACACACTACACCACACGATTTTGTTTAGCTATCACTTCTGAGCGATATCTTTTTATAAAAAGTGTAGTGTGTACGCTCAATATCGTTTCCGATGCGCGCTCCCGCACATCATTAACGACCCTCCCCTTGTCGTCACTTGCGTATGCACAATATCGTTCACCTGTGGCTGCTAACAATATCTATCGAGGTGCGAGTCTTCAAGTGTGTATGGGGCTTGAGAGACTTTTCCCCAACCTCCCAGATACGGATTAGGAAGATCCCTTTCCATCTCTCTGCAGCTTGTACATGACCTAACCAATGGCTGTGCATGTGCTTTAGGGCTCCCGAGTGACTTCTGTTCAGGGACAGCTATAAATTTATTATTTTATTTATTACTGATTATTTACATAGTGTGCACATATTCCGCAGCGCATTATTGGGCCATTCACATCAGCCCATGCACCAATGCATTCACACTGGGATTACTTTTGTTGGGAGTGAATGAACCTACCAGTATATTTTTAGATTGTGAGTAAAAATTAGAGTTTCTGGAGGAAACTCACAAAAGCACAGGGAGAATATACAATCTCCACACAGATAGGGCAATGGTGGGAATCAAACCCATGACCACAGTGATGTGAGGCGGTAATGCTAACCATCACACTATTAATGAATTACATCCTGTTAGAAAAATTTCAGATATACATTCGAGTAGCAGCAGTCACAAAGAATTATTGATGATTTGTAGATTACTATGCTGGATAATTGAGGGAAGCAGCTGTCCCTGTTTCTTGTTATAAAGCGGCATTCCAGTTTACCAGATTTAACTGCAGATTTTATGCAATTGGGTCTAATCCATTGCCCAGTTTAAATTATGTGACATTACATTTTCAATGAGAGGTATGTGTAGATGCTACAATAGTATGGGGGTCAATGTAATCTGGTATTATGTGAACTGGAGGGTTTATATTCTCTGTAATGTGGAAGCCACTGTAATGTAACACAATAATAGCGGTGGCACTGTAATATGGCACAATATTAAATTGAAGCACTTGTGTGGCATTATATGAACTGGGGCACTGTAACATTCCATAATTTGAACTGGAGACCACTGATGTGGCACAGTATGAACAGGGGGCACTTGGACTGAGACACTGTATGTCATAATGTGATACTTTGGGCCTTATTCAGACCTGTTCGCTAGACTGCGTATGTTCGCAGCTTAACGAACAGGTAAGTGCCATCAGCCACCCCGCTGAACGCCCTGCCCCCGCTATCCGAATTTGTTCCCAAGCATTCCAGCAGATTTGTTCGCATGCGGCCGAACGGGAGAGAAATAAATTGATGGTCGATCACCATCGAATGATTTTTCTCCCCTTCAGTAATAAAAATCTACACTGACTTCTATTCTGTCTGCAGATGGATGTAATTGGGGTGGGTGCTGATGTCATGTGATGTCAGCTACCCGCCCCAAGCCGGCATCGACACACCTGCGTTCGCAGGGGTACACCCAGCGGGCATGCCCCTGACACTTGGTGTACCCCTGTGTGAACCACCTGCCCGTCCTCTGCTTGTCCCTTTTGGAGCGAACGACCCGGCGAGTGTGAAACTCGCGGAAGCCATTCGCTCTGTGGGTTTGCACATGCGCATATTCATGCATGCGTAAACTCCCAAAATCACCCATCGGAGCAAATTCATCCCACTAGGAGCGGGTCTGAATGACCCCCTTTGTTGCTTAATCTGTACTTCTAGCCTTACAATGTGACATCATGTAAATTAGGGAACTACAATGGTTTATAAGATAGACTAGGGCATTACAATTAGGCATAACCCTATAAAGGCACTACTATGGCCCATAAAAGTTCTGGGTACACCCCTGGTGTGTACGTGATGCACTAAACACAAAACTTGGGTAAACACTGAATGAACAAATATGTATAAAGAACAGATGAGATATTATTTTATAACAATTGGTAAATTTGCAAGTATCAATAAGTTTTCAAATTATTTTCATTGATACTTGCAAAGTCAGCAATTGTTGGCCACCATCTAAAAGGATATAAACAAGAAATGCTTTCTCCACCTCTTAAATGTCATTTAAATAATCTTGTCCCACAAAACAAAATATAATTTCTACAAGTGGGTGAGTTGCTAAATTCCTCATACACCTACATGCATTCAGCAGGAAAGACCACTTCCAGTACTCTTTCCGTTCCTCTTTCTCTTTCCCTCTCCTCTCCTCTTTCCACTGGGAGAGCACATGTTGCATATTGGAAATTACTTTCTTTGCCTGCATTAACATTTTATCAATTTAAAATACATGTGTTTTTTTATGAATTCACCAAGATTACGTGAAATAGATTTCTGAATCAGGTGAAACTGGATAGATTTGTATTGTTTGAATAGATATTCCGTACTATTTGTTTGTAAGATAACCATGCATGTAATACATCTGTATAAATGTCTCCAATTTTTCAAACAGTGCAGAATTTCCTGACCTCCGGAAACATAACAACTGTATGGCCAGCAACCTAACACCAGCCATATATGCCAAGCTCTGCAACAAGACCACCCCTTCCGGATTTACTATTGACCAATGCATTCAGACTGGTGTAGATAACCCAGGACACCCCTTTATTAAAACTGTGGGCATGGTAGCAGGAGATGAAGAATGCTATGAGGTAAGAGGGACGGATCATATGAGAAGGCAGCCAAAGCCTATTGGACAGTGACACTGTGTGAATGGCCTGTTTTTATTGTCTTATTTGACTCTATGTACTACAGAGGAAGGGCAAAGGTCTGTAGTTCGATGTCTTAGATTTCAATCATTTGATCAGACAGTGATTCAGACATGTACACAAAGGGCCTGGATCTGAGATGCATGAATGTTGTTGTCACACAGTTAAGTGATTTTTTTTTTTTAAGATGCAGCTATGATTGAGACACACAGTCTAGAAATGTAATGTTAATCTACTGGGCATCCTTGGCGGTGGCTGAGAGAGGTAGCTAAGAGGATCTGTTTTATGGATGTATCTCTGGTTTTTGAATTCATACACAATCACTTAGTTTGGATGCCATGCTCTGATGGATAATATGTGCTTACAGTAGCATGGGGCTGCTGCAAATGTTGATGGTGTGACCGATGGTTGCATCTATAGACTCACCAATCAGTATTTCAGTGTATAAAGATGTTTATAGTTCGCCCCACAGTCCTTGGACATCAGGAAAGTGCTTGTAGTCAAGGGCATATTGGGCCAGATGTACTAAGCTTAAAAAGAGATAAAATGGAGGGTGATAAACCAACATCCAATCAGCTCTTACCTGCTATGTCACAGGCTGTGTTTGTAAAACGACAGCTAGGATCTGATTGGTTGTGCAGTCGCCATCTAATTCCCTCCGCTATAGCCAGCAGTGCAGTAGACTCTGAGCACTAGGGTGATTAGGAGACCTTAGCACTGTGCCAGAGCCTAGTGTGCAGGTCTCCTGAGAAATGGTGGAGAGGCCATTTTCCCAGTGATTTCTTACATCGCATGTGGAAAATGCTGGGAAAATGTCCATTTTCACAGTGATTTGTCTCGAGAGGGCTAAGTATTGAAGAAATGGGTGCCCTGGACCCAGGGCTGTGAGTGCACTGCGCACCTTGCATCCAATATAGATATGTCACTGCTTGTAGTGGTATTTGTTTAAGGTTACAGAAACAACTCTGGCGTACACACAGACGGTGCAGCTACTACAACAGAAGAGAATGTATGCACTGTTCCTGCACTCTCATCTCTACCTAATAGTGACAAACATGTTATGAAGTTATGTCAAGTGTTGGGTCGGTGATTAGGCAGGACAGCGTTATCTTTCCCTAAAACCTCACTAGACTCACTATGAATGTGTGATCCTTTTGTACTCCACCAACTCCAGCCACCACATACACATATCAAGATGACTGACAGAAGGCATATGGAAGATTCTCACAGTTGAATCCCTCCGACATAAGTGACAGTTTTGTGTCTGTAGAGTTGTGACAGCTATGGGGTACAGATCTTTGTGATGGTGGATATACATATGAGTCTGACATATCTTCACTTTGTAGCCCTCAGTAAGATATAACTAACACTGTATGTAAACATCTTCTCACCATCAGTTCCAAACACTTGAAGGAATCTGAAACACTCTCTTTGATATTTCAGGAGTTTGCAGATATTTTTGATCCAGTTATAAAGGAGAGACACAACGGCTATGACCCAAGGACCATGAAGCACCCCACAGACTTAGATGCCAGCAAGGTACAGTAGGTTATAAATAGCATTGTGGCCATATTATTAATAATAAAGTCATTGTGTGTGGACCTGGATATAGATTTTTAAAAACAAAGTCTCTGTTTTTTTTTTTTTTTACCCTGACAGGTTAAATCTGGCAATTTTGATGATCGCTATGTTTTGTCATCACGTGTTCGCACTGGGAGAAGCATTCGAGGTCTGAGCCTGCCCCCAGCTTGTACCCGGGCTGAGAGGAGAGAAGTGGAGAGAGTGACAGCGGACGCCCTTAATGGCCTCAGTGGGGATCTGACCGGACGCTACTATAGGCTGAGCGATATGACAGAGCAAGAACAACAACAGTTAATTGATGTAAGATAACATTACTGTGTGGGGGTGGGTACAAGAGGTTCCATACATATAGATCTGATTAATGAGATTATAAAGAAAGGCAAATATCACATACTGTACATTAAGTTGATCTATAAATGCAGATGGCTAATACACTGTGAAAAAAAGAGAAATTCTAGAACTTGTTGGTTCCATGTCTGTAAATCAAAATGTGACCTACAGTTACTTATGGAAGACATGTGACTTTTGTTGCTAGTGTAAATGCGTACTTTATATATCATTGGTATCCCTTATAGACTGTAATTCTGAATCAAATACCAGGTGCTGTATATCCTTAGGCAGCTTGTCCTGCATAGACAGATGGATGGATACATAATAGGGGAGAGGTCATACAGTCTATACTATAGTGCTCAAAGATGACACTGACAAGCCTATATAGTACAGCATTTCTTACAGCATCATTCATAGCTGCAAACCCCATGTTCTCCACCATAACTAATACCCCTTTTCCACTACAATCCTGGGTTCCCTCAATGGGGGTTATCCTGGTTGAATTGCTTGGATGCAAATTCACACCCTTGTGAGTCAACCAGAACACATCCTGCGAATCGTGGTACGCCCACCCCGGCTTTGCACGGCGGGTTTGTACGCCCGGCATGCGAATGAATGTTTTACATAAACATCCATTCACAGGCCTGGGGGAACCTCCGACATCTTTCGATGGTTGGCAACCATCGAAAGATGTGGTGCGTACACACATATTAAATATGACTCTCAGTTCACTCAGATATGTGTGCACATTCGGGAGGAAATGTCAGCTGCTGGACCCCGGCGCCCATGTCACTGGACGATTACCATGGGAACACCCAGTGCTTTCATGGGAACACCCATGAAATGCTGGGGGTCCCATGGGCGAGTACCCCAGCCCGCCGCCCACCACCCGCAATGTTGGATGTGTGCACCTGGCAAAGCACCCAGCGTATGCACAAAATGTGGCTGCTCATGCACATACGCCAAAGATCGGTCCCCGTGCAAACAAACGGCCGATGTGAATGGACCTGTATAAGGTCCTATGTTTTTAAACTCGGTTCCAACCCAGGTTAGATCCCGTTTACACTGTACCTTCGACTTGGGATGTTCCTGGGTTGGCCCATTTCGCCCTAACCGGTTTGCAGTGTGTTTCTGATCTGCTGACGCTTGGAGATGATGTCATTTCCAAGTACCAGTAATCCTGCTCCCCCTGTGCTTAAACGGGACCCTAGATGAATGCTCTCGGTCACTTTTTTACACAGCCCCATTACCCAGGTAAGAGTCCCAGGAAACTGAACCCTATTTTTTAGGGACCCTTTTCCACTGCCGTAATAACCTGGGTAAAAAAGAGGTGTACTGTAAGCCATGGCGCTCTTTATGTAGAGCAAAAGCAAGGATCAGAGCACTGGGGATGGGAGCACCATCATTATCATTGGCTAGCCTGCACTATGGCCCTCATTCTAATCGGTCTGCGCATGTGCATAAGCGAATATAAGCATGTGCAGGTCTTCTCTACGGGCGTAGTACTTGCATAGTCTCCAAGGCGCTTGCAGCGGGGTGGGCGTACAGGAGGCAGGCAGGGGGTGTTCACATGAAATGCCCCACATTTCCTGGGCTTATATCCACGAAAACACAGGGTGCACCCAGGAAACCGCTGGGCATCCCCATGCTACCTGCCTATTCACGGCGCAGGGTGCCGCTAATCTAAATCACCAGAGAGTGACTTAGATTAGTGAGCACTTCAGAAATCATTTGATGGTTGGCGACCATTGAATTATTTTGGGCACCCACGCAAGGCTGCGAATGCGATGTATATGCAAATCATCCATTTGCAGCACTGCGGTGAAAATATGCCAATAGTGGGGGGCGAGTGTGCGGGTGAACGGCGGGCAGCGCTACAAGGCTTGCAAGCCAACCAGAATGAGGGCCTATGTTTTATTTTTTTTCTCAGCAGGGTTCCACATGTTGTGTTGTCCTCAGGCTGGTTTAAACAAAAAGGGTTCCATGGGAAATGGGGGGGGGGGGGGGTAGTGACTAGGTGAAGTAGAGAAGTAGAGAACTATAAAAAGTATATTTTGGACTTCAGTGGGAGGGGCTGAGTCAAATCTGTAGTAGTGCATGCAGGGGGATTTTCTAAGTACCCAGAAACCCCCCCCCCCCCCAATAGATAACAAAGAGCATACACAATATTACAAAGCATAACCCTCTCCTTGCAAATTGCCAGGATTTGTGGATCTGTTGGGAGGGGGCAGAGACAATATGATGACATTCCATTACAGTTGTGTCATTTCAGCTGCACACCCTCCTGATAGACAAGCAAATATTGGCATTTTGCATTGAAGGGGTGGAGCTTAGTAATATCATCCTAGGTATGACCATGTGTGGGTTTTATATAGATATATATTGGAGATTGGAAACACTTTGGAATAATCGTGCATTTGTCCCAGCAATCAGTCAGTTTTTGTAAGGATTTCCACTGATTTCTTCATGCCTGGACAGAAACCTAGAGCTAGGATCTCATTGAAAAATGTAGGGAAGAAAGTTCTTAGCAACAAATATCAATTTATCAAGGAAATATAAAACAGTAATGGATGTGTCATGTGCCATAAAATTGTACTGCATGAGAGAAGGTTCTTGCCGGGCTTCTTAGTTCAGGAATAAAAGAAGTAGGAAAGAGTATCCTCTGTAACATTTTAAGTACAGGCCAAAAAGTTACATGAAGGTCAAACCAATAAAAGAAGTGTGACCATCTAACTTTTCAAAGGTTTTTTTTATTCCTCAATTTCTACAAAAGTAGGTGGAAATTTACATTTACTGTAGACCTACTTTGCAGAAATTACCACCATTAGAAAGGTACTGTACTACAGGAACAATCATAGGTATCTCCTTTTCACCTTTCAGTACTGATGGTGACTTAAATTTGTCAGTCTCAACAATTTCAGAGCTTTACACTGGGAACCTCAGCCATCTTCAGATGGCGCTGATTCCCAGATCCCCAAGTTCATACGTGGGCACTGCACTGCACTGCTTCTAAAATAGCAGTGATGGGGATTGTGGGGACAGCAGATCTTCAGATCATCTGTCTATGCACTGGAGCAATGTTGAATTGCTCAAGTAATTTTGTATGCTTGCAGCAAGCTGAATACGTAATGTTTTGAGGCCACAGAACCCCAGGATAGTTAATAGGCCTCCAAATTTCATTGCAGACTGAACATACTGGAGATTTATATGAAATGTGAAAAAGTCATTTGATGTAATGTGCGATATAGAAGTTTGTCTCAATTCCTCAAAGGCCAGATTAGCAGCCAAGTTATCTGTTAACAAAAAAGATCTACATAAATTAGATAGACAGTTAATAGGAGGACCACATATAGTCGATACGCATTCGGTAAACGGTGTCAGTAGGTCAACAGGGTCAAAAGGTTGACATAGAAAAAAGTACACAGTAAAAAAGGTTGACAGGGTCGACACCAGTTTTTTAAGATGTTAACCACAATTAGTTTACATGAATTCTCTCACCACGCTTTGGGCAAGGTGCCCCACTCTGCTATCACTGCCCTTGCCACAGGTTACTTTTCCCAATCTTAGTCCACGTAGATGGAAAACAGTCAGAAGTTAAAAAGTATATGAAATCCTCCAATAAACTTGTGTCGACTACAGGTGGATTAACCATTAGCAATGCCAACCTTTTGACCCTGCTGTCCTTGAGCACTGTCTACCTTAACTGTTGACCTAATCTAGATCTGATCTAGAAACTGACTGTCTATCATCTGGATACCACACAAAATGGTAGGGAAGATTGTAAAAGAACTGCACTTGCTAAAGGAATTGAAGGATTGGGTACCCCAAACCAAGCTAACCTTTCTAGCATTGAGGAGATATTTCCAGGCTAAAACTTGTAACAAGGTGGTGAGGGGAAATACAGGAACGGAATTGGCTCTTGAATCAAATTGAAAGTTCAATAATAATTGATTTGCAATATTGTTTAATGCAAAGGATGTTGTAAACCATAAACATTTTCAAGCTCTTAGAAGGAAGGATAGAGATGTTTGTAGAAGATAGCTAGAGGGGAAGAGGAAAGAAATTGCCTGCGTGTGTGCGTGCGTGAGAGAGAGAGAGCTTTTATTGATGAATACTCCATGTCTCCTACTGCAATGCAGCCGATTTCTACAAGAACTCCACACACTACTAGGTATTTGATCATGCGACAGCTCAATCCATAAAGCCATCTGATGTTTATAATGTCTTATAAATCATCTGCTGCTCATTCTGTTAATCTAGTTTCATCGGTAGGATATGGACATTATTTATCTACCCCAACATACTGTATTAGTCATGAACTTCGGATTAATACAGTCCTACCTTTTCAGCGCTATGTAATTATCTGTCCTTGGAGTTCAGGACTGTGACAGGAGTCAGGACAGTAGTTAGGTGAGCAGGACAGGGAACAACCATGCAGACATTGAAAAACGAATCATTGTATTACAGCAGAGGAATCTGGGCGTTCAGTGTGGGCATTGTTTAATGTCTTAAAATGAAAGAAGATATTAATCAGAGGAATTTAATTAATTTACAAACTACTGTAAGTTTTGGTAAAAAGACAAGAACACACCTGTCAATTCTCTTTCTAAATATCCTTATCCTTTTGATGACCTTGTGCTGAGGTTCTTCAATGTCAGTGTGTAAATGAGCATGGTGTAAATCTTTGTACTCAAACCCAGGGCTGGATTATAATGGGGTCAGTACCCCTGGGCCCCCCTCTATCTAGGGGCCCCCTGTGGTTGGCATGTCATTTTTTTTTTTTAGCTAATGGTTTTGTGCATGGGAGTGGGGTAGTGCTGCAGCTTCGCCTATCTGCCAATGTGACAATGATTAATGGTGCTGAGCATCAGGAGTCAAGGCACACTGACTGCACAAGTGTGCAATGCATTACTGGGAGTTGACTAAGTCCCATAAGACTTTGCACTAGAGGTCAGATGCTGAGAAGCTTGTGTTGAGCTCTGCTTGGTGGAGCTCATCATATGCTTCTCAGGCCCATGAAGGATAGCAGCAGCAGCTGCCTTGTCATGGGAGGGTTTTTAATCAGAGGCAAGATACAGAGGAACAAACACAGGCTTTTCATGTGGTATTTTATATATTATATATGCAATTACTCTGTGTTTTGACAGTGTAATATTCTCCCGTGCAGTTTGTGGCCAGTAATGACAAGTAGGAGGGGCCCCCTTTCTAAAGTGCCCAGGGCCCCCTGAAGTCTTAATCCGGCTCTGCTCACACCATAAGTAGCTTTCAAATTATTTTCACAAACTTAAGATGTAATCATTGCTAAGCAGTGCAACTATAAGGTAAAAAGTCATGAGGAAAAGAAAAGTCACCATGAACATTATTTTCTATGCTGCACTGCTGCTGTTAAGGGGCATAGCGGTGCGGTGGCAGCAGGTATGTAGATGGGGGTAGTATTATTTTTGTCAGGCCCACATCTTAGTTTCCCCAGGGCCCCACAATCCTTAATCAGGCCCTGGCATTGTCCTTTTTCCTGATAGTTGGAGATTTACAACCATGAAAGCAATGAAATTGTAAATGAGTAAACTGTCATCCCCAGATAGACACAGCTATTAGGTTATCACCTATACAATACATGCAGAGTGACATACATATGTATCAGAAACTAGGGACCTTATTCTGGTCTGTCCGCAAGGCCCTGTGCATTCGCACAGGGCCGATGTTTTCACTTTGCGCATTTCTGCGCATGTGCATGCACTGGGTGTGTCCGTCCACAGCGATCAAACTGGTCACCCATGCGAATGGATCATCCTTGCGAACAAACTGGTCCATCTTTGCGAGCAGAGGGCCTGGGGGGGGAGGGCATCGGGTCGGACCATCACCAATTGCCCAGTGTTTTATGGGTGTTCCCATGAAAGCTTTCTCATGGTAATGGGCTGATGGTGCGGGGGGGGGGGGGGGGGGGGCGGTACAGCTGCCCGCCCACTTCCCTCCGAATATGCATGCAGACCTAAGGTTGCTCAGAGCAACCTTACATATGCATACACGTTCCACATCATTCGATGGTCGGCGACCATCGAATTATGTGGTGTTACCCTGCAGGCTGCGAATGGATGTTTATGTAAAACATACATTCACAACCAGTGCGAATGTATGCACATTGCGAATGGTGGGCCGGCGAACCACCATTCACAAGGCGGGATCTGGTTCACTCGGATGCGAATTCGCATCCGAGTGAATGAACCAGAAAAAGGTACTAGTACTATATATTGCTAGGCTAAATGCTGAGTACACACTGCACAATGTGTGTCCCAGCCGATGGTACAATGTGATATACTGATGCATCATGTCCAGGGCCGCCACCAGGAATTTTGGGGCACGGGACTGATTTTCAGTCCAGGCCCTCGGGCCCCCCCGCCGCCGCCCCCTCCCCCCTGCCTTCCCCTTCCTCAATTACTAACCCAGTGATGGTGGCAGCGATGCGGCGTCACCCTCCTTTATCCCCTCTGCATCTCCTCGGTCATGCATGCATAGTGAAGCCTGAAGAGCGGCGAGCCTGGGACATAGAGGGGTGCGCCCTGATGATAATGATGTGCGCTCCTCCTGTGTTCTGGGCTCAGTGCCTTGCGGGCTTCCCTGTGTGGTGTGAGTGCTTGCCTGCCTGGCTGGCGAGAGGCGGGGGGGGGGGGGGGGGGTGGCACCGAGGGCAAATTTAGCTGCTCGGGCTCTTCCAGAGGCCAGGGCCTGGGACAGTTGTACCCACATGTTGGCAGCCCTGATCATGTCACTGCACACACTGCATGATATATTGTACAGCATCACAATGTATTGTTACACCCAGTATATTACTGCATGTTAGCATCCGCAGGATTGTCCTTCCTGACTAGCAGCTCATTACTCAGGGAACGAGGCACATGTCATTGCGGGCACACACTATCTGATGTGTACCGTATAGTGTTCTGATCCATGTTGGTTTGATATATAATACTCAGTTTAATTTCATATTTGCCATCAATCCTTATGTGTGTGTTTGACATCAACCTTTATATAATATATGTGCATACGTTTAAAAAAAAATGATGTATTAATACCCATTTAATAAATAATGTATATTTTATTTATTTAGTTGTGTCTGCATTGTCATACTGCAAATGGTATATACTCAGTGTTCTATAGATTACTATACATTCATTGGACCTTAAACCCAGTGTTTTGCTATTCTAGGACCATTTCCTCTTTGACAAGCCTGTGTCACCATTACTGACATCAGCGGGCATGGCACGCGACTGGCCTGACGCACGTGGAATCTGGTAGGTGCAGACACTAGCATTGCACTCTGGCACATGTCCTCTTCTTTTTACTACTTGCTATTAGACTATAAGGGGGAAATTTACTAAGATGGAAGTTTTATTTCAGATGGGATGTTGTTATGGGCAACCAATCAGATACTATCTATTATCTTCTAAAAGGTGCTAAATAAATAAGTAGATTCTGATTGGTTGCCCATAGCAACATCCAATCTGAAATAGAACTCCCGTCTTAGTAAATTTCCCCTTAGACTATACCAGAAGTGAAAATCTTGCTACCTCCCACTAAAGCTGGCCATACTGTACATTAGAACGATATCAGGCCTGAACGCACGATTTCAATGGGTCGTGCGATTGATTACATGCACATCATGAGGTACAGTATATCGGTACGATGCACGGCCTCACGGGTTGAGAGGTCGATATGTGCTGCACATATGATCTGTCGGCTTTGCTTGTGGTCGTAAGCAGATCATACAGTATGTGCTTTTAAAGCAAATATGATCACTTGTTCGATCGCTCTTACGACCTGCATACAATCCGGTCATATACAGGTCGTTCTAGTGTATGGCCAGATTAACTCCTGTGTATGGCCAGATTAAGTCTACCAGGTATACCAAGTACATACCTAACAGAAGACCTCACACCAGCCCTCCTAAATGGAAAAACAGAATACAAGAACTGACTATGTTCCAGGACCTTTCCTTTATGATATTCTATTGTTCATAAAACTCCAGTAGACATAAATTATAGCCTGTCCTGTATGAAGTAAATACTAATGGTTATAACAAACAATCTCTCATGCTAAGCTGTACACATAGGTAAATGGTGTCAAGTGCTGTCACAGTACAGGAAATTTTATGCATATATTTGTGAATATAATTAGAGTCTTGATCTGCGTGCGCTGGAGAAATCATGTGATGGTCGACGCCCATCAAATAATTTCTCCCCATGGATGATTTTGCAGGTGTGATAGTGGGTGACCGGCACTGCAGGCGGCGGGCGGCATTTGGTCCACATGCAATGCTGCGAAATTTGTTGCATGTGGACCAGAATAAGGTCCAAAATGTCTTGCTTTCTGTTTTTAGGCACAACAATGAGAAGACCTTCCTTATCTGGGTGAATGAAGAGGATCACACCAGAGTCATCTCTATGGAGAAAGGAGGGAACATGAAGAGAGTGTTTGAGCGGTTTTGCAAAGGCCTTAAGGAGGTAAGGAAGAACATTAGACTTAATTAGAGATTAACATAATACGGCTCATTCCTAACACTGCTAAATTGCACAAATGAACTCTTGTGATGTAAGGCTGGATATATTTGGGAACATCCTTTAAGAGAAGCCTATGGAACAGCACATGGGGATGGAGAAAAAGTATGTGCAGCACATACTTTTTGTACTGTGTGATGAGGTGCCACGGGAGTGCGCACCTCAAAGCACACATCGCACCGCCGGGAATCGCAGCATGTATGGGCGGCTTACGAATAGACATACATGTTGCATTTCACCTACATACAATATACTAGTTCATTTTAGATTGAGATATAGGGTTACTTCATAGACCTCAGTTTTAGCTACGATCCCAGGAAAACCTGGAGGTTTAGCAGCTCGAGGGCCAGATGCACTAAGCTTCAAAAGTGATAAAACGGAGAGTGATAAACAGACAGCCAATCAGCTTCTACCTGCCATGTCATAAGGGCGGGATGTATTAATATACATTGCCGCCCTTCGCCGCCCGGCCACACCGATGCCAGAGCATATGTACTAACATATTCGGCTGGCATCGCGGTGCGGTGACAGAGGACCCCCGCGATACCTGTTATGTGGTGTGCGTGGGGTGATGTCACCTCCTGGTTGCCTCCTTCTCCCCTCACGTCGGGTACAGCTAAGCAGGCTGTCCCCGGCACCTCCTCCTCCCCCCTGCAGCCGGAAGGACGTCCGGCTGCTTTACTAGGGGGGGATGGGTTTACCTTCCAGGTCCAGGAGGACCTGCAGCAAGGTACGCCAGAGGGAGGGGGAGAGGGGGGTAGGCGGAGGCAGTGGGTTGGCGTTGGGTGGCGATAGAAGCCGGTTGGCTTCTATAGGGTATCGCCACCCAAAGGCGGCGATACCCTGCCCTGCGGTAACGTGGTGGCGGGGTTTTAGTAGATATGCAAATGCAGTAAAATGGGGGTTTTACCGCATTTTCCCCTTAGTACATACCACACAGACTGTGTTTGAAAAATGTCAGGCAGGAGCTGATTGGTTGATTGTTTATCACTCACCATTTTATCACTTTTGAAGCTTAGTGCATCTGGCCCATTGAATATAAGGAATAAATTAGACTGGATACACATGGTAGCATGTTAGAAGTATACAATAAATGAAGGAGCGGTCCTAGAATAATGTGTATTTCCAGCCAGACCACCAATCCCACAGCATATATGGGTTTATATAGACTGACCGCAGGGCTTTGAATTTGCAGGCCGGACGATAATTGAATGACTGCGCATGGGTTGTAGTACACATGCACAAGGCCATCCTGCGATAAAATCCTGCTACCTTTTTTAAATCGCTGGACCTATAGGAGTTGATTGACAGAAAACCGCCACTTGTGGGTGGTAACCGGCTATTTTCTGGGAGTGTCACAGAAAATGCAAGCGTGCCCGGGCATTTGAAGGGAAGTAGTGTGACGTCATCTCTGTCCCCGAACAGCCTGTTTTTATCACAGCCACCAAGTGAGTCCTGGGCTAAGCACAAACTGTACAAACTGAAAAAATCATTTGATGTCTTCTTGCATATGGATTTGCTGCTATTTGCCAATTGGAGTAATTTTCGCAAACAATTCACATGCTCAGCACATCGATATGCAGGCCTGTTCAGGTCACCCAACTGAGAATAGGAGGGGAAATGTTCAGTAGACTCAGCAGTGATGGCAATAGCCTTTGTTCTGATAGGAAAATGATCAATGCTTTCTTGAATCAGGTTGTTCTAATGTAAATATTATTTTCATATGGGATCCGACACCCTCTAGGTTGAACGATTAATCCAAGAGAAGGGCTGGGAGTTCATGTGGAATGATAGGCTTGGCTATATCCTCACTTGCCCTTCTAACCTGGGGACTGGCCTTAGAGCTGGAGTACACATTAAACTACCTCTACTGAGCAAGGTAAGCTGGATTCACATGGCTTCATTTATTCATTTACTCACTTCATATCATCTTAAGTGGAGGCGCAAGATGTAATGCTGTACTCACACTATAATGTTTGGCATTCATACTACAGAAGAATCTTACTTATAGACCTCACACTATAGCACTGGGCTGATGGTAGACCTCACACTATAGCACTGGGCTGATTGTAGACCTCACACTATAGCACTGGGCTGATGGTAGACCTCACACTATAGCACTGGGCTGATGGTAGACCTCACACTATAGCACTGGGCTGATTGTAGACCTCACACTATAGCACTGGGCTGATAGTAGACCTCACACTATAGTACTGGGATGATGGTAGACCTCACACTATAGTACTGGACTGATAGTAGACCTCACACCATAGTACTGGGCTGATGGTAGACCTCACACTATAGCACTGGGCTGATGGTAGACCTCACACTATAGCACTGGGCTGATTGTAGACCTCACACTATAGCACTGGGCTGATAGTAGACCTCACACTATAGTACTGGGATGATGGTAGACCTCACACTATAGTACTGGACTGATAGTAGACCTCACACCATAGTACTGGGATGATGGTAGACCTCACACTATAGTACTGGGATGATGGTAGACCTCACACTATAGTACTGGACTGATAGTAGACCTCACACCATAGTACTGGACTGATAGTAGACCTCACACCATAGTACTGGGATGATGGTAGACCTCACACTATAGTACTGGGATGATGGTCGACCTCACACTATAGTACTGGGATGATGGTAGACCTCACACTATAGTACTGGACTGATAGTAGACCTCACACCATAGTACTGGACTGATAGTAGACCTCACACCATAGTACTGGGATGATGGTAGACCTCACACTATAGTACTGGGATGATGGTCGACCTCACACTATAGTACTGGACTGATAGTAGACATCACACCATAGCACTGGGATGATGGTAGACCTCACACTATAGTACTGGGATGATGGTAGACCTCACACTTTAGCACTGGGCTGATAGTAGACCTCACACCATAGTACTGGGATGATGGTAGACCTCACACTATAGCACTGGGATGATGGTAGACCTCACACCATAGTACTGGGATGATGGTAGACCTCACACTATAGCACTGGGCTGATAGTAGATCTCACTATAGTACTGGGATGATGGTAGACCTCACACTATAGTACTGGGATGATGGTAGACCTCACACTATAGTACTGGGATGATGGTAGACCTCACACTATAGTACTGGGATGATGGTAGACCTCACACTATAGCACTGGGCTGATAGTAGAACTCACTATAGTACTGGGATGATGGTAGACCTCACACTATAGTACTGGGATGATGGTAGACCTCACACTATAGCACTGGGCTGATAGTAGAACTCACTATAGTACTGGGATGATGGTAGACCTCACACTATAGTACTGGGATGATGGTAGACTTCACCCTATAGTACTGGGATGATGGTAGACCTCACACTATACTTCTGGTCTATGGTAGACATCACATTATACTACTGGGAAGATGGTAGACCTCACACTGTAGCACTGATTTTTAGTTTACTTTAAATTCTAACATATAGCTTTTATTTGCATATGGGATAGGCAAATATGCATCAATTTATTGTAATCAACCCGTCGATAGTTTCTAAATGTAATTTTAGTGTTTAATGGATTCTGTAAAAAAACACCTGCACCCTTGATAGAATTGCTTAGAAAACTGTATACGTATGTAGCTGGTGGGGCATCTTCCCTTATATACACTGTGCTATTCTCAAAGCTGCCTTTTCATGTATTTAGGATCCACGCTTCCCCAAGATTCTTGAAAACCTCCGTCTACAGAGAAGAGGAACAGGAGGAGTAGACACTAAGGCTGTTGGCAGCACATTCGATATCTCAAATTTGGACCGTTTGGGAAAATCCGAGGTATAGTGTTGGTGACAAATTGCTTTACACAAACACACACAGACACACACATGCATAAGTATGGTAGACCTCACACTATAGTACTGGACTGATAGTAGACCTCACACCATAGTACTGGGATGGAGGATGGATGCAGTCAGCTGAACTTGCTCGTATTTGTGTAACGTACTGCGTGTTAGATGCCCACTTATGTAACTATCTAACCTAACTTTGCACAGCACCTGCTGAGAAAAAGGATTCTATGGCATCTGCAATTGAACAGGGTTGCCGACCCTCCCAGAATTTCCGGGAGTCTCCCGAAAATCGGGTCCCCCTCCCGGCCCCCCGAAAGGGTGGGCAACCCTCAACCCTCCCGGATTGAGGGGGGACTCCCGCTGTCCCCCGGATCGCGGCATTAAAATGCCGCAATCCTCGGGTCTCAGAGGAGGGGGCGGAGCTAATATGGCTTAATCGGAGAGGAGAATAATAAAGTCGGCAACCCTGAATTGAAGGCATAATTACATCCGCATTTTGAGGGGTGGAAGATCAATAAAGTTCTGCTAAGTGCTCCGAAAGTTCACACAAATGCAAGCCATGCAGACCAGCATGTAAGAGTATAGATACACAGTTACATTGTACATGTGTTTGCAACAATACTTTACTTTCATGGCATGTTTTGTTTAATATATTGTGTACAGGGAATTATACATCCACTTTGTATTTCTCAGAAGTTGATTACAAAAATAATAATACAAAAAAAATAACGTCCCCCCATACCCTTGTATACTTGTGTCAGAATATAGAAATTAAGGGGGAAATTTACTAAAGGAAATTTGTAAAAAATAGGTGTATTTGTATCCAGAAATGCACTTATTTTTTACATTTACTATCCCGAAAATACGGCAATTCGTATTCGTATTGATAGCACATCAATACGAATACGAATTGCCGTATTTTCGGGATAGTAAATGTCAAAAATAAGTGCATTTCTGGATACAAATACACCTATTTTTTTACAAATTTCCTTTAGTAAATTTCCCCCTAAGTAGCAGTCCCAACTATAATTTGGTATTCTAACTCATCTCTTTTCTTAAATTGTCAATAGGGTAATACTGTTTGCCCAGTTACCACAATGACATGTTTGAGGTCAACAATCAGGGCAAGATCCTGCATGTGGCCAAATCGGACAGCATGTGTAGCAATTCAGACGAATTTCAATACTGAACATTAAGATTACGGAACGTGTAACACTCTCACACCAGTAGCTTAATATTTGCTTTCAACAGCTGCAGGATACAAGCTCACAAGCTTTAGGATATAAAGATTGTTGCTTGGTAGACGCCTCTAACACTAGCTCTCAGCACACGTGTATATGTATTTAAATCATAACTTGTATTGAAATCATATCCCTCATCTCCTATTTCATAATTAAGAAGAGACTCTCGTTAGCAGTCATTGTTCAGTGTAAACCTGGTTTATAGTGCTCTGTGGCCTCACACCACACTAATCATGTGCGTACTTACAGTGTCACCTTCAGGTCACAATAAGCTTTGTTCAGAAAGCTGATTTGTGAGCCAAATGTATCTCACCAGTCCTCTTACTGCATTGGGGCCCTATCCTAATCCCCTTGTAATCCCTGCAGGTGGAGCTGGTACAGCTGGTCATTGATGGAGTGAACTATCTTATTGACTGTGAGAAGAGACTGGAGAGGGGGCAAGATATCCGTATTCCTTCACCCGTGGCTCAGTTCAAGCACTAATCCAAAGCCATACGTCATGTACAACAAACAGCGTGGTGTACAGTATGTGTATGCACTGTTCATTAATAATGCATTGGTTTATGAGCGAATGCATCATTAATACATTGTGATCTTACTCTACTGTATAGGGCGGTCTGGTGCAACATTCAGCCTCTATATTGTATAGCAGTTCCATCATGTTGTGTCCATGCTTATAAGCAGCATATTGTTACCATCTAAATAAAGCTCACTGCTCTCCTATTATGCCAGTCTTTTCTACGATACTTAAAGCATAGGTTACATATGAAAATAATGTGATCAGCCCAAGTTGTATAACATGTGTGCAGGTATAAGTACCATTGATCTGGGCTGATGATTGGATGATTGGAACGTGACAAACACTGAGCAGGCATTGTGCAGATTCGCGTTGTGTACGCTCTGACGACTGATTGGCCGACATTTCTGCGGGCATGAAGGCTACAGAGCTGTGCAAAGTTTACAGGGGCCTGATATTCCATCAGACCGTTAGGACAGATAATTGTGAGGATCTGATGGGACAATTATTTATTGTTCTTATATATACACCAAACCAGATCATCTCTGAAAGGTACCGTGCAAGGAAAATATATAGGAGTCTATAGCATCTAAAGTGAAATCCGAAAGTGTGTAGTTTGCAGAGATTTTACTTTGTGAAAGAAATGTACAGAGGTATACCATGGCCATGGCTGGTGAAGTATGTTTGATTTATCCTAAGTGCCAAGTGATTAAACAGTGGTAAACACGGGAGCAGACATACACGCACCTCATGGCTGAAAGGGTTGGGTACCAAATACCGGAAGTCGGGTCAGACTGCCGACGGTGGCATCCTGATGGTCAGAATCCCGACAGATAACGATAAGTACAATAATTTAACCCTTTCCTCAGTCCCCCACCACTGCAGCCTATCCCTTACCCTCCTCCTATTGCCTAACTCAAACCCCAACCCCAGTACTTTCCTCCAGGATCTGTCAGGATTCTGACTATTGGGATTCTGCTGTTGATATTTTGACTATCATGTATGTAATATGTGTTGGATCGATCCACCCCTGCAATACATGGTCTGCGCTGCACCCGCCACTGATTTCAACTACCAGGATACTGAGCACAACCTGGTTGAATTGGAGCAAGGTTGTTGCCTGTTTCAAAGTACATTATCAGGATCTGTGCTAGACTTGCCCACACAATGGATGGTTTGAACATCTAGATCTTTTCCTGCTCCTGCACTGGAAGTATGGAAGTCTCTAACCACCAATGTGATTCAACAAAGAAGAGTCCGGTACAGTATGTTGATTATTTTAATAAATACTTTTATGTGAGAAACACAGATTTAAAATCAAATGAGTACTTCAGTGATTCTTAACAAGGCTTGGACTAGTCAGAAGGCAGATAGTCAGAAACCATATGTACCTTCACCATATGGGCATTGTTTCTACAAAGTACATTTAATACATCACAGGCACTACCCAGATGTACTAAGAATCTGATATACTGTCTGAAATCTGCATTAATCTCTCTGGACAGGTCACTATACACTTGGCAAATGCATCATTGTGTGAATAAGATCAATTCTGACCTAAATAGTTGTGCAATCTGTGCCAGAGCTGTATTAATAAGGACCCGCAGATGTTTTCTAAAGAGTTCAATCGCCTTGGCTTGCCATTGTTCTGTGTAGGGCCGAGTTATACTGAAGAAGCCTCGGTCTGATGAATAGATGGAGCAGCGTTATTAAGGGTTACATGGTCAGAGAGGCTCCACATTAGTAAATCTCCATGTGAATAAGAAAATAAATACAACTTTTCCCACTAGAGGTAAATGGGTAAATGGCAGCTACTGTAATGTATGGACACATAATAAACAACTAATAGGCAGATGTATGAAGCAGTTATAAGGGAGAAGAACAGAGCCAGAGAAGAAGTAGCCAATGGCAATCAATCAGCTGCTCTGTATATTTTTATATTGTGCAAATTATAGATGTTACTTCAGTGCTGATTGGTCGCCATGGGCCACTCCTCCTCTGGCTCACTCCTCCTCCCTTATCGCTGCTTCATACATCTGCCCCTTGCTGGGGAAGCCTACTCAGCCATACTGGCACAAATACTCTGCCATTAATAAACATAAGGCCTGTTATTACAAAATGTATAAAGCAAATCCACATCTACTGGTTTGAAAAATGGTCTTTTGAGTTGAAAACAATATGCAAATAGAAGCATTGGTCCCAGGTAGAGTATAACAATATCTAAAAAAAAGTCTCCACAATCTCTATGCCGTCATTACTAAGCGTATACTGTAGGCAGCCATGGCAGTCAACATGTATGGACTCAAACAAATCAGTAACCCAGGGCTTACACAGCCTGGCTGCATATGTATTTATTCAGATAAGACACTGTGCTGGGCAGTTATGGAGGACAACAGTAAGACACATATAGGGGTACATGTACTAAAGCTTCTAGGAGTGAAGAGTGGGGATGTAGCTCATAGCAATCATTTTTCTATTGCATTCCAGAAACGAATAGACAGAATCTGATTGGTTGCTATGGGCAACATAACCACTTTTCCCTTTTAGAAGTCTTTGTAAATTTACCCCATACGGTCCTACAGACAAATGTGTCCGATTGGTAAAGGTGGTAATAATGGGTTGCACTTTTGTGTATTATTTAGGGGCCCATTTACCATACTGTATTCTCCATCACTTTCTCAGTGACCTACATTCAAACAGATAGAAGGGTCTAAAGATTGTGATAATAAGAACCAACCACACTACAGGAGTATGGGCAGTTCCCTAGGAATGAGCATATGTCTGCGGGTCACACACACACACAGAGCAATCCTGCTGCCCAAGCAACGGGATCAGTGTCCAATATCAGCTGTAGCTTGTCATATATCTGAACAGCTTGGCTTGGCTCTATTAGCTTTCTAAATACAGTCATATTGTAGATTATTGTGTACTCTAGTAATGTGTTAGTAACGAGTATCCTTACTCTGCATCATTAATACAGAGCATGAGTATCCTTATTCTGCATCATTAATACAGAGCATGAGTATCCTTATTCTGCATCATTAATACAGAGCATGAGTATCCTTATTCTGCATCATTGTAGGACATGAGTATCCTTTTTCTGCATCTTTGTAGGACATGAGTATCCTTATTCAGCATCATTGTAGGACATGAGTATCCTTATTCTGCATCATTAATACAGAGCATGAGTATCCTTATTCTGCATCATTGTAGGACATGAGTATCCTTTTTCTGCATCATTGTAGGACATGAGTATCCTTATTCTGCACCATTATTACAGAAAATGAGTATACTTCTTCTGTGTCATTATTTCATAGCATGCATATCCTTATTCTTTGCCAGACATCTTTCTTTTTCCTCCACATGGCTGCCCATCTTCCATCATCTGTTCCACTGACGTGCTGTAAGGGAGCATATGCATAACCCTTTCTTTTTCCAAACAATATACTTTGAGAATGACAAACTTTGAGAATGTTTATATTACATTACCAACAGAATTCAATAAAATAATCCATGTAGGATTTATAAGCTACAGTATGTTTTACAAAAACATTTCTTAAAGTGCCGACCAGCTAAGCTGGGGTACTGGCTGTCAGATTAGGAATAAAAGCAGTAGTAGTGCATACAGGGCAGGAATCCCGGCAGCCTGCGACCTTGCATTGTTATTTTCTCCTGCAAACAAAGGAAAACAAATCTGTCAAGACACCACTCAAGCACTCAAAGTGATTTATAGAAACACACTGTATACCTGGGATGCAGTTACAATCCCAGCGGTCGGGATCCCGGCGTTCAGAATCCCGACGCCGGAATCCCGACCGCCGAAATGCTGACACATTCTCCCTCCGTGGGTGTCCACGACACGCCTGGAGGGAGAATAAATTAGTGTGCCGAGCGCAGCGTAGCACCGGGCCCGCTGCGTAGCGAGCGCAGCGAGCCCGCAAGGGGGGGGGGCGATCCACGTCCCCCCCTTGTCGGCATTTCGGCTGTCGGGATTCCGGCGTCGGGATTCTGAACGCCGGGATTCAATACTGAATCCGTATACCTGAGCACACTAATGGTAATACATATGATGCTGATCTCTTTATAGAAATATAGAATGTTGATAGTAGTTAAAGAATAGGGTACTCTTTACCTAGATGGGCGCCCGCGATTGAAATCGCGGGCGTTGGGGGTAAAAATCGCGGGCAAATCGCGGGTACATAAAAATCTGCTACCCGCGATGACCGCGATTTTCCCATAGGGAACAATGTTAAAAAGGCTGATTGAGCGCGATTTTCATGTAAAATGCCTCAATGCCCGCGATTTGGCCATAGGAATCAATGTTAAATGGGCTACAGAGCCCAAATAGGCACAATTAACCCTTAAATGTCCCCCCAAATTTTTAACGCCACCCCACGATCCACGCCAACCCGAAGCGTGGCGAGCGCAGCGAGCCCGCGAGGGGCGGCGGTACGCGTCCTCCGACCTTTTCATGCCCTACTATCCACTAGGGCGTGGAGTGAGAATAGAATAGTGTGGCGAGCGCAGCGAGCCACCGAGCACGAAGCGTGGCGAGCGCAGCGAGCCCCGCGAGGGGACGCGGATACCTTCACAGGTAGACGCGTCCCCTCGCGGGCTTCACAGGTGTCCGCGTCGCCACGGACACCTGTGAAGCCCGCGAGGGGACGCGTATAACTGTGAAGGTATCCGCGGCCCCTCGCGGGGCTCGCTGCGCTCGCCACGCTTCGGGCTCAGTGGCTCGCTGCGCTCGCCACACTATTCTATTCTCACTCCACGCCCTAGTGGATAGTAGGGCATGAAAAGGTCGGAGGACGCGTACCGCCGCCCCTCGCGGGCTCGCTGCGTTCGCCACGCTTCGGGTTGGCGTGGATCGTGGGGTGGCGTTAAAAATTTGGGGGGACATTTAAGGGTTAATTGTGCTTATTTGGGCTCTGTGGCCCATTTAACATTGATTCCTATGGCCAAATCGGGTCCATTGAGGCATTTAACAGTAAAATCGTGTCCATCGGGCCTTTTAACATTGATTCCTATGGCAAATCGGGAGCATCGCGTCGCGGGCATCGCGGGTACATTTATGGCCGGCCGCGACGCGACCGACAAGATTTCCATGTTTAACATGGGTTTCAATGGGAAATCGCGGGCATCGCGTCGGTCGCGTCGCGGCCACACATAAATGTACCCGCGATCACCACGACGGGCGCCCATCTAGGTAAAGAGTACCAAGAATAGTTGCACCATGGGATCTGTCTGGTTTGCTCAATAATGTCTATTGCCAGGATAAATCAGTTTATGGCAACACTGTTCTTCCCAATCAAAATGACAGTATTTGGTGGAACAGTCCCATACTTCACATGTGAAGCTTTCAATATTTTGTATTTGAGACAGGACCCCCTCCCAATAAAGGACATCCAAATGGAGCGCCTCTCAGCCAGTGCTGGGAATCATCAGATACCCTTAGCTGGCGCAGGCTGGCGGAGAGGCGCTTCATCTGGCGGGGACACGTGAGCGTCTCACATGCACACGCGTCCCTGTCAGCACGGAGCAGTTTGTCGCAGGGAGTGGGCGAGCCGGCGGGGCTGCGGGTAGAAGCTGGGTACCGTCGGCTGCCGGAGGAGGGCTCCGACAAAGCGGGGCACTCGAGCGTCTCTTGCATGCATGCCCCTTCTGTCGGCTTGCGGGGGGTGGTGGTGGATGGCGGATGGTGATCCTATCACCAGGAGCAGTTCTGGCGGCAGCTGCTTCATCTGTAACGCCAGAAAATTGTGGGCATGGCTGCATCACATCATGTTCCCCAGGGGCATGATAATCAGTACTCAAGGCAATCATAACATGGACCATCCAATCGAACTTAGGACAGTATTTGATTCCTGATTTTGGGACTTCAAATGATATGTGATTGGATGATGTAAAATTTGGGGAAGTGGCCCAACCCATAGTCCTAATCCATTCTCCCAGTTAACAATAACTACAGCATGGGCAATCTTTCCACTTCCTAGCCTATAAGCCTATAGTATGTGGCATGCTAATATGGGCAGTAGGGGAGTTCAACCAAGAACTTAACTAGTACTTGAACATGTAAATATTGTCTTTAAGAAATTTTGGGAAATAAATTCATTTTTGAGAAAAATTTCTTGCATTAAAATGATATCTATATGCTTATATATATAAGATTTGTCCTTAAACAGCATTACATGACAAGCCGTAATATTTCACCAGTTACAATGACTTTGGACTTGCTACATACTGTATATACTGTAATAGGCACAACAATAAGACAAGGACTTTACCACGGGGATCCTGATGAACATCGCCTTCATACTGAGCACTGGAGATGGCCTGACGTTGCTGGTAGCTGAGATGCTCATACTGTTCCGGAGTGACTGCTGTAGCTTGGTCGCTGGTGAAGCAGGAAAGCTGAGCCGGGCTAAACACGACCTGACATGAAAAATATCCTGTCACTCTGTTACTGTGTGTGTGATATCATTTTTGGGTACTTGTGTAGTTTCACGGCGCCAGCATGGCGCTGTGCGTCTAAGTCCCCTTGCGGGGCCCACTTCGCTCACCCACGCTGCGGGCTTGGTGGCTCGCTACGCTCGCCACACTATCTAAAATCAACTCCATGCCAACATGGATAGTGTGGGTATGAACTATACATGTTGGCATGGAGTTAAGTTACTTTATTTTAGATAGTTGTGGCGAGCGGAGAAGCCGGGGGGGGGGGGGTTAAAATTTACTAACGGGAGTTCTATTTCAGATAGGATATTGCTATGGGCAACCAATCAGATACTTTATATTATCTTTTAGAAGGTGCTAAATAAATAATAAGTAAATTCTGATTGGTTACCTATAGCAACATCCCTTGTGAAAAAGAACTCCCACCTTAGTAAATTCCCCCCTGCCACTCAGTGGTATAATGCAAATTTAAAGACAGAAGTCTGGACTATCAAATTTTCTGATGGACGCCCAGTGGCATGTAGACAGCAGTCGCCCCCCCCCCTCCCTCCCTTTCTCTGCCTAGAGAATGGGAGCACCAATAGAAACCAGAGAAACGATAAATTCCCAATCCCATCACCTGTAATGGACTCCCATCTCATCCTGCAATACAGATTTTGCTGTAAGAGGAGTGTTTCTACAGCTAATAAGTATTACTGAGTTAAATCTTTATCAGAAATAGCTAATGTTTAAAGTTGCAGACCCTGAGGCACTAAGCCAGTGGTTACAAAGAAGTATTTGACAAATGGATGCGCAATAAAATCAAGTGCAGCTATACCCAAATTCACAGCGGTAGAAACACCAGAAACTACCAGAAAGATATAGACAATTTTGGAAAGGTTTGTGAATAAGATGGATAGCGCTCAGGATAGCTATATTCAGAGATCAATCAAACCTCAGGTAGTAATACCAAACCACATACACCTTGTTTACTCGATGATCATATGGCTGGTGCACACAGGTCCCTTTTTCCTCCCCTATTAAACAAGCAGGGGAGACACAATAGAACAGGACATAGTGCAGATCAATAATGTAAAAAGGGGTTTAATACAACAATTGCACTTACAATCAAGTGACTCATATAATAGCATGAGACAGGCAATCCTCGGGGCAAAACAGCATACAGATATTAAAGATAAAAGTCCTCTCAATCTGGGTTCACCGCTCCGGAATCGAATAGCCACAGTTCAAGGTCCAACTTCTGCCGTGATACGAAGACCTACCACAAACCGACTGACTTAAATACGTTTATACCTATAGACAGTCAGCATCACCGCCCATGGCTTAAGGGAGTTCCCAAAAGTCAGTTTCTGCGACTAAAGAGAAATTGCAGTGACCCAGAGACCCTATTACATCAAAACTCTAAACTCAAATCAGAGTTTTTAGCGAAAGGATATGAAGAAATGGAAGTTCTAAAATCTATGGAAGAAATTGGTAGGAAAGATAGAGAAATGATACCGAAGGGAAGCCATAAGGAGAATCCCCGTGGAAAAGAATATTCGAACTCCTTTCAGTTTGCTTTCTTTACTCAGTTCGATAGAAACCATAAGCAGGTTGAGAAAATTATTAACCGACATTGGCACCTGTTACAAGAAGATCCCGTACTAAAGAATTTAATCCCCGAAAAAACAAAATTTGTCTACCGCAAATCAAACAATTTGAAGAATCATTTAGTACGAAGTGTACTCCCAGAAGAGAGGAGAAATCTGGTACGCACAAAAGGGTTCCATCGGTGTGGGTCATGCATCGGATGCAAACAAGTTTCATCCAAAACATCAAAAATAACAGAAGTTTCTGTCAATAATATTATTTTAAAAATTAGAGACTTCATCACCTGCGAGACATCGAATGTGATTTATCTAATTGAGTGTCACTGTGGTTTGGCATATGTAGGAAGGACCACCCGACCTCTGAAGATCAGAATCTCTGAGCACTTTCGAAATATTAAAAAGGGACTTGTGACACACCATCTTTCAAAACATTTCTTGGAGACCCACCATTGTTCAGTAAATTCTATTAAAAGGATTGTGGGTTTACAAAAGATAATAGGGAGCTGGAGAAGTAGGAATGTTGAAGAAAATCTAGCGAGAGCAGAGATGAAACTTATTTATAAACTTAAAACGTTAGCTCCGCTTGGTCTTAATAATGATTTCGAACTGAAATGGTTTCTATAATTTGCATAAAATCTATATATTCCAAATACTTTTATTATTCAAGAGAATGTTTTTACTTGATGAATTTATATATATATTTAATGAATTTTATATATTTGAAAGGAATTTTTTATTTTATTTTTGAGATTCAGTATTTTATGTATATTTATGAAAAATGTATTTATGAAAATATTTTATCCCCTTGGAAAACTAATTTATATATCTTCCCCAGAGTCACCATTATTGACACTGGCCCTTTAATAAATTATATATGTAAAAAGGACAATTACAAATGGAAGAGTCCAGGATTAAAGAATAGAAGAACAGATAATGCCAATAGAGAGCCGAATATGTAAATTTGAATACATCTAAATAACCCTGAGAGTTAAGTATAAAAAAAGCGCGAACTTAGGGGACGCCGGGGGAAGCCGCTCATTAATGGACGTCAACTTCCGGCAAAAGAGCGCGAATTCAGGAGACGCCGGGGAAAGCCGCTCACAGACGGACGCCAAACTTCCGGTTAGCTACATGGATCGGAAGCAAGCCGCGGGTACCAGAAGTGACGGTATCGCGGCTACAGGAGGAATATAATGCTATACGCCACAGCTTTTCATTCTTTCTACCTATCCATTCGCCTTGTTATTTGCACATGAACAGAGTGGAAGTCCTTACTATCATTTTAGACGCTATTGAGGCATTTTTAACACCTTATGAGAATCGGGGAAGTTTTAAAGTATATGGAAAAGGCACTTCCGGTCACGGAAACCGGGAACCGGAAACCCTGAGGAGATGGGGTATATAAACAGAAGAGGAGCAATGCACTAGCCAGGAGCCTGAGGAAGAGACCCATGTCTCGAAACATGTTGTTCCTGGACTAGTGCTATAATTCCCAGAGAAGTAGGTAAGTATAAGATTGGAGGCCCACACAGGTTCCAGGTCCGGACCCTTGGATACCTGGGTGTTGACTCCGGTATTGACACTGCCCGCATCCTGGTTTTTATTATTACCACTTTATATTATCTTGTATTATGGAATAAAAATTGTCTGATCTGAAATCCTTGGAAAAGATACCTTTCTATGTGTTGCACAGCTGACCCCATCGTGAGTACAGGTATGCTACCCAAAATCTAAAGATACCTTGATAAGTGTATAAAGCTGTTTTTTCAAGTGAGTTGGGTACACATTTAAGGAAACCCACTACTGAGAAAACATAATTAATTTGCCCTAAATATTGTTGTAAACGGATCTATACATTGGGTCTTGTATATGCTTTTGTCTCCCCATTTTATATCAACTGAGGAGTTACACAAACGACCTCCCCTGAGGAAATAAAAGAAAGAAACCGAAATCGACTGAAAGGGGAGTATACTTATAAATTTAGTTTGATAATAAAAATCTATCAAACAGAACAATTCATCCATATATATATATATATATATATATATATATATATATATATATATATATATATATATATATATATACTATAAAAAAACTTCAGCAGAAGTCACCAAAGTCTGTGAGGAAAGCGCCTATACCCCGAGTACACTTTAAAAAAAATCTTACAAGTCTAGGATTCGGTTCTACTCCACTTCGGAACCCCAAAGCGATTCTGACCTGGGACTCGATTCAACTCAGAATTCCTAATTCAGGCATGTCCAAAATGTTGTAAAACTACACATCCCAGCATGCCTTGCCATAGTTTTAGCATTCCCTAATAGCAAAACTGTGGCAAGGCATGATGGGACTTGTAGTTTCACAACAGCTGGAGGGCCATAGTTTGGACATGTTAAGGCGTGTTCGTATTGCAGGAAAACCAAACAGCACACCTCTAATAGTAATGCAGACACACATTTACTTACAGCAAACTTTGGTGCAGAAATAAGGCTTATTGCATCAGGCGTCAATGCTTGAATCTGATCTCTTATCAAAGAAGACAGCACAATGTCCGGAAGGCCAGCTAATTCCAAAAGAAAAGGATAAAAGCTCAGAGCCACTTACAGAAAGGTCTATTATCTATTTCTGATGTGGAAGCCTGCCATGAATCATTGCTTAACCACATCTGATAAAATACATTTAATAGCCTTGGAAAGCTCCCATCTCACAGTGCTGTACTGATAAGTAGATTCTTTAAAAGTGAAATATAATTTTTATCTGCATTTATGGTATTGTTTAAAATGCAGAAAATCACTGATAAATCTGTAAAGGAAATAACTGTCATCTGTTAGAAGAAGGATGCATGCACATTAAGCCTAACTATGATAATAACTGACAACCGAAATGCTGCAATATATCACTTCTCTAATACCCCTTTCACATCGCTGCAAAAACATGGGCCCCAGCTCAGTATGAAAAGATTAACCTGGGTCCGGTGACCCAGGAATCCAACCCATTTTGACACTTGGGTTTCTCTGGGAAGGACCTAAGTTACAGGGCAGTGTGAATGGGTAACCAGGGTCATCCAACATGGGTTACTGTATGTTCACTGTATAGGAAGAACCGCAATGTCAGTGCTGAGCGATGATGTCATCTCTAAGCGCCGGCAGATGTCCAGTCTGCAGTTTGAATGGGTTTTAAGGCATACTGCAGTTGTGTTGCTCCCAACCACATCATCTTATAACTGATAGTCCTCACACTTTATAGAACATGGGCTGGAGAAGTCATCCTGTTACTGCTGGCTGTAATAAGCAATAGAAGTATGACCACATTATAAGGTTGTTTGCTATAATGTTCGTGAGAAGATTTATTGTCATAAAAGCTTATTCAGAACTTTTATATGGTCAGTTTCTCCTTAGTAAATGATCCTGGTTGAAGCCTAGGAGTAGCTGAAATTAAATGGAACATGAGACTCCATCAATATAACTCACCTGCAAGTGTACCAACCTCTGTGAAGATCTCTGGACCCCACCTGCTGACCACACCAAATGCTGAGTTGGATGTTAAGAAATTGGTCAAGACTTCCATCTGAGATTCGGTGCATTTCAGTTTTAGCGTACCCACAAACACAGCTGCCTGGCTGCAGGGGACAGATATGTTGTTCCAATAAGTAATATGGAAATGCTTACGTCATCTAATTAACTTGTGAAACTCTAAACAAACATAATGGAAGTCTTGGTGTAGTTCTTTATTTTTAGGTAACTAGGTAACTAGGTAACTACCAACTACATGTGTATGCAAAAAACATATAATCAGAGATCAATTACAGTTTTGTAAGGGAATTAAAGATGAGACAAGGGGCAAAAGGAGGGGGACTGAGGACAGTGAGCGGGTAGGTTAGGTGTGTTGGGTTATGGGTATCAGAGCTTTATATGACGGAGTAGTCTTATAGTCTATCCAAGTAAACCAGGTGGCAACATATGGTGTAGACCTTTTCATTGGGGTTTAACCAAGTACATAGAAACTACTTTTGAGATTTGAGGCAATGCCATAGTTAAGCCGCTAGGGTCCTGATCACACAAAAAACCTCAGATATGTTATCCAAACTCTCACCCCTCCTTGCAGCCTCAACTACAATAACAGAACACACATTACAAGATCATGTCTATCACTGTATTTATCACATGCCTGCAGTGTCTTGCCACTTCATCTCATGTCTATGGTATCTATCCAGATTGATTATTGTCAGACAACAATGACTCCTTTGTGAATTAACTGTATGCTCCCCTTGTCTTCTGCTCCTTATCCCATGACAGCCACCATATTTATTGATTGTTTAATCAATCACTTTTTCAATCTTGTCTTCATCACTCATGGTCTACCTCATCTCTTGTCTGCTTGCTCATTGCTCTCTTACATATCTTGTCTCCTTCATTATCTGTCCAGTCTAAGGACTGCAGGAATGGTATCCTTTATGTGGTACCAGCAGGGCCGGTGCAAGGTGCCGGAGCATCCCAGGCGGGGCTCGCAGTGGGCGGGGGTGCCGGGACTGTTGCGGAGCGGCTCGCAGGAGGGTGCCGGGACTGTTGCGTTGCGGCTCGCGGGGGTGGGCAATGCGATGCTCACCTCCATGCCACAGGACCCAGGCTGCTGCTGCCACTCCACAGGGGACTGGGGGGGGGGGGGGCTGGGCAAAGTGGAGGTGGCCATACCATCCATGGGGGGGGACGGGACCTGCTCCATCTTCCACCCTCCAGTGGCCCTGGGTACTAGGGATGTCTTTCCAACAATTATGGGTGGCTTTGTGATTCCCATAGAAGAATTATGTGATCAATAATCATGTCCTTAAATATTCTGATTATAGTTCCTGGGTGCAGGGGAAATTCCATCTAGAGAAGGGCCCCCACCACAATCCAGGTGTGTGTGACACTTGTACCTTCCAAGTATGACACACTACACCCCTGAATGTGTGAGAAACCCTGTAACCCCATACCCATCTCGCCATGTGACAAAGTGTAAACACCCTACCCATGTGTGTAAGTAACACCCTGTTCACCCTATCACTCCCATGTATGACACACTGTACACCCCCTACCTCAGTACCCACTATCCTTCATGTGACACCCTTTACCCACTACATCTCTGTGTGTGTGACACCCTGTACCTCCTACCCATGTGTGTTATTGTGACACTGTGTACCCCCACTCAACTACTGTCAGTCACCATGTACCTCCACTCTCGGTAAAAGGGGGGCCCTTTCTAAATTCTGCTCACTATAATCCGATTCTGCTCACTATCATTTGGGCAAGTGTAAGCTCACTTGTATATCTGCACTGTACTAGATTGTCTATAAATTGGGCAGCACTAAAGCCTCAGTGCCTAAGTGCTAGAATTCCTGGCCAAATATGTGGAGGGGTGCCTATGACCAAACTGTGAATGTTGGGTAGTCTGTACAAATTAAACTCTGGCCACTGATGACACGGACACATTATTCTGGGGGGGTATTTCCATGACTCTCAGCCCCACTCCCTTGGTGTCATTGCACCTGGTCTTAGCATATGAAGGCACCCGGAACATAATGTCACTTGGACAGAGTTTTACTGTAAGTACAAAAAAAAAAAGACATACAGTACACCATCCTTGCATAATTCAATATTCTCACTATTTCTAACCACCAAAGCCAAGTTATAACAAGAACATTCTTATTAACCAACCTGAATTCCTGAATGTTTATTTTCTTCAGTTCCTCTACTCCCAGACCACAGAGCAAGTGACCAAGTGCTGTAAGCTCCATCAGATCCAGACCTGATGCCCCTTTCCTGCTCTGACGAAGAATGTTGGACACTAACGTCCTCATCTGCAGAAAAAAAAATACATCCATAAGGATGGTCATCAAGGAAAGGGAAATTCTAATGACTGAGATAGAACTTTTTGAATTACGGTCCATTAGGTCTATTGTCAAAAAGCATCTGTTTATTGCTTAGGGCGGAAGTGCAGGCCCAGTAGCTTATTTGTGTGGCACCCATACTGTACTGACTGGGTTTATGAGAATAGAATTGAAATACAAGAATTTGACTTTATCTGTCCCCAATTATAGACGGAGAGCAACGTTTTCTGCCCCAATCTCTGGTCGGAGAGCAATGTTCTCTGCTCCCAATCTCAGGTGGAGAGCAACGTTCTCTGAACCCAATCTCAGAAGAAAGCAGTGTTCTCTGCCCCATCTCAAGCGGAGAGCAACGTTCCCTGCCCCCAATCTCAGATGGAGAGCAGCCCTCTCTGCCAATAATCTCAGACAGAGAGCAGCCTTCTCTGCCCCCAATCTCAGACAGAGAGCAGCCTTCTCTGCCACAATCTCAGACAGAGAGCAGCCTTCTCTGCCCCCATTCTCAGAAGGAGAGCAGCGATCTCTGCCCCCAATCTCAATAGGAGAGCAGCGATCTCTGCCCCCAATGTCAGACAGAAAGCAGCCTTCTCTGCCCCCAATCTCATTCAGAAAGCAGCCTTCTCTGCCCCTAATCTCAGAAGGAGAACAACGTTCTCTGCCCCCAATCTTAGGAGGAGAGCAGCGTTCTCTGCTCCCAATCTCAGGAGTAGAGCAGCGTTCTCTGCCCCCAATCTCAGGAGGAGAGCAGCGTTCTCTGCTCCCAATCTCAGGAGGAGAGCAGCGTTCTCTGCTCCCAATCTCAGGAGTAGAGCAGTGTTCTCTGCCCCCAATCTCAGGAGGAGAGCAGCGTTCTCTGCTCCCAATCTCAGGAGGAGAGCAGCGTTCTCTGCCCTGATCTTAGAGAATAGCATTCTCTGCCCCCAATCTCAGATGGGGAGAGCAATGTTATCTACATTTAATCTCAGATGGAAAGCAATGTTAAGCAGAACCTTATACTACAAAAAAACTAGGGAAAATACACAATAATCTTAACATTGAGGGTAATTTAGAGCAAATAAATAAATGAGGAAATGTAAACCTTGGCAAAACCATAAACATATTAGCTGCGTGTAAAATGTGTAGTAAACAGATCTATAGCTTGGAGGGAGGTATCCTAACTCAGTGTTTACTTTCAGTGAAGGCAGAATTTTTTCATCAAGCAAATGAAATAAATAGTTACATGTATTACCAACCCTTGCAGTGCAACATGGTTTGTCCATGAGCAGCTTTGCACTCTTTGAATATGTTCATAAATCTAAATGATACCTTTTGTTTCTATTTAGTGACAGATAATAAAACATAAAATCTTCAATATCTAAGCGTCGTCTTTAGATGCCAGACCTGTTTAGTAGTCCAGCCGTCCATCCTGCCCAGAAAAGACACAACACCCCAGTCCGATATATCCATCTCATGCAGGTCTTTGTCAGTCATGTGAGTTACAAGGTTTCCCAGCTGAAGAATCTGCACCATGTTCATACTCTTAACTGGACCAAACAACTGTTGAATAAACAGCAATATGTGACATGAACATTACTCTGGAAGTCACCTTAATAACTTTTCCCCCCACAGTACATCGGGATGGGTGATAGCTAACACGCATGGAATAAATAAGCCATTCATTTTATATCTCAGCTGTCACCTGCAGGACACCCCCAACCAGTCCTGGTGCCCTCAGCTGCAGCCTAATCATGTGTAAATAGATCAGGGTGGGGGTTCTTTAAGCAGGGCTGTGTAGCCAAGTAGCAGTTGGAAAAATTGGGGCGTTACTCAAACAACACAAGAAAAAACTGCGCTAAAAAGGTGCTATATCTCTAATATCTATAATTGTATAAGATTAAATTATATATATATATATACATATATATATATATATATATATATATATATATATATATATATATATATATATATATATATATATATATATATATATATACAGGTTGAGTATCCCATATCCGAGTATCCGTTATCCGAATTATTCCGAAAACCATACATTCCAGAAAGTGAAAAAAAAATATTTTTGCTAAAAACTAACTGGGGACATCTGTAACAGCACTACTGGTGACATGATATGTAACTGGCACTATATATGTGCAAGAAAATGATTGCTTGGCATTCAAATTCAATATCTGAGATAGTACACAAATTTTGTTTCATGTGTTGAAACCTTGTTTTTTGAACAAATAAAATATATTTGTGTGTATTTTATGTGGTAATAAAATATATTTGTGTGTATTTTATGTGTTTATGCAGCATACATGCAAGATACTTCAAAATACATAATTGAAATAATAAAATATTCCGAAATACGGAATAATCCGTTATCCAAAATTCTCCTGGTCCCAAGCATTTTGGATACGGGATACTCAACCTGTATATATATATATATATATATATATATATATATATATATATATATATATATATATATATATATATATATATATATATATATATATATATATATATATATATGCAATACATAAATATAAAAAATGAAAGAATATATATGAATAATAAAGTAATGGGCCCCATAAATCAGCAATCACAATTTATGGATTTTCAGATATAGGGATATTTTGGCCAGATAAATGGATTTTACAATCTATCTGACTTTGCCCACACATTACAGATTTATTACAGTGATTGGCAGATTTTTCCATCTAAAGATTGCATCTTCATATCTGGAAATTGCCCAATCGATTGTCATTTCAGCTGTTCATAATGTAAATAGATGAAGAAGATGAATTGGGAATGCCCACACATATAAAAAAGATCTGCAGATAATACCAGATTATTAAACATGTTTAAAAACCTGATTAAGCAATCGATTGGCGATTTTGATTGGGATTGCCAAAAGGGGGAGCCCACACATCTAAAATTAATTGTGGCAATCATCTCCATATCTGAAAATTGTCACAATTAATTGCTGATGTATAGGGCCCTTAAGTCATAAACAATACTGTAGGTACAGACAAAATAAGTAAAACGGTTGGTGACAAGAACAGCTGCAGTCCATACGATACTGTATATATATATATATAAATGTCCGTAAAGAGGTGCCTCGTTTAATACAAATGTCAGGGTGGGGTCTGGTTCTGATTCACAGGACCCTGAGTATAGGCTTAATGGCGGATGCTTAGCTTCTGCTTCTTGTAGCCTTTGTATGCAGGAAGGGTCCACTTATTGAAAAATAACAGTCTCCAAGTTGTGGTAGTTGTGGAGGCTGGTCCTGTCACTGGACAATTGGATGATGCTTTCAAAGAGGTTAAGCCCTAGTTGTCACATTACAGGAGCCAATAACGCGTCTTGCTGAATTTCCATCTTTATCAAGCCTAATAGGTAATCAGGCCCTGCTGCCTTGTACAATGATAAGATGCCTCACTGACATTTGCAAATAGAATTCTACGGCATTGCTCTCAGAGTACTGGACATGGCAGCCTTCTTGGACATAGCTTCACAAGACTCAACAGAGTGAATTTCCCAATCCTCTTGAGTAACCAGAAGACAAATGGTAACTGAGGATACAATGCTGCAACCTCGGACACAGCAGCTGATCCGAGAAGGTGACAGGAGGCGTCTACTTACACAGAACACCTACTGCAACATTAGCATATTATTGCACAGGTGCTGCTCTATAAAACATCTTTGAATAAAGCCCAATGCTACCATACTGAGGGTCCCAGGCTGACCAAAATTGTATCCCCAAATAACTTATCAATTTGGAAATGAAAGTGTTAACCCCTTCCTGACAGAGCCAGTTTTTGCGTTCCTGACAGAGCCCTTTTTTTCAAATCTGACATGTATCACTTAAGTGGGGATAACTTTTTTTTGCTTTTACTTATCCCAGTGATTTTGAGACTGTTTTTTCGTGACACATTGTACTTCAAATTAGTGGTAAATTTGGGTCGATACAGTCTGTGTTTTTTTGTGAAAAATACCAAAATGTCGTAAAAAAATGGAAAATTTAGCAATTTGCAAAATGTTAAATTTTCTGCTTGTGAGACAAATAATCATACCACTCAAAATAGTTAATAACTAACATAGACCATATGTCTACTTTATGTTTCCATCATTATTTCAACTTCCTTTTAATTTTTTTGGACACTAGGAGGCTTACAATATGAATAGCAAATTCTCAAATTTTCAAGAAAATTTCAAACACTGATTTTTTTAGGGACCAGTTCAGTTCTGATGTGACTTTGAGGGACTTGTATGTGAGACACCCCCATAAATGATGCCATTTCAAAAACTGCACCCCTCACAGTATTCAAAACAGCATTTTGGAAGTTTGTTAACCCTTTAGGTGTTTCACAGGAATTAAAACAAAGTGTAGGTGAAATTTCAAAATTTCATTTTTTTTGCAGATTTGCAATTTTAATACATTTTTCTAAGGAACACAGTACATTTTACTAGAGAAATGTGACTAAAAATTGATTCCCCCAATTCTTTTGTTTTCATAAATATCCTATATGTGGCCCTAGTGTGCACGTTGACCAAACCACAGGCTTCATAATAGAAGGAGCACCTACTTGATTTTGGAGCCTCCTTTTTATGAGATTATTTTTTAGGCACCATGTAGGTTTCTAGGCACCATAAGATGCTAAAATTTAGGAACCCCCCCACAAGTGACCCCATTTTGCAAACTACACCCCTCAGGGAATTCATCTAGGGGTATAGTGTACATTTCAAACCCCCAGGGGTTTCACCAATTGTGGTACAACTGGGCAGTGAAAAGGAAAAATTAAATTTTTTACACAAAAATGCAGTTCTGGCTCAAAATTTTTCATTTTCAGAAGGTATGAAGGAGAAAAAGCACCCCAAAATCTGTGCCCCAATTTCTCCCGAGTACGGCAATGCCTCACATGTGACCAAAAAATACCATTTGGGTGCATGGCAGGACTCAGAAAGGAAGGAGTGATTTTTGGATTTTGCAGCTCAGATTCTGGTGGAATGTTGGTGGGTGCTATGTTGCATTAAAAGGAAGAAAAGGGGGATTTGAGACCGCGCTCACTAAAAGATATGTGCAACAGGTATACTTAAAACATTTATTATGAAAATTGGGTACATATAAATATAAAAATGCAATAAAAAGATTGGGGGGTATCACAAGTAAAATGATAAGAGCAGGGATATTCACCCACAGTCCAGTCGTGGTAATGTCCTGTATCCGTTCCTATAGTACCTCCAGATGAATGTTTTAAAGAATGTCAATTGCAATAAGATAACTGTTGGTCTCCAAACCAGGGAGCTCCCGATGTTGGGGGGTGCTCTACCTGGTGGGCTTGGTGTTGTTGCCACTTGGTTTCCTTGATGGGAGTGATGTTAATCTCCTAACCAGGGAGCTCCTGATGGTGGGTGGTGCTCTACCTGGTGGGCCTGCTGGTATTGCCGCTTGATTCAAGGATGGAGACGATTCTGGAGGTTGGTCCGGTTTCAGGATAAGGATGAAGAGAATATCTGTAAGTAAGGGTGTCCCTGCTCCCCTTCACCAACGCGTTTCGCTATGAGCTTTATCAAGGTGATACCTGTGATGTGCACTAGTGGGGTTTATATACCCTCAATGGGAGGGAAAATCAGTTTACACCTGTTGCACAGTGATTAGAACATTCATGTGTTAAACCATTATACATTTCCTATTAGAAGAGACAGAATAGGAGACAAAACCATACCCCTTTGGGTATCCCAATTCAAAAAACGAGCAGTATAAAGCATAAAAATTAAGCAGAACACTTAACTTACTAGAGAGATCCGTTTCCGGATATCCGGTGCCATCATTTCCGGATTGGTGAACCGCATATGCGCTCCACTAGTGATAGAAATAGACTGTGGCTATACGGGCGGTTTATGCCCTTATTAAAGATGGCCGCGTCTGTACTTCCGGGATCGCGGCACCGCGAAAAGGCTGTTTCCCCGGGTGTTACTCACAATGCAGTACTTTTGTGACCAAGAGATTAGTGCCTATGGGGTCAGCGTTCCTATAGTAAATTGCGCTGTGCTATTCAGTAATTCTTCTTCATGGAGCGCATATGCAGTTTTACAATGGCACAAAATATGAACACATCAATTATGTCAGATATGTTGAGTAGATAGAAGCTATTTGGTGAGGACATTTTCATGTAAGTGAGAACAGAGATACAGAAAAAGATCATTCAGACCAGATAGCAATTTATCTGGATTAAAGGTAGACAATAGAAATCGTACATTCTTGGATAGTAACAGTAAACAGTATATAATGCATCATGAAGTATATTATTTAGAAGATACTGTTTGGTCCCTACTGTATATATATATAGAGATAGATTTCGGTTTCCATTATCTAGCAGAGAGGTACACGGATTTTTATTTAGAATGTTTATACACACATTGCTGTACCCACATTATTATTCAAATTTTGTGTAGTGACAGCTATGTTAGGATGTTTATGGAACTATGTACTCTGTCGTTTTATTTACATATGGACATTTTTCTCGGAGTGAGGAGTAAGATTACACCAAGATTCCTATGTTCTGAAATTTGTCAGAACAGAGGGAAGCAGAGGGGGGGGGGGGGGGGGAGTGATAGGGAAAGGGGGGGGGGAAAAGCCAGAGGTTTGATGCACAACAAGAGATCTATAGTTAATTGCATGGTATTTTTTTTTTTTTTTTTTTTTTTTTTATATATTGGAACATTATATATACACACTATTCTTCGCTGGTGCTTAGGGGGAACATTCATATGGGGGAGGAGGTACATCCACATGAGGGAGGGTCAATCTACACATAAGTTCTTCATAGCTTGTTTATATTTCCTAAATTACAGTGTTTAGTTCCACGGCTTCGTTAAGCCCCCCCGGGTGTATAGAATCCATTCTGTACATCCAGTACACCTCTTGTCGGCACAGAGTTTTGTACCTGTCTCCTCCACGTGCAGTTCGTGCAACGTGTTCTAGGCCTACCAGTCTGAGGCTCCTGGGGTCTCCTCCATGGACCTCATGGAAGTGACGGGAGACACTATGTGTTTGTACGTGCTTCATTATGTTCCTTCTATGTTCAAGGAAACGGATCTTGGTTTTCCTTGTAGTGCGTCCTATATATGTAAATTGACATTCGCAGGTTAGCATGTAAATAGTGTAGCTGGTGTTACAATTAATAAAGCTGTTGATCTTTATTTCCATGCCTGCTTTATCTTCTACGGAGTGACGAGTCCTGGATTCTATATGTTGACATGTTATACATCTTGTTGCACCACACCTGAAGAAACCTTTTGGTTGGCCTCCAAGCCAGGTGCTTGGGCCTGTTTCTTCAGGTGGGGTGGTTATCGATTTCAAAAAACTGGGGGCTAAGGAGTTTTTAATTGTTTTATTTTTCTTAAAGACAAACAGTGGTTTAGGAGGAATTACATCTACTAAAAGGTGGTCTTGTTTTAATATTTTATAGTTTTTACCTACTATTCGCTTAATTTCATTTGAGTGGCTGTTGTAGGTGGATATAAATGTAATGTGTTGATTCTTTTCTTGAGGCTGTTTAGGTTTGGTTTGGAGTAATGTTTCCCTATCTAGGGACAGTACTTCTTCATAGGCTTTTGTTGTTATTTCTTTCGGGTATCCTCTTTGGGAAAATGAATGGAGCATGTCCCCTGCTTGTTTTTCAAACGTTTCTCTATTTGTACAATTGCGATATAATCGCATTATTTGACCTTTCGGAATCCCTTTTTTCCAAGGTGGATAGTGGGCACTGTCATAGTGCAAGTAGGCATTAGTGCCCACTTCCTTAATGTAATTAGATGTAATTATTCTGGAGCCGTCTGCCTCAATGGTCAGATCCAGGAAGGTAGTCCGTTTCCTGTCTAGGTGATGAGTGAACTGTAAATTATAATTGTTGGAATTAAGGTGCTCAACAAATAAAAGTGCAGAGGTGTGATCCCCATCCCAAATAATAAATAGATCGTCAATGTAACGGCCATAGAGGACCAGGTTCGCCCCGAACTCGCCCCCCCAAATGTAATGCTCTTCTACCTCCCCCATATATAGGTTCGCGTAGCTGGGGGCGAACCTGGTCCCCATGGCCGTTCCCATTGTCTGTAAATAAAAAGTGTCCTGAAAAAGAAAATAATTGTGACGTAATATGTAAGAAATAGAATCCGTGATAAACCTCTGGTGTCTCTCCCCCAGGACACTTTTTATTTACAGACAATGGGAACGGCCATGGGGACCAGGTTCGCCCCCAGCTACGCGAACCTATATATGGGGGAGGTAGAAGAGCATTACATTTGGGGGGGCGAGTTCGGGGCGAACCTGGTCCTCTATGGCCGTTACATTGACGATCTATTTATTATTTGGGATGGGGATCACACCTCTGCACTTTTATTTGTTGAGCACCTTAATTCCAACAATTATAATTTACAGTTCACTCATCACCTAGACAGGAAACGGACTACCTTCCTGGATCTGACCATTGAGGCAGACGGCTCCAGAATAATTACATCTAATTACATTAAGGAAGTGGGCACTAATGCCTACTTGCACTATGACAGTGCCCACTATCCACCTTGGAAAAAAGGGATTCCGAAAGGTCAAATAATGCGATTATATCGCAATTGTACAAATAGAGAAACGTTTGAAAAACAAGCAGGGGACATGCTCCATTCATTTTCCCAAAGAGGATACCCGAAAGAAATAACAACAAAAGCCTATGAAGAAGTACTGTCCCTAGATAGGGAAACATTACTCCAAACCAAACCTAAACAGCCTCAAGAAAAGAATCAACACATTACATTTATATCCACCTACAACAGCCACTCAAATGAAATTAAGCGAATAGTAGGTAAAAACTATAAAATATTAAAACAAGACCACCTTTTAGTAGATGTAATTCCTCCTAAACCACTGTTTGTCTTTAAGAAAAATAAAACAATTAAAAACTCCTTAGCCCCCAGTTTTTTGAAATCGATAACCACCCCACCTGAAGAAACAGGCCCAAGCACCTGGCTTGGAGGCCAACCAAAAGGTTTCTTCAGGTGTGGTGCAACAAGATGTATAACATGTCAACATATAGAATCCAGGACTCGTCACTCCGTAGAAGATAAAGCAGGCATGGAAATAAAGATCAACAGCTTTATTAATTGTAACACCAGCTACACTATTTACATGCTAACCTGCGAATGTCAATTTACATATATAGGACGCACTACAAGGAAAACCAAGATCCGTTTCCTTGAACATAGAAGGAACATAATGAAGCACGTACAAACACATAGTGTCTCCCGTCACTTCCATGAGGTCCATGGAGGAGACCCCAGGAGCCTCAGACTGGTAGGCCTAGAACACGTTGCACGAACTGCACGTGGAGGAGACAGGTACAAAACTCTGTGCCGACAAGAGGTGTACTGGATGTACAGAATGGATTCTATACACCCGGGGGGGCTTAACGAAGCCGTGGAACTAAACACTGTAATTTAGGAAATATAAACAAGCTATGAAGAACTTATGTGTAGATTGACCCTCCCTCATGTGGATGTACCTCCTCCCCCATATGAATGTTCCCCCTAAGCACCAGCGAAGAATAGTGTGTATATATAATGTTCCAATATATAAAAAAAAAAAAAAAAAAAAAAATACCATGCAATTAACTATAGATCTCTTGTTGTGCATCAAACCTCTGGCTTTCCCCCCCCCCCTTTCCCTATCACTCCCCCCCCCCCCCCCCCCCCTCTGCTTCCCTCTGTTCTGACAAATTTCAGAACATAGGAATCTTGGTGTAATCTTACTCCTCACTCCGAGAAAAATGTCCATATGTAAATAAAACGACAGAGTACATAGTTCCATAAACATCCTAACATAGCTGTCACTACACAAAATTTGAATAATAATGTGGGTACAGCAATGTGTGTATAAACATTCTAAATAAAAATCCGTGTACCTCTCTGCTAGATAATGGAAACCGAAATCTATCTCTATATATATATACAGTAGGGACCAAACAGTATCTTCTAAATAATATACTTCATGATGCATTATATACTGTTTACTGTTACTATCCAAGAATGTACGATTTCTATTGTCTACCTTTAATCCAGATAAATTGCTATCTGGTCTGAATGATCTTTTTCTGTATCTCTGTTCTCACTTACATGAAAATGTCCTCACCAAATAGCTTCTATCTACTCAACATATCTGACATAATTGATGTGTTCATATTTTGTGCCATTGTAAAACTGCATATGCGCTCCATGAAGAAGAATTACTGAATAGCACAGCGCAATTTACTATAGGAACGCTGACCCCATAGGCACTAATCTCTTGGTCACAAAAGTACTGCATTGTGAGTAACACCCGGGGAAACAGCCTTTTCGCGGTGCCGCGATCCCGGAAGTACAGACGCGGCCATCTTTAATAAGGGCATAAACCGCCCGTATAGCCACAGTCTATTTCTATCACTAGTGGAGCGCATATGCGGTTCACCAATCCGGAAATGATGGCACCGGATATCCGGAAACGGATCTCTCTAGTAAGTTAAGTGTTCTGCTTAATTTTTATGCTTTATACTGCTCGTTTTTTGAATTGGGATACCCAAAGGGGTATGGTTTTGTCTCCTATTCTGTCTCTTCTAATAGGAAATGTATAATGGTTTAACACATGAATGTTCTAATCACTGTGCAACAGGTGTAAACTGATTTTCCCTCCCATTGAGGGTATATAAACCCCACTAGTGCACATCACAGGTATCACCTTGATAAAGCTCATAGCGAAACGCGTTGGTGAAGGGGAGCAGGGACACCCTTACTTACAGATATTCTCTTCATCCTTATCCTGAAACCGGACCAACCTCCAGAATCGTCTCCATCCTTGAATCAAGCGGCAATACCAGCAGGCCCACCAGGTAGAGCACCACCCACCATCAGGAGCTCCCTGGTTAGGAGATTAACATCACTCCCATCAAGGAAACCAAGTGGCAACAACACCAAGCCCACCAGGTAGAGCACCCCCCAACATCGGGAGCTCCCTGGTTTGGAGACCAACAGTTATCTTATTGCAATTGACATTCTTTAAAACATTCATCTGGAGGTACTATAGGAACGGATACAGGACATTACCACGACTGGACTGTGGGTGAATATCCCTGCTTTTATCATTTTACTTGTGATACCCCCCAATCTTTTTATTGCATTTTTATATTTATATGTACCCAATTTTCATAATAAATGTTTTAAGTATACCTGTTGCACATATCTTTTAGTGAGCGCGGTCTCAAATCCCCCTTTTCTTCCATGTATCTTTTTTGGGCCTGACTTCCCATATCCAGAGACCGCAGCTCCAGCAAAACAACTCCACTCAGGCGCCCCTGGGCCACTTTTGTGACCAACAACCTTTTTTTGCTATGTTGCATTAGCAAGACCCCCCAAGCACCAATACAGTGGAACCCCCCCACAAGTGACCCCATTTTGCAAACTACACCCCTCAGGGAATTCATCTAGGGGTATAGTGTACATTTCAAACCCCCAGGGGTTTCACCAATTTTGATACAACTGGGCAGTGAAAATGAAAAATTACATTTTTTTTACACAAAAATGCAGTTCTGGCTCAAAATTTTTCATTTTCATAAGGTATGAAGGATAAAAAGCATCCCAAAATCTGTGCCCCAATTTCTCCCGAGTATGGCAATGCCTCATATGTGACCAAAAAATACCAGTTGGGTGCATGGCAGGACTCAGAAGGGAAGGAGTGATTTTTGGTGGTGGAATGTTGGTGGGTGCTATGTCGCATTAGCAAGACCCCCGAAGCACCAATACAGTGGAACCCCCCCACAAGTGACCCCATTTTGCAAACTACACCCCTCAGGGAATTCATCTAGGGGTATAGTGTACATTTCAAACCCCCAGGGGTTTCACCAATTTTGATACAACTGGGCAGTGAAAATGAAAAATTACATTTTTTTACACAAAAATGCAGTTCTGGCTCAAAATTTTTCATTTTCAGAAGGTATGAAGGAGAAAAAGCACCCCAAAATCTGTGCCCCAATTTCTCCTGAGTACGGCAATGCCTCACATGTGACCAAAAATACCATTTGGGTGCATGGCAGGACTCAGAAGGGAAGGAGTGATTTTTGGATTTTGCAGCTCAGATTCTGGTGGAATTTTGGTGGGTGCTATGTCGCATTAGCAAGACCCCCCAAGCACCAATACAGTGGAACCCCCCCACAAGTGACCCCATTTTGCAAACTACACCCCTCAGGGAATTCATCAAGGGGTATAGTGTACATTTCAAACCCCCAGGGGTTTCACCAATTTTGATACAACTGGGCTGTGCAAATGCAAAATTACATTTTTTACACAAAAATGCAGTTCTGGCTCAAAATTTTTCATTTTCACAAGGAATGAAGGAGACAAAGCACCCCAAAATCTGTGCCCCAATTTCTCCCGAGTACGGCAATGCCTCACATGTGACCAAAAAGTACCATTTGGGTGCATGGCAGGACTCAGAAAGGAAGGAGTGATTTTTGGATTTTGCAGCTCAGATTCTGGTGGAATGTTGGTGGGTGCTATGTTGCATTAGCAAGACCCCCCAAGCACCAATACAGTGGAACCCCCCCACAAGTGACCCCATTTTGCAAACTACACCCCTCAGGGAATTCATCTAGGGGTATAGTGTACATTTCAAACCCCCAGGGGTTTCACCAATTTTGATACAACTGGGCAGTGAAAATGAAAAATTACATTTTTTTACACAAAAATGCAGTTCTGGCTCAAAAATTTTCATTTTCATAAGGTATGAAGGAGAAAAAGCACCCCAAAATCTGTGCCCCAATTTCTCCCGAGTATGGCAATGCCTCATATGTGACCAAAAAATACCAGTTGGGTGCATGGCAGGACTCAGAAGGGAAGGAGTGATTTTTGGTGGTGGAATGTTGGTGGGTGCTATGTCGCATTAGCAAGACCCCCAAAGCACCAATACAGTGGAACCCCCCCACAAGTGACCCCATTTTGCAAACTACACCCCTCAGGGAATTCATCTAGGGGTATAGTGTACATTTCAAACCCCCAGGGGTTTCACCAATTTTGATACAACTGGGCAGTGAAAATGAAAAATTACATTTTTTTACACAAAAATGCAGTTCTGGCTCAAAATTTTTCATTTTCAGAAGGTATGAAGGAGACAAAGCACCCCAAAATCTGTGCCCCAATTTCTCCCGAGTACGGCAATGCCTCACATGTGACCAAAAAATACCATTTGGGTGCATGGCAGGACTCAGAAAGGAAGGAGTGATTTTTGGATTTTGCAGCTCAGATTCTGGTGGAATGTTGGTGGGTGCTATGTTGCATTAGCAAGACCCCCCAAGCACCAATACAGTGGAACCCCCCCACAAGTGACCCCATTTTGCAAACTACACCCCTCAGGGAATTCATCTAGGGGTATAGTGTACATTTCAAACCCCCAGGGGTTTCACCAATTTTGATACAACTGGGCAGTGAAAATGAAAAATTACATTTTTTTACACAAAAATGCAGTTCTGGCTCAAAATTTTTCATTTTCATAAGGTATGAAGGAGAAAAAGCACCCCAAAATCTGTGCCCCAATTTCTCCCGAGTATGGCAATGCCTCATATGTGACCAAAAAATACCAGTTGGGTGCATGGCAGGACTCAGAAGGGAAGGAGTGATTTTTGGTGGTGGAATGTTGGTGGGTGCTATGTCGCATTAGCAAGACCCCCAAAGCACCAATACAGTGGAACCCCCCCACAAGTGACCCCATTTTGCAAACTACACCCCTCAGGGAATTTATCTAGGGGTATAGTGTACATTTCAAACCCCCAGGGGTTTCACCAATTTTGATACAACTGGGCAGTGAAAATGAAAAATTACATTTTTTTACACAAAAATGCAGTTCTGGCTCAAAATTTTTCATTTTCAGAAGGTATGAAGGAGAAAAAGCACCCCAAAATCTGTGCCCCAATTTCTCCCGAGTACGGCAATGCCTCATGTGTGACCAAAAAGTGGCAGGACTCAGAAGGGAAGGAGTGATATTTGGATTTTGCAGCACAAATTCTGGTGGAATGTTGGTGGGTGCTATGTCGCATTAGCAAGACCCCCAAAGCACCAATACAGTGGAACCACCCCACAAGTGACCCCATTTTGCAAACTACACTCCTCAGGGAATTCATCTAGGGGTATAGTGTACATTTCAAACCCCCAGGGGTTTCACCAATTTTGATACAACTGGGCAGTGAAAATGAAAAATTACATTTTTTTACACAAAAATGCAGTTCTGGCTCAAAATTTTTCATTTTCAGAAGGTATGAAGGAGAAAAAGCACCCCAAAATCTGTGCCCCAATTTCTCCCGAGTACGGCAATGCCTCATGTGTGACCAAAAAGTGGCAGGACTCAGAAGGGAAGGAGTGATATTTGGATTTTGCAGCACAAATTCTGGTGGAATGTTGGTGGGTGCTATGTCGCATTAGCAAGACCCCCAAAGCACCAACACAGTGGAACCCCCCCACAAGTGACCCCATTTTGCAAACTACACCCCTCAGGGAATTCATCTAGGGGTATAGTGTACATTTCAAACCCCCAGGGGTTTCACCAATTGTGGTACAACTGGGCAGTGAAAATGAAAAATTACATTTTTTTACACAAAAATGCAGTTCTGGCTCAAAATTTTTCATTTTCATAAGGTATGAAGGAGAAAAAGCACCCCAAAATCTGTGCCCCAATTTCTCCCGAGTATGGCAATGCCTCATATGTGACCAAAAAATACCAGTTGGGTGCATGGCAGGACTCAGAAGGGAAGGAGTGATTTTTGGATTTTGCAGCTCAGATTCTGGTGGAATGAATGGTGGGTGCTATGTGGCATTAGCAAGACCCCCGAAGCACGGTTAAATGATGAACCTAATAATCCATAGATGTGTGGTATATTTTAAAACACTCCTTTATACATAGGCCGGGTTTGTCGGGGCAAGTTTCACAGTGGAAAATAGTTTCCTTTCTTATTCCCTTTTTATAGCAAACTTTGCACCTTTTTTGTGTCCTGCCCTTTCTTGCAGTGGAGGGGATTTTGTTCGGAAAATGCTGCCCTGGTACAATACGGGGGCCAGTACTAGAAGTACTGGGGCCCTCTGCCTGCTGGTTCCCAAATACTAGGCCCTTTATGACTTCCTCTTGAAAGTGCATAAATGTCCCCCTCTGGCCGGTAGAACGGAATAGCACGTAAGCGTTATACAGTGCCATCTGGATGATATACACGGCCAGCTTCTTGTACCAGATTTTGTTTTCCGCAGGGCACTGTACGGCTTCAGTACCTGATCTGAAAGATCCACTCCGCCCATGTACCTATTGTAATCCAGGATACAATTAGGTTTTGAGGTGTGGGTACTGGTACCTCGTACAGGGACGGAGGTGGTACTGTCTCCGTGAATTGTTGTCAGTATAAGGACATCCCTCTTGTCCTTATATTTGACCAACAACATATTTTCGGTGCATATTCCCCTGCTTTCACCCCTTCTCATTACTTGGGCAATGTGCGTTTTTGGGAGGCCTCTTTGGTTCTTGCGCACAGTACCGCAAGCTGCTGTACCTCTTGAACCAAGGGCCTTAAACAGGGGGATGCTAGTGTAAAAGTTATCCACATAGAGGTGATAACCTTTATCCAGGAAGGGGTGCACTAAATCCCAGACAATTTTTCACCTACGAGGGAGGGGGGGCATTCTGGCGGTTCAATTCTTGAATCCTTCCCTTTATATACCCTAAACCTGTGAGTGTACCCTGAGGTGCTTTTACACAGCTTATACATTTTTATGCCATACCTTGCCCTCTTACTGGGAAGGTACTGGCGGAATTTAACCCTTCCTTTAAAATGTATAAGGGACTCGTCTATGCAAATGAATTTATCTGGGATGTACATCTCTTCAAATTTGGCACTGAAATGATCAATGACCGGCCTGACTTTGAATAGCCGGTCAAAGGTGGGATCATCTCTGGGTGGGCACTGTGCATTATCGTTGTAATGCAAAAATTTAAGGATCGTCTCAAATCGAGCCCGGGGCATGGCCATACGGTAAAATGGGGTGCTGTACAGAACATCTGTACTCCAATATTGCCTAATTTCTGGCTTTTTTACTATGCCCATATGAAACACCAGACCCCAAAACGTCATCATCTCTACTGCATCTACAGGGGTCCACCTAGCAAATGATGACGTGGGGTTTTGAGCAATAAACTGCTGGGCATATAAATTAATTTGGTCCACCATTAAATTTATAAAATCATCAGAGAAAAATAATTTAAAAAAGTCAATTTCTCTGAGACCTGTGGAATCAAATTGGATTCCTGGCATGGCCAAAAACTCAGGAACCTGGGGCTCAAAATTGTCTGGTGGTGGGGTCCATACGAGATCAATTATTGGGGGGTGGGTCTCAGCTGCTCTACGGGGGCGTCTTTGAGGGGGTCCCTCATCACCAGAGGAGGAAGAGGAGCTTAAGACGAATCCTTCAAATTCCCCGCTTGCATCACTGGCTGTGTCAGAGTCAGAGGCAAGCATGGCATATGCCTCCTCCGCTGAATACATTCTTCTGGATGACTGGGATGACATTTGGGATGACATTTGGGATGACATTTGGGATGCCATTTTTATTTTTGTGTTACTGGTAGTGAAATGTTTCAACACGTGTATAGTGTAGGGGGGGGTACAAACTTTATTTCAACCCGGGGGGTATGTAGTGTGTATGTAGTGCAGAAAAAAAAAAATACTTTATACAAAAAAAAAAATTGAAGGGGTTAAAAAAAAAAATAAATTGAAGGGGTTAAAAAAAAAAAATTGATGGGGTTAAAAAAAAAAAAAAAAAGGTCCTGCGCCAAAAATTGAGCACAGATGTTGGTCAGTAACGTCCGTCACTGAACAGCGCTCAAAGGCAACAGGAATTTGATCAAAAAAAAAAAAAATAGATCAACCCTGTGCCGAAAAAGATGATCAGTGATCAGGGGCAGCAGGTGCACAACCTTTGGTGCAACTGACAGTGCAACTGGCAGGTATATATATATATAAAAAAAAAAAAAACCTCTGCACCCCCAAAAAGTTGCTGATCACCTCAGATATAGTGATCAGCACAAAAGGCGGGGGCAGCAGACACAAAATTTAGCACTCTCTATCACTCTCTGTCACTATCTCTCTCTATCTCTCACTATCTATCACTATCTATCACTCTATGACACTGCAGCAGCAGCACTGACAGTTATATATATGAAAAATAACCCCTGCACGCCCAAAAAGTTGCTGGGGGTGCACAAAAGGGGGGCAGCAGACACAAAATATAGCAGTCTCTATCACTCTCTGTCACTATCTCTCTCTATCTCTCTATCTCTCACTATCTATCACTCTATGACACTGCAGCAGCAGCACTGACAGGTATATATATATATATATATATATATAAAAAAAACCTGCGCCCCCAAAAAGTTGCTGATCAGTTAATTTATACTGATCAGCACAAAAGGGGGGGCAGCAGTCAGTTATATAAAAAATATATAGCACAATCTGTCACTATCTCTCTATCTCTCTCTATCTCTCTCTCTCTATCTCTCTCTATCTCTCTCTATCTCTCTATCTATAACTCTTTTACACTGCAGCAGCACAAAATATAGCACTCTCTGTCACTAGGCCTCTCTATCTCTCTCTATCTCTCTCTCTCTATCTCTCTATCTAATAACTCGCAGCAGCACAACACAGCACAACACAGCACAGGATGTCACAAGAGGAAGCAAGATCCAGGCAGTGATCAGGTAAGTATTTAGCAAGGTTCTGGTCAGTAAATGGCGACAGCTGGGCACGGTGACCGCACTGCACGCTATTCCAGACCGGAATGGCGTCTGCAGTGCAGTCACCGTTAGTTTAAACCCCCCTCCATGGCTGTGATTGGTCCGTCGGTCCGACGAACCAATCACGGCCTTTGGGGGCGGGCGGGGTGAGGTGGGGTGACACCAGTGTCACCCTTACACCCCGCGGTGATTGGTGCTGTACTTTACAGCACCAATCACCTCCGATCCCGTGTCACCGGCGAACGTTATTCGCCGGTGACACAGAAAACGCTGTGAATGGCTGTTCACACTGAACAGCCAATCACAGCGATCGCCGACGGGGGGGCGGCATCGCAGCCCCCCCTGGGCATGCAGGGACATGTCTGCTGTCAGGGACAGCAGACATTGTCCCTCTGTCACTGCGTCTCTAGACGCAGTGACAGTTTGAAGTCATGACGTATATATATGTCATGTGTCGGGAAGTACTTCCCGGCCATGACGTATATATACGTCAAATGTCGGGAAGGGGTTAAAAGTTTGGTATATGAAATAACATAATATCAAATCAGAGATGTTTAAACTTGATGGCATTGTAGAACATGTTACCTGTTTAGTTTTTGCTAGCGCAGCTTTGGCCTGGTCAGCCAATAGATCCAGATCATCAGTGATTATGCTCAGGCAGCCTTCAAACTCCCACAGCAGCATCCCACCAATCTGAGCCGCGCTCCATGCAGAAGGGAAGGTTATTCTAAGGTCTGCACAACGAGGGATTGGCTCTGCGAAGACAAGAACACCACATCCATGTAGCCATTTCACCTGGTATCTGCTCTTCTCTATTTCTCAATCTAAGCTGTGCTGAAGTCATTGTGCGCCTGATTCAGCGATGGATGCAGCAGCAATGCTTAAATATTATAATGCGAATGGATGTTTTACATAAATATCCATTTGCAGCATGCAGGGGAACACCCACATCATTCGATGGTTGGCGACCATCGAATGATGCGGAATGTGCACACATATGTAAGGGTGTTCTGAGGCACCCTTACATATGCGTGCACATTCAGAAGGAAGTGGGCGGGCAGCTCATGTCAGCTGGCCACCCCCGGTGCCCACGTCGCAGCCTGATTAGCATGAGAAACCCCGCGTTATACTCATAGGAATGCCCATAAAATGCTGGGCATTAACTTATGCTAATGGAGCCGCCCGCCACCCCTCTGCACACACCCCACCCCCGGCCTGCTGTCCTGGGTGCATGCGCATGCGCAGCAGCAAAACATCAGTCCCCATGCCAACAAACGCCCTTTGCGAACGGACCTGAATAAGGTCCCAAGACCAGTAGGTGAGCAGTTCATGCTTTGAAGTCAAATTAAGGGAGCGGCCTGTTGAGATGTCCTACGCATATACGTTGTTCATAGACTTCAATAACTTCAACACAGGTTAGTATTATTGGAAAGCAGATTAGAACATAAAAGTGGGATGCATTTAAATAATGATATTGGTAACATGGCAGTGTTCCCATTTAATACATTACAAACGGACATACCATCATACTTATAGTTTTCTGGCATTATTTGGTTTCAAACTAAAGTTCTGCAAGAGCTATATTTGTCAGAAGCGTTAAAATAACTGTCATCCTCACAAAATCTCACCTCGATTGCCTCTAAAACCACTTGTGGTTATAGCAGATGCCAAGACTATCTTGTTCCTCCGTGTCCTGCTCTTCAGATGTAAGCTTTGTCTGGTGCAGATCTTCCCAATGTCACTGGCTTCCCATTCTCTCTGGCTCTCTAGCAGCCACTCCAAAATGTCTGGTGACAGCACATCCTTGCAACAAGCCAACAGATACAGGGATAAATGTAGGCCATCCAATTCCTTCCATAAGTTGTATGAAGAGCATATCACACAAGTATATAAAGGGGGTATGTGTGTTCCTGCAGGTTACTACTGTTGTGTGTATAGTGTGAACACATACAGTACATGCTGACCTCAGGGCAGAGGGAAGACATCTTCTACTAAGATCTACCAACAGTTCATGTGTTTCAGGCAACCTGTGGGTCTATAGTAGGAATGAATGCAGCAGGTTTGAAAAAGTGACAGTTAGTAATGACTACAGCTGTGCACCAGCTAGGTTTTTTGGAAAATGTGGACCGTTGGTAGATCTCGCGGACCGGTTTGACCACCCCAGGTATAGACAAATGATAGCTAGTTCGATTGCAATGGGCAACTTCTCCACTTTGGGCCTGATTAACAGGTGGATTCAGTACCAATGTTAGTGCAGGTGAATGATTATATTAAACAGCATTCAGTATGGGTGAAAAGTCTTGAAATCCCCTATATCATATGTGTTACCCTGTGTGCACAACTCCATATTCTATTGAATATGGGATCACTGGCATTAAAAGCAGTGAGGCAAAACCATGTGTGTTCTCTCTGCACATATTATATTTGCCCCACCTGCAGTGCAGCATGATTTTGCCCATTCTGACAACAAATTTGTCCTGCAATCAGGTCTGAATTAGGCCCTCTGTGTCTCCCATAGGCTGGTGCAAATGACAATTGTGAGCTTGTGCACGGTTGATGGTTTGGAACCACCAGTGGACTTACACCATCCATGGCTATTGGAACTTAGCATCTTAGATCTTGTACAGTATATTCCGGTGCTCGCAAGTACAAGTGGAAGGCTAAAACTAACAAAGTACAAGTGGAAGGCTGAAACTAACAAAGTACAAGTGGAAGGCTGAACCGAACAAAGTACAAGTGGAAGGCTGAAACTAACAAAGTACAAGTGGAAGGCTGAACCTAACAAAGTACAAGTGGAAGGCTGAAACTAACAAAGTACAAGTGGAGTGACTGAAACTAACATTTGCATATTACTGCAGCCACAAATCTACCTCTGAATCCAGCCTCTTATCTCTCTCAAAAGTTTGATACACCTCCATTTAGATAGCTCATCTCTCTAGAACAGGCTTTCCCAACCACGGTCCTCAAGGCACACCAACAGTGCAGGTTTTAGTGATATCCAGGCTTTAGCACAGGTGACTTAATCAGTACCTGAGTGATTCTGATAAATAGAGACAGGATTATATGCATATGCATTTGCATATTTTTCCCATTCTCACTGGTTATTGTACATTTGGCCTAAAATCTAGTGATGGTGCATATTTTAGGCCCTGCCTCCTTTCCACCAGCGAGTCACAGCACTGCTTTGCCCTGCTGCTGCTGGCCAGGTAGTGGTGGAGTGTGCAGGCTGGGGCAATATGTGCGCAGTGTGGGGAACCTTGGCTGTACGATATGTCTAACACTGCTCTAGGCTGCCAATCCATGTTGATAAAAGTCAGTCGGGCGGATGCCATTATGAAGCTCCTGAACCTTTGCCTGTCCCTGGCCTGGGACTTTACACCAAGAGACAGACTTCTGCAGCAGAGGAGGTGGGCAGAAGGGTTGTGACATCACGGGGCGTGGAGGAAATGCCGTGTCACAGTGAGTATGCGACACAGGGAGGAAGCCTTCCACTGCGCCGCCCTCACACGCTATGCTGACATTTGATCCATCGGCGCTGGAGATGAGGGTCCGTGTAGTTGATGCAACAAGAGCTTTGGACGCTGCAGTCTACTGTAGTAGCCAGGAAGAAAAAAAATCATGTGTACAGCACTAGACATCTGCAAATGCCGTGGGCCTATTTTTGAGCTTTATTTGCAACTAATTGTATGCTGATTTTTAAATTAATAAGTTAAAAATAAGTTTTTTTTTATTATTTAATGTAGCATATTTTAACACTTTTTATGCATATTTTAAGTATTTTTCATGCATATTTGCATGCATATTTCAAGCTTTTTATGTTGCATATAATCTTGTCTCTACTGATAAACCATCTGTTCTGAAGCCTGGATATCACTAAAACCTGCACTGTTGGTGTGCCTTGAGGACCGTGGTTGGGAAAGCCTGCTCTAGAAGGTAGCAAACCAATTAACATCTAGCACAGTCTATAAAATAACAGAAGTTGATCAGTTGCTATGGGCAACAATCGGTTCTGTATCTTCTCCCCTAACTGACCTATCAGAGAAGAATGTTTATAATATTATAATTAAATCTACAGTTGCTTATGATAAAAGACTTAAAGAAGAAAGAGAACCAAATAGCATGACAATGACAATGAATGTAGATAACTTCAGACTCTTACCCTGGGTACAACATTAATGTTTTCTGGTGTCAGAGAAAAGATCAGCCTTCCAATTTGTTCTATATGTCTTTGTGTCCATTGAGTGGGATGTCTGTAGAACATTGAGAGGTAATTTATTAATATTATGTTTTTAACAATGTAACCATTGGACAGAACATAGGAAATGACACAGACGAAAAATGCTGCCCCCTGTGGAGCGTGCTGGGCTGCGGCAATTATTAGTTTATTTAAATTATATTAATCTTAGAGGGAGTGGTCTTACCTTTGCCTGGCGTGGCTCTCTTCGCCCCTGGTGGTGTACAGTTGTGCTACTGATTGTCCACATGTTTTATGTTGGTAGCAACCAGCCTTGGTTTTGCCTATCACTTTGATCATAAATAATTTTATTTGGACTTGGACCACCAACCTAAGGCACACCTTGTGGCACCCCAGGGTGCATACAGTAGGCACACATTTGGAGAACCACTGGCATTGGGATTCATGCATGGGAACAATTCATTTGACAGGGCATGAGCAATTTCAGTTGACTTTAATGTGTCATGATGGAATAATTGTAATAGGGGGATTCAATTGAGGGTGGCAAATGTAAAAAGTGCCAAGGCGCAAAAATATTCATTACTTATTTGAGCAGGCACAATTTTATTATTAGCGTGGTACCCACAGCTAAGGGATAATAGGTAGGGTACCATTGGACTGGATATTACTGGCAGGCTAGTTAGCAGCGATTGCAACTATTTTGCATTTGACATCAAAACTACAACATTTGTCCAGCGATTTCTTTATGCCTTTATTCAGTTTTTAGACATTTTTGTAGCACAGGTATTATATATGGTACTTACAGTAGTATACATAAATTAAAAAGATAATATGGGACAATGATATGGTAATTCAGGTTTGCAAACTTGATTTTTTTTAGGTGACTCTTTTGCATAAGGCAATGCAACACTGACAGTGGCGGGCTGGGCCGGGGGGCAGGGTGCCACATGCCCCCCGGGCCGGTATACATTGCTGTGTCCGGGCCGGGCTTTGTGCGCCTGTCGGCTGGGTCATGCAGAAGATGGACAGTAGAGCTCGGCTTGCGGTGCCAGCCCTGAGAACCTCCGCAGCAGCAGCTAGTCAGGAGGCTGTCAGATACTGCTGCTGCTGGTAAAGACTGCGCGCCTCCTGACAGCCGAGCTCTGCTGTCCTTCTCCTGCATGACCTGACCGCCAGGCACGCAGCTCCTCCTTATAGCCGACGGGCTCTCCCGCACGATCAGCCAGGACCGAGAACAGGGGGGTTTAAAGGTGGACAGTATGACGCTCACCTCCCCCGCTCAGCCCTGCTCTTAGGTCCCCGGCCACATTGCTCATAGCTGGCTGCGGGAGGGAGACAGGCACAGAGGACGCTTGCTGCCCAGCCACTCTGCGCTGTACATGATGACGCTGAGAAGCTGGGAGGCTGAGCATGCTGTCCTCAGGGAGCATGCCACACTACAACAGGGAAAAGGTAAATTTGTGTGCGCTGGGGGGGTGAATTGGGGGGTGGGGGAATGTTTTATTGTGGAAATTGAATGGGGTGGGAAAACACTGTGTAGTGTGGACAGTGAGTGGATGGAGTAGCGATTTGCATACTTTTAGTCCCTTCCCCTCCCCGCGGACCCACAAAATTCAGGATTTCATACAGCGGAGAAGGGGGGGAGCAGGGACTGTAGCAGTGATTCGGGAGACCTTCCCACCATGGGGGGGGGGGGGGGTCGCGGGGCCATTTACTAGTGTTGGCCCCCTGGGCTGAAAGTTGCCAGCCAGCCCCTGAACACCGACAATGTACAAATCAATGCTTCACAAAATGATAGCAAGATCTTGTTCAGTGGAAGAACTGTAACTACCAAGAGGGATGTGACCGCTGTTTTGTCCCTTGCCAGCAATGTCAGGCCAGATATATGTGATTGGAGATATCTTGCCTGCCACAACACTGAACTCCGATTGTTGTGCACACCATCAGATAGAAAGACAGATTTGAATATGTGTACCCAAGCATGTCGTCTTCTATCAAGATCTGACTGAGATGTCTACTGAATTCCTCAGACAAACAATATGTTTTCAGCTCATCCAGGTGGAGCAGCAAATGCTTCCTGTTGATTCGGGAAATGCTTTCTTCTCCAATAAATCCAACCAAAGGTCCCAAGAGATCCAGGTGTTGTGTGGTTATTTCTCCGTATATTGGGAAATCCTGACAAAACAGAGACAGCCTTCATTTCACACAACTGAGGTGCAGGCTGATGAAGTGATAAAGTGGTCATAAAGCGGAAAGTACGAATGCACCAACCAATCAGCTCATAACTGTCATTTTTCAAACACAGATTGTGACGTGACAGTTAGGGGGTAATTGGCTGTTGCGTTATTACTGGCCACTTTATCACTTCACCAGCCTTAATACATCTTCCCCTATGTCCCCATTAGCCTTCTGAAATGTATAACTTACTTTAATATTACTATTACTTATGAAATGAAACTATCCTATATTTTATTTAATATAATATACATAATACACATGTGCAACATACAGGGAGTCAGTGTTATTTGTACATTCTTTATATAAGTGTAAGGAAACACTATGCTGCCAGCCTCAGCCTCACCTTATGACTTTTATGCCTCTACGTATGATAATAAATGCAGGGCAGCCAGAGGAATTGCCCAGTGATCCCCACACATGGAGGAGGGGACACACACACACATCGCTAGCATCGGGGAGGAACTGAGGCGTATGTAAACTGGGGTTTCTGCAAGGCATAATTTGTGGTGCTCGGAGAATTAAAACATAATACTTTTTTATAATATTGCCAGAAATTCATATTAACAATGTAAGGGTCCAAACAAGATAGTTATCCTAACGTCCCCCTAAAACATAATCCAGCACTGATGACAATAGCACCTAATAAACAAAGCAGTATTTCTGTCTGTGCATACCAACCAGTACATTCCATCATCTACATACATAGTACAGTATATACTGTATGTCTCGTGTCCATTTGTGTTTCTCTGAAACACTGCCATCTGTTGGCAATGAGCAAAACTACATCTCTTTATCTCTCACACATGCACAAACACAGAGGCAATCACAAGGTGGCAGACTAGCTTTTGAAGCATTTGCTCCGAGCGGGCTTACTAGATTGTATGATATGAAGGCTTAATGTTAGTGCAGATGAGCGATAAAATGAGGTTCCTCAGAGGACCAACAGAAATGTTTCTTACCAAGATGTGAAGAGCTCTTTCAGCCAAGATCGATTTTTTATAAGGTTGGAGCTCCATGAAACTCTTTGGATGTTTATGTGCATGTTCCAGGAACAGCTTTACTGAGTCGTTGGAAAGTCTGTCAATCAGCTTCACACTGGAGAAAGCAGAGAATCAGAGTGTTATCACACTACCACCAATACCCACTTTCAAGCCCCTTATGTGAATGTGAGGAGGTGGCGTCTTACAAATTCCACAGCCACCACCTGCATTAAGTACATGGATGTCTTCCTTCCTTAACTTTGTAATTGTCAGAATGTGATCCCCCCTTCCCCCCAGATCCCAGCGGCCTAGTTAGCTGCCTAATGGTAGAGCCGGCACTGGTTATCATATTGTCCTGGCTGTAAAGTGTTTACAATTGACCTAATATACCTTAACACTCAGAGTGGTCTATTTATTAAGCATGTGCTGAGATGTTCCATGTTATGGGTGTGTTGGTGAAGTGGTTGTGTACACAGATGCTGGATCACTCACACACAAGGCCATACACAGAAGGAGAAACTGCTCCTGCCACAGGCTGGTACACATTGTGATCGTGCGAGCCATGGTGGCATCTATTACTACATGTAAAGATGCTCAGAGTTGGTGTCTCAGGGCGGGATGTATCAACATACACCTCCGCCCTTCGCTCGGCAGCCGCCGCGATGCTACCGCATATGTACTAACATATGCGGCCAGCATCGGGCTGCGGTAACGGAGACCCCCGCGATACCTGTGATGTTGGCTGTGGGGGTCTCCGTCACCTCCCGGCGGCTGCCAGCGTCCCCCTGTGTCTCCTCCTCCCCCCTGAAGCCAGATGTCCTGCCGGCTGTGACACCAGGGGGAGGAGATGATCACAGGAGGACGGGAGGGGGTGGGCGCGCGGACGTCGGGCGGCGAAAGAAGCCCATAGGCTTCTATAGGGTATCGCCACCCAGAGGGTGGCGATACCCTGCCTAGCGAAAACGCTGCGGACGGGTATTGATACATAGGAAAATGCGGTAAAACGGGTGTTTTACCGCATTTTCCCGTTAGTACATCCCGCCCTTTGTCCTTGCACAGTGGAACATCAGGATTATTTTTATTACTTGCTTCTTCTTTCAGTCACAAATCATTTTTCCAAGATGGCTGAATGTCGGATGTTAATAATGTACTGATGGGATATTTTTTCCCCACATTTGGATGATGACAGGTCCTAATAGAAGAAGCACGTAGCCATGTAGTCACCGTTATTTCTCCTTTTTTTTTTTTTAGCCACGTGTAGGTTTGCCACCTTTTTTCTGGCAAAATATAGGAGAGGGTGTGACCAAATCCGGGAGGAGTGGCTACATCCCCCTTCCAAAAAATGTTTTAAAGAAAAAAAAAATACTACGCCTTGAACCGGCAGATAGCATTCTTAGCCACGTGTGATCCCATAACAATGCATTTGTAAATGATGTTAAAAAATGCATGGGATACCATTACGCAGTTTCTCGCCAGGAAGCTTAAATTAAATCTGATCACAAAAACTTACTTGTAGATTCTGTGGGGTAAAGTGGAGAAGTAGCCCATGGAAATCATTCAGCTGCTACCATGGGCAACTTCTGCACCGCTACAGTGTCGGACTGCAATATGAAGGGCCAACCGGGTGGATGCAGTGTCAGGGCCCATGGTTAGTGGTGTGAATGGTCACTGTATTGGTACCCTTAACAATTAGAGGGGGCATGGACTAGGACCCTTATTAAATACATTTTGGAAATATTGCTAGTGCATGCATGATAATGTATCAGATTTATATCAGCAATGCACTGTAGAGAATACACCAAAGTCCTGTGCAGTATAATGTAACATATGTATAATGTATAATTTAAGTGCACAGCCTGGAATCAGATACCTAAAGGAGGCAATGTAGCCCACCTGGGGTTTCACCCTATAACCCTGTCTGACCCTGTCCCTCTCTTGTTACATGTCTGTTGCTTACATTTCTATAGCATTAACATATACAAGTCATGCACATTGAAAAAAAAAGCACTTGCGGGAGATCTGTGATAAACTCAGGTCCCATCCAGCCTGTGTCTTCCCAAGAGAGTTCAAGACGCCTCTGAATTTCCTCCAAGATGCACTTCCTCTATAAAAAAAATAAACAAAGCGATCTTAACACATGAAACCTTACATGCTAAACGTACTTGTTTTTTATCCAACACTAGTTCTTACAAGACTTTTGCGAAGACCACTAGGGATCCCTTGAAGATACTTAACCACATCTCTAATTTCCGAAAGGGTGTTGAGTTGCTGCAGGTTGTCACATTCGATCCCATTAGCCAGAGTCCCTAGGGTGCTATTCATATGAAAAGTAAATGAAACAAAGTTACTGTCTTCCTACATCTATAGTTTGTAAATTACACAACAGAAATACAATGAACTTTCCGATCTCATGCCAAGAAAATGGAATGCTCAGTGCTCCACCTGGAGGTTGTCCTGTCACATTACACATGGACTTACAGGATTGTGTTCTTGGTCAGATTCGCTCCAGCCTGAATCTTCCTCCAGAGGAATTGGGTCTGTTAAAAATAAATATATAAAAATACAATGACATTGCACTTATCCCTTTTTGTATTTGTTTCAATGTACCCCTAAATGTAACCAAGATAGTATACACAGGTAAAATATAAGTAACAATGAATATGACTGCCTAAAGTGTCCATAAAATATAGGCAAAAAATATAATCATCATACATCTGAAATTATTATATACTGCAGTAAATTGGAAACTTTAATGACAAGAACCCCTCTATATTTTCCACATAATTATGCAATATGTGTGATAATTATGCAATGTACGGGCTGTTAGTATGTATATAAATATAAAATATTCATATTTATATGCATACTAACAGCGGGCCATACATTACATAATTATTTGGTGAATACAGGAGTGAGGGGGCTCCTGTAACTAACCTATTGGGACAGCATGACATCCATGGAGCTGTCGCAATTACGCCCTTGACTTGAAGTGTTACAAAATAAGTATTTTTTTGGCCATAATAATACTGTGCTTTGACACTTGCACCAAAATAACTGTGTACCTGCTGAGGCATCCAGGCCAGTTCTCCATACAGACTCATGTTCTTGAGCAGTATCTGTGTGTCCAGGTGCAACAGCTTCAATGGCGCAAAGGGCAGAAGACATGAGAACTGCTCAGGCCATAGTTCAACATCATGGATATAGTTCTACATGAACAGGGAAAAAAACAAAGCGGATGATGATATTTGCCAGTTTCTATTACAGCAAGAGAGGATATTAGATCCCGTTTGTTAAAATATGGATATGCTATCTGTATGTTATTAATGCTCCATATGTGTCTGTTTAATAAATCAAGCCTATTTTTGATAACACACTGCACCAAGGGTTTATCTGCTGTCCTCCCTTACTACATTTACCTCTGCGTGCAGGGAACACCCCAGCATATTGACCCCAGGCAGCAGCGAATTGGAGCACAACAATAAACCTCACATACCCCTTTTACATATACAGTCTCTATTACAGTCTCTACCACAGGTTGCCCCTTTGTGTGCGTGACACCTTTATTATTTTTCTCACAATGTTATTGGAAATACAGTCTTCTGCCACAATGCAGCTAAGATACCCAAAGTGGGTCCCATAGGTTGAGGCCTAAAGAACACCAGCTCTGAGCTGGAGCAGAACTCAAGTCCTAATGCAGAAAGCAAATGGCCATGTGTCTCTCTCTGCACAACTCTCCCCCCCATTAATTTTATTACAATAATATTGTACTGTAAAACATACTCTGGACTGCTCTGTGACACTAGGTCTACTGTAGTTCTCCTACTCCATGCTTTACAAGGAATGCTCCCCCTCTACCCAGCCAATCCCTACCACCCTCGCAAACTTCAGCTACTCTGAAACCACCTTCTTTCCCCATGAACCAATGCTCCGCCATGGAAATCTTGTTTTACATGCATTTATAGAGACACATAGAGAGGTATTCAATTGTTATGTCAAGCACAATCTCCTGTCTTAAGTGACGGGAGATTGTGAGGCGATATTCAATTGATCTATTTTTTTTTTCTACACACATCACGCTCATTAAGGTCACGTTTAGCCACACATTTGAGCATTTCAGCTCACCACGCCAGGGATAGTGACCTGAAATGCTGATGAAAAACAATTGAATACCCCCCATAGAGTGAGACTACACATGTTCTTGCACTGAAAAACAAATGTTTTGCACTTTGAACATGACCTTGAGCGTCTCACAACTCACATTATACACAATACAGAACCGGAAATAATAGTGACCAATAAGCCCCAATAGTAATGCTGCATTCACTACGTACTGATGAAGTATGGCCCTAGAATGTATTTATGAGGCTGGGATAATCAGCATACCCGTAATGCCTGCATTAGACCCGCCTTCTGAGCAGATGTCATCAGAGACAGAGAAGGCCTCAGACATTGGCAAACTCTGGTTAGTAGAGAGGTGGGGAGAGAACGCAGGTGCTCTGGGCTGAGTGCAGGAATTAGCGAGTGTAGTCCACAAATCACCCGCTCTGCAACCTATAACATAAATACATAGATAACATAACTGCATTACGTAAAAAGACAAAGGTTGTGAATTAGGGGGGGTACCAGATGGCATCCACTAACTCACCTACCTGGCGCTCCAATGAAAAATATATATATATAAAATATGGTGCTATATTTTATACACCTATTAAACAGTTACCCAGCTGCTGCACGTGTTGAATGAGCTCGCCAAGCTCATATAGATAGACAGAACATTTGGGGGGGGTTTCAACACAATTGCGCTGCTAGGTACATATAAAAAATATATGAACTCCAAGTCAAATGTGGGTATGACCAGAAAGGAATGACACTGGACACGCTTGTAAGGATTATTATTTTATGAATATTTTTATATTTTTATATTCATAAAATAATAATCCTTACAAGCGTGTCCAGTGTCATTCCTTTCTGGTCATACCCACATTTGACTTGGAGTTCATATATTTTTTATATGTACCTAGCAGCGCAATTGTGTTGAAACCCCCCCCCAAATAACTGCATTACGTCACCAATCATCACACCCTCTCATGTTGCCTTTAATTACTGTTTTACCCATCAGAACTATAAGAGCGCACACCCAGATTATGTATTAGTAGATCATCTATGAAACATACAGGGTGATTCAAAAACTTTGCATATGGACAAAGATTGATTGGCAGCCTGCACTCTATAAAACCGCAGCCTAGGATCCACACAGGGGTACCAAGCCCTATATTCCAAACACTCCACAAATAGTGAGACCCAAGAGGCACTGTCTTAGATAGATAGTTGCAATGTCAGGTGCTCTCTCTGGAACTTTCCTATGGGACCACAATGACCTTGATATAGGTCCCTATGTGCGTATCAAGGTTTCTTTTATATCCAAAAATGTATTTCCTCCACTCTCAACCACACTTTATGGTATGAACGGACCTGGGTGGAAGTGGAAGAAAGGAGTAAGCAACTATCAACCAGTGAGCCTTACATCAGTAGTGGGGAAATTGATGGAAACACTCTTAAAACAAAGAGTTGTAGAATATCTCAAAACCAGCAATTTACAGGATCCGAAACAGCATGGGTTTACAGGGGGAAGATCATGTCAAACAAATCTTATTGACTTTTTTGATTGGGTGACTAAAGTAATAGATCAAGGTGGGGCTGTAGATGTAGCTTATCTAGACTTTAGTAAGGCTTTTGACACTGTCCCACATCGCAGACTGTTAAATAAACTTGAAAGCTTGGGATTGGATTTTAAGATAGTTGAATGGATAAGAGGGTGGTTGCAGGACAGAAAACAGAGAGTTGTAGTAAATGGAGTACAGTCAAAGGAGGGAAAGGTTACAAGTGGGGTACCCAGGGATCTGTGCTTGGACCAGTGCTTTTTAATATCTTTATTGGTGATATTGCAAATGGAATTTAGGTTAAATGTGCCTTTTTGCAGATGACACAAAGGTATGCAACAGGGTAGACACACCAGGAGGGGTAAAACAAATGATTGATGATCTAGGTAGATTAGAGGAATGGTCAAGAGCATGGCAACTACAGTTTAATACCAAAAAATGCAAAATCATGCACTTGGGTCTCAGAAATCCAAAGACTAAATATAGTATAAATGGTACTATAATGGAAACTACTGAGGAAGAGAGGAATCTAGGTGTCACTATTTCAGGGGACTTAAATGCAGGTAGGCAATGTAACAAAGCAATGAGGAAGGCTAGTCAGATGCTTGGTTGCACAGGGAGAGGTATCAGCAGTAGAAAGAAAGAAGTAATAATGCCACTGTATAGGTCATTGGTACAACCTCATCTAGAGTACTGTGTTCAGTTCTGGAGGCCATATCTCCAGAAGGATATAAATACATTAGAGACTGTACAAAGAAGGGCAACTAAAATGGTGCATGGCCTACACCACAAAACGTACCAGGAAAGACTAAAAGATCTTAAAATGTATACTTTGGAACATAGAAAGGAAAGGGGGGACATGATAGAAACTTTCAAATATATCAAGGGCTTTAACAAGGTATAGGTGGGAGACATTCTTCACAGGAAGAGAAGCAACAGAGCACGAGGACATGCACTGAAACTAGAGGGAGGAAGATTCAGGGGAAATTTGAGGAAGAATTTTTCACAGAAAGAGTAGTAGAGGCAAATACAGTAGTACAATATAAACATGCTTGGCATAGGCATATTGATGTACTTACAAAAAAATAAGGATCAAATATGGTTTGAGGTCACATGTTTAAAAAAGGGGCAGACTAGATGGGCCAAGTGGTTCTTATCTGCCGTCAAATTCTATGTTTCTATGGGAATAAATCCCTACGTTCGCGTAAAGGTATCTTTATGCTTGAATCCTTATTCATATGTAGTAGTCGACACCTCCAATTCTCCGTAAAAAAATGGGGTATTTTATTCTTAACAGATATCCATAAAACAAAACACAGATACAATTCTTGAAACAGATAAACGGCTTCCACAAGTGGGACCAGTACACTGCTCAACAACATATATGTCAGAAAACCCTGATGGTAGGGGGTGAAATGTACTGGATATACTGGATCCTCCTGTGGTGTACCCATCCAAGCATCAAACAGCAAGCACCAACTTGTTTTAGTAAGGGTGAGAGAAAAACATGTTATTGAGCAGTGTACTGATCCCACTTGTGGAAGCCGTCCATCTGTTTTAAGAATTTTTTCTGTGTTTTGTTTTATGGAGATCTGTTAAGAATAAAATATCCCCTTTTTTAATTGGCGTGTCGACTACTTCATATAGATAAGGATTCAAGCTTAAAGATACCTTTACGAGAGTGGAGTAAATACATTTTTGGATATAAAAGAAACCTTGATATGTACATAGGGACCTATATCAAGGACAGTGTGGTCCCATAGGAAAGTTCCATAGAGAACACCTAACACTGACAACTATCTACAACTATCTACATATCTAAGACAGCGCTTCTTGTGTCTCACTGATTGTGGAGCACTTTGCATATATAGTCTCACTGCATCTGCTTCACTAATCAATCGCCACACATGTGCACTGTAGTACTGGTGCATCCTCAAAACAAAAAAGCTTAACTGCTCTATATCATCATTGTGTCCACCATAGAATAAGGCCCATGGACTCCAAACCTGTCATATGGGGCTCAGCTGAGGAGGTACTAAGGACATAGCAACTCTCCTTATGTATGGTGGTTATTACGGTGTGTTGGTTTATTGTATAGTGCAGTGTTTTTCAACAACTGTGCCGTGGCACACTTGTGTGCCTTGAGCACTTCTCAAGTTTGCCCCAAGATCTAGAGATGCCCAAACCAGTTTACAGCCACCACCAGTTCAATTTACTGGTCTCTTCTTTTCATGTAAAGGGCCAATGTATTTTATTTGTGTTACCTGTGTGGACCAGTGTGATTGTTTTTTTTATATAGGGGCCAATAGTTTTTTTTTCTGTGGGAGCCAATGTGTTTTGCCCCGTGGGGATCTCATGGTGTGCCTTGGCAATTCTAAAATCTTATTTAGTATGCTGCAAGGTGAAAAAGGTTGAAAATCACTGGTATAGTGTCTTTGGAGTTCCATTCCTTTTTAGTATCATTATTTTTCTTTATACTCCGGTAAAGCTAATAAATTTTGGGGTCTTTTATTGCAATTATCTCTTATAGATTGAATCAATCATTTTATATTAGATGGATTAGTGGATCCTCAATGACCATTATCTAGTATTTCTGGCATGGTTTTGTCTTGTAAGTGATTGCCCCTTTTAAAAAGGTCCAAGTTCGGCCAGCATATCATACTGCTTCCATATTTGGGTGGGATTACATCCTGCCCATAAAGTTTGAACATTGTATACTTACATTTGATGTTGTGGTGGTATAAGAGAGCAGTAACAAGGCCTGGAAAGAATAAGAATGAAAACAGATATTTCATTTTTGTGACATAGCAGATAACAACCAGCAAATAACAACCATGGTACCTCCAGTTTTTAACCTCTAAGAAGTAACCCCAGTGTAAATGTTTTGCTAGTTTACCTCTGGAAGTTTTGTACTTAGATCAGGGGCAGGGGTGAAACCAGAACTTTGTGGGACCCATAGCATATTAAAGTGGCCACTGTCTCAATGCTTCTAGAGACACATCGTGGCAGTATATATTAATTATATGTCCCATAATAGTGCCTTAGTTAATTTTCTGACCCAAACTAGTGCCTTGGTTAAAGTTATGCCCATAGTTGTGCCCAACATTATTTTATAAACCATCATAGTTCCCTAGTTTATATGATGTCACATTGCAGCCACACACTACATATATCTGCTCAGTTGCAATGCTGATCATTTTTTCATGAAGTACATGGTGAGCATCAAAGACCTATTGTGAAGTTCACGAATGTTGCATGGGTATAAGCAAAGAAAGGGGTAGAGGAAGGAGACAGGAGCATTTAGGAGATTCCAGGCTTCAAAAAGGAGGGAAGTTACAAGTGAAAGTAATTAAAACAAATAGTGCCTTAACAGCACCCCCTACCGTACAGCACTGTGTGCAACACCCAAGTTATGGCCATTTTACATTTGTATTGCCCCAGTTCATTATAGTGCTCTCCTGGTTACAATGAGCAGATCAGATTATGACACATTACAGTGCCCACCAGTTCATATTACACAACATTACAGTGGCCTCTAGTCCACTTGATACAACATGGCAGTGCCTCTTTACCATTCATTTCCGCAAGTAGTTGTGTGGATGGCACATGCAAATTTATGGGGATTAATAATGGTCTCTTTGTAAGGATCTGTCAAAGCAGCTTAAGTGGAGTTGTATTGTGGACTGAGTCCCAGAGTGCATTCATTGTAAGGGTAATGACTATTTAATAAGGATATGTGCAATTGTGCATAGTTTGACATTGCCTGTTTCCATACTGAAAATATGTTTTTTTGATGACAAAATAAGATAAAAGTTTTCTGAACATTTTACATTTTTTTAAATCTATAGAGCAGAACAATAACAGTGCTCACAAAATGGTGTAAATACAGCAGTCAGTAATACCAGTGGTGGGATTCAAATTAACAACAGGTTCTGGGCGGGATGTTCTAACATCCGCAGCCTAGCTCCGCTGCCCCTTTGCCGCCCATCGCCTACATAATTATCGCATATGCTCTAACATATGTGATAATTATGGCAAAGGACAGCTCTTGCGTTAAGATCTGTCCTTTGCGGTGAGTCAGCGGGTCCCGGCGCCTCCCCCCTCCCTCCCTTACCCGGCGCTGGTGCTGCTGAATGGGGGCTGGCTCTCCTCCTCCTCCCTGTACCCAGTGCTGTTCTGCCCGGATACAGGTGAGGGGGGGGGTCGGTGGGGGGCAACGGGGGTCGGTGCGGGGCGGCGGTGGGTCGCGGTAGAAGGCCATATGCTTCTAGGGGGATACCCCCTGTCACGGTAACCTGGCGGGGGATGTTTAGAGCATCCCAAAATTCGGTAAAAACCCAGATAACAGAGTTTTTACCGCATTTTTAGTTTAGAGAATCTCCCCCTCTATGTCATAATGACCATTTTAAGTATATACCCAAAGGTAGTTTAATAATTCATGCATTAAATACTCAATACCTCTATACCACCACTACATCACTAACCCCCTCCATGTTAAAACACTTCACCCCCCAAATGAACACGCTGACAAACACATATTAACATTATTCTAACAACCCTAATGCACATACCCATTGCCCACCTTTCAACTGAAACCTCTCACTCACACATCTATTCTCCCCCAACACACTGATCGCACATATCCCCCTCCCTCCCCGACACTTCTTACACATAACACTAGCAGCACCACTCCCAACTCTCACACACACATTTCTCAACACACATACACAAACACATTAATTTCCACTCATTTCCAGTCTATCCTGAACACCTCACAATGTTGTTTTTAGGCCAAAAAGGTTGCAGCGACGTAGCTGGATGACTATCCTAAGCAACACAAGTGGGTGGCACAAACAGGTGGCCCATCTAGGCATGGCAATGCAGCTGCAGACAGGATAGCTGTTTGAAAAACTAGGCCCCAAAGAGCACAGAATACCAAAAATAAGGAGGTATAAGTTGGAATTGTCCTTGGGCCCTCCCACCCACCTTGATGTTGCGTAAATAGGACATGCATACACATTTTAGCGACAGGGTCTGACACACGACTGTGACCGAAATGATTGGTTTGTTTGGGCCCTTACAAAAAAGAGGAAGCATTCAATCTCTCTTCCTTAACAAACTGGCTCTATAGAGGCAAGATGTCATCCTCATCCTCCGATTCCTCACCCCTTCAGTGTGTACTTCCTCATCCTCACAGATTATCATTTTGTTTCTGCAGGACTCCACAATCACAGGTCCCTCTGTAGACTCTGGTGGCAATTGCTGGTCTTTATTGAAGAACTGATAATTCATCTCCACATTTTGCGTAAGCAACCTCCTACGTCGCTTGCTGACCAGGTTCCCGGCTGCACTAAAAAAATCTTTCAGAGTACACACTGGAGGGAGGACAACTCAGGTAAAATAGAGGCTTCCAAATTGCCTCTTTTTCCTGCCAGTACAGGTATGGACTGTCTGACATGCCTACTTGGATGCTGTCACCAATGTAATCCTCCACCATTTTTTCAATGTGTACATATGCAGTGACAGTAGACATGTCAGCAATCGTTGGCAGGGCCTTCAGTCCAGACCAGATGTCCAAACTCGCTCCTGCCTGCCCTGCATCACTGCCAGTGGGTCGTATAGGAAATTTGAGCTGTTTCCTCGCAGCCACAAGTGTAGGAGAAAATTAAGGAGGAGATGTTGCCATGTCACAGTCTGCTTCAGATGACAATCTCCTGACCAGCAGGTCTTTGCACCACTATAGACTTGTGTCTGCCAGAGACAGAGACACAACATATGCTTTAAACAGAGGATCAAGCGCAGTGGCCCGAGATTATTCTTCTGACTTTAATAGACTGACCACCCTTCATGTCCTGGCAAAAGCGTATGTAGGGCTTCATCCACAAGAGCTACATGCTTTGTAGAATCACAATGCTTTAGCTCCTCCTTCACTTTCTCCAGCTGCTTCTGCAACAGCCTGATCAGGGGAATAACCTGACTAAAGCTGGCAGTGTCAGAACTGACTTTACTTGTGGCAAGTTCAAACTCCTGGAGAACCTTGCACAACATGGAAATCAGTCTCCACTGCGCTGGAGGCAGGTGCATCTCTGCTCCTTTGCCTATGTTGTAGGTGGCTGCCTCCATCCTGTGCAGCATATAGAGGGTGGAGTTCCAGCGCATCACAACCTTGTACCACTTGTTCACATGTCCGTGGTTAAGTGGACAGTGAGTACCACTGCATTTTTCAGGACACTGAGGATACTTTTTCAGATGTCTCTGTACATCCTGGGTACTGCCTGCCTAATGAAGTGGACTCTAGACGGGATTTGGTACCAGGAACACAATACCTCCATCAATCATCTAAATCCCACTCCACCAATGGTGGATACTGGACGCATGTCTAAACCAACATAGCTGTCAAGGCCTGAGTTATCCGCTTTGCCATAGGATGACTGCTGTCCTACTTTGTCCTCATCGCAAAAGACTGTTAGAAAGTCAAATGCTTAGTTAAAGAAGTAGTGGTGTTCCAACTTCCCCTCTGGGAAGATGAACAACTCCCATCAGCAACAGCAGCAGCGGCAGCAGTAGGCGTAGCACTGTAGGGTCCTCCGGAGGAATCCCGGATAGAAGAGGAGTCAGTCATGCATGTGACATGGCCTGCAGGACTACCTCCGATCTGGATCGAGGAGGAAATTGATGAGGAGTGACTTGCTTGTGTGATTTTCAGGTGCTTGGATATAACAGGACCAAGGGATTTAGGTGTCCCTGGCCTGTTTACGGTCATATCCACAGTTCCTGAACTAAACAGTGACTTATGAAGAAGCTTCAGGTGACACATAAGGGAAGATGTCCCTAGGTGGCCAACGTCCTTTCCCCTGCTTATTGCAGCTTTACATAAGCTACATATGGCTAGATAAGATAATTCCAGATCAAAAAGGGGGATTTTTTGGGTCTTTTGCCAAGGCATAGCGATGGCCTTTTGCATCTCATGGACAACAACTGTCTCACCCGATGCCTCATTTAAGCAAACCACATCACCGTCATCAGCATCCTCTTCTTCAACTTCCTCCTCAGCGCCAGCTACATCAAAATCCTCATCCGGGTGTACTTCAACAGTGACACCTTCAATATCAATATCAGGAATTGCACTGTGGGTACTCCTTCCAGCATATGCAGAGGGCGTGCAAATGGTGGAAGGAGCCCCATATTCCCATACAGTTATGGGAAGGTCAGGCATTGCAACCACCAATACCTTGGGGATTTGTGATACCATGTTTTTAAAATTCACAGTTGTTTGCTGTGTTTTTGATGACAGCTTAACTCTCTTAAAGTTTCTAGCGGGGGGAGGAGGAGGGCTTAGATCGCTGAAGCTGAACCACTAATCATGAACATAGGCCAGGATCTAAGCCGTTCCTTGTCATGCCATTTCGTAAATGGCATACAGGCAAGCTTACGTTTCTCCTCATCCGATTTACATTTATTTGTTTTCTTTGTGTTACAGAACTTTTTGGATTTTACATTCCTTCTACGATGACATTGGTCATTGGCCTTGGCAGACGACGTTGATGGCATTTCATCCTCTATGTCATGACTATTGGCATCAGTTTCAGCATTAGGAGGAAGTGGTTCTGGTTACTCTTTCTCTATTTTATCCTCCAAATTTTGGTTCTCCATTATCCTTCTGGAGTGGAATTATGCACCAGTATCACTGAACTGGAATTACGCAGCTGTATGACTGGACTGGAAATATGAACCAGTAATATAACTGGACTGGAATTATGCACCAGTAGTATTTCTGGAGTGGAATTATGCACCAGTAGAATAACTGGAGTGGAATTATGCACCAGCAGTATCACTGGACTGGACTTTAACTGCATTACCATTGGATTGAATTTATGCAACAGTAATAGGGTGGCCAATCCCGGGATCAGGATCTGCGGGATCCCAGGATTTGGCCCTAAAAAGTCCAGGATTTCAATCCCTGGATTGGAGTATCCAATCCCGGGATTTCGGTATTAGACTGCGCATGCGCAGTCTAATAACGGGCAGCGTCTGAGCACTTGCTCAAATGCTGCCCAGCTGTTCCTGACCCCTGCGTGCGGCCTGCACAGCGTGATGGTCACGCTGCGCAGGCCACACACGCTGCCCACACTGCTGTCAGTGTCACTCCTCCTGGCTGCCCGCCCCCCCACCTTTTCTCCTGCGCCGGCCCCCCCCTTCACCGACGCTGGTCTGCCCGCGTCTTCACTTGCGCCTTCCGCCCAGCTTCTTATCTAGCTGCAGTGCTGATGAGGAGGTGCACGAGCCCAAGGGCACAGTGCACCTCGGAACCCATTCCACTCCCGGCCGCCCACCTGCCAATGTAAGTAAATCTGTGGGTCGGCCGGTGTGGGGGTGGATATCGGGCACACGCCTGCAAACTAAGGATGCCAATTCCGGGATCCCGGGATTGAGCATTTTTCGATCCTGGGATTGAAAAAATGCCCTGGGATTGGCATCCCTAAACAGTATCACTGGACTGGACTTTTACTGCAGTACCACTGGACTGAACTTATGCAGCAGTATCACTGGACTGGACTTTAACGGCATTACCACTGGATTGAATTTATGCAGCAGTATCACTGGGCTAGACTTTTAATGCAGTTCCATTGGACTGAACTTATGCAGCAGTATCACTGGACTGGACTTTAACGGCATTACCACTGGATTGAATTTATGCAGCAGTATCACTGGGCTAGACTTTTAATGCAGTTCCATTGGACTGAACTTATGCAGCAGTATCACTGGACTGGACTTTAACGGTAGTACCACTGGACTTTAATGGCAGTACCACTGGACTGGACCTCTGCAGCAGTATCAATGGACTGGACCTCTGCAGCAGTATCACTGGACTGGACTTCTACAGCAGTTATTACTGGATTGGACTTTAATGGCAGTACCACTGGACTGGACCTCTGCAGCAGTATCACTGGACTGGACTTCTACAGCAGTTATTACTGGATTGGACTTTAATGGCAGTACCACTGGACTGGACCTCTGCAGCAGTATCACTGGACTGGACTTCTACAGCAGTTATTACTGGATTGGACTTTAATGGCAGTACCACTGGACTGGACCTCTGCAGCAGTATCACTGGACTGGATTTTAACTGCAGCAGTATCATTCAGAATCAGCACCAATGGAGAACCACAGGCCACCAGCAGCATTAGAAAGCACAGGACACCATCGGCGGCACTAGCACCAGGCAGCACAGGACATCAGCAGCACAGGACTGGACTCATATAGCAGGTCGCCACCCCCACAGACCACCACAGATCCCCACAGACCACCACAGCCCCAGAGCATGTCCACTCACTATCCTCTCCAATGTCAGAGTGAAGATGGCAGCACCAGCATGGGATTTATATCTCGCAAGATCTGATGGCGGGATGATGACATTTTGGTGCGAACTGATCACCAAGTCTGTGGGGAATCTTTGGACATTGTTTGAATCTGTGCTTGGATCGGGGTGCCCGGCAGTGTTCGGATTTTCAAAATCCGAACCCGCTCATCCCTACTACAAAACTGTTCTAACAGCCCTGAGGTAAGCAACATTAAATAAAAGCAATCTACAGGAGACTGTTGATGATGCTTGGAAAGATAAAACGCTACTTATTGTGTAAGATACAAATATTCTAATTAAAAATAAACATCACCAATTAAACAACCTGATTGCTCTAGAACTGGTTCTGGATTGACAACAAAAATGTAATGTAAGGCATATTCATTAATTCATATTGCACATTCTCAAAAAGAAATTTTAAAATCATGGTCTTGTTACTTTAACAAAAAGTTTTATATATTAAGAATTGTAGGTATATAAAACTTTAGGAAAGTATGTGTAATTTGTATGTCTTTGACGGTTGGTTCTACCATATTGCAGCTTAAATTATATGCACCTTGTTATGCTATCATTTTAGTTGTCGATTCTTTCATGAAGATACTTTTGTACAGTATATTCTTTCCAAAGTTCACCACTGCTGATGTCTACCCGATTTCTGCAAAACCTGTAAAGTACACCCCGTCCCTTTAGAATGGGCCCATACCCAAATACTGGATCACTGACTTACCTGGGCAGGTGAGAGATCAGAGGCTTGTAGCTGAGGAAGTAGATTAGTAACATAACTGTCTGGAAGTGACTGGAAGAACATGATTCCCATTTCAGAAAACAGGCTTCTCCAATTGACAAGCTCAGTAAAGCCCAGTGTATGTAAATTAGCACTTTTCAATAGATCCACTAATGAGTAAGCCAGCTGAAATACAAACACATGAATATACTAATCACACACAAAGTCGTTCTTGTATTAAACATAATGCACTTAAAAAAATTCAAAATAAGTTGTTTATCCAAATTTGATGACTTGAACATCTATAACAGAACATGAAACAGGTTTTCTGAGTAACAGATAATAAAGTTTTTGTCATCCAAATGTAGAACCTAGACTCAGCAAGTAACCAGAAATGTGTCTTCAGTTTCTCCTATAACATTCACAGTATCCTTAATACCAGGAGGGTGTTGTAATCATGTTATTTTAATGCCGTATAACCTTAGAAAGTATACAAGGTTGTGTTTATCATCGAGCACTGTCTGTAAAATCTGAGAACTTATCAGGTTATCAGAAGTTATATGCCAACAGCGCCAGCCCATTGTTCAAAATCCCAATGGATCCACTGAGTGTTTTAATGCTACCCCGAACACACCCCTTCTGCATGGAAAGAGAAAAAAAATCGGTACTTGTTTCCTAGCACGGCGCCTACGATATTCGGTCGTATGGCATTGTATACATTGTATAACATCACATGCCATATGCCCGCATGCGATGCGATTTTAAAATTGTATAAGCACCCCAATGGGTTTTTTCAATGTTAAATGGTCCCCCTATACGATTTTTTATTGTATAAGCACCCTAATGGGTTCTTACAATGTTAAATGCACCCCCACGACACCCCCACTATCAACGCCAACCCGAAGCGTGGCGAGTGCAGCGAGCCTGCGAGGGGCGGCGGTACGCATCCTCTGACCTTTTCATACCCCCACTATCCACGTCGGCGTGGAGTTGAATTTATATAGTGTGGCGAGCGCAGCGAGCCCCAGAGGGGACGCGTATTACTTTACATGTATTCCGCGGCCGCTCGCCACTTACAGTATTCATTTAACTTCACATACTGTAAGTGGGATTGATAGGGGGAATCTCCCCACCATACATTAAAATTTTGTTATAAGTGCCTTGTTAACAATATATAAGACCAAAATATTGTGTCAATATTACACGCTGTGTTTTTTCTTCTCTTTTCATATACACTCCATGAGAGATTTCAACGAAGACATAGCGAAGATCACACAAAATAGGAGAGTATTTCCTAGTGCTTCTAACATAGGTGGAGGGATATTTTCTCTTTCCACTTTCAAATGTAGAGAGGGTTGGTGTTACCATCTCTTTTCCTTCTACACCTTAAATTGAAGCGGCTTCCAGCGCAATCCTTTTTCTCACCTATTTTCTCTGTTTCACACCCCTTCTGCAGCCTAACCCACCAACTGACACAGCCTAACCCTAACCACCAACTGATGCAACCTATACCTACCCACCCCCCTCTCTGCAGCCTAACCCTAACACTCCGACCCCAGTAATTACCAAAATGTGCCTGTGTTTTGGTAATTACTGACTGTCTGGATACCTCTGTTATCATTCTGACTGTCAAGATCTCAGCCACCGGGATCTTGACCGGATCCCTGTTCCAAAGCTAACAATGAACACATAACATAATAAACACTTACTCGTCCACGATAGGATATAGTTTTCTGTGAAATACATTCAAGAAGCTTCTTCTCCAACTGTCCTAGTGGATAGCGGAAGGGCTGAAGGTGTTGCAGGTCCTCATATGTCAGGTAACAAATAAGACTGCCAAGCCTGCAATAATGAAACATAATAATATAAAGTAAGGTAAAAAGGTCAAATAAGGTTACAGGTTTAGTCCTAATGCATACTTCCAGCAGTATTTGTTATGGCTTGTCTGTATGAAGCAGGTGTAAATAATAGCGGAGCCTATTTTAGAACACAGGAAGAAGGACACAGATCAACGGAGGTGGGAAGCGGCAAGAAACTAAAATCCAGACCTGGACCCTCCATGTTCATCAGTATTCTAACTAAGGAGCTTATTTATCAGCGAGTAATGAAATTCGTGATCCAATGAACATGGTGATCCAATGTCACCGAGATGTTCTAGCCCTATCAGAATATATGAAAGACTGAACTAAATGGAGTATCTTGGATTATAACTATAGGTGAGTCAAGGATACCAGATTTTTAGGTTCCCAAACTGTGTACCTAGGCACTCTGGGATGCCTCAAGACACTTGCAGGGGTGCTTTGAGTTGGTTGTCCAGAACCAAAACAAATTATTTATGGTAAAAATGACCAAAACCAGTGCTAGTGCCTTCCAATCATAAAATATGTAGACAATTAAAACCACAACAATGTCTACTAACACATAACTATACCTAAGGCAGACTTAATTTCATATATATATTTTTAAAATTCATGAATAAGAAAATTTTGGACTTGGGGTGCCTTGAAAAAATACTGATACTCTAGGCATCATGATTCAAGAAGGCTTGGGAACCACTGATCTAGCAGAATACTTTGGATACTGTAAATATAAATAAGGACATGTTTCACATGTGCCATTCCGTTAAACTCAAAACCAGAACTTACAGTGTATAGTTAAGAGCTATTGGGTGTGTTTGTGCTATTTGCACTACTGGCCCAAAACTGTTGTTGATGGTCAAATAGGTAGCTAATATTAGGCACCATAATGCTTGAATTTTCTAATATAGTAAATTAATTTGTGGTCATATAAAATGCTACACAAGGGTGACTTTAATGAGGAGGCAGCCCACGTGCAATCTCCTTGAGAACCTCCATCTCTCAACGATGCAACTGCAGTGTAGATCTTAGCAGTGTGCCAGATTCAACTGTGCATGCTCTGGGAACATTGCAGCTAACGTAGATCAAGTTTTTGGTGATTTCTCTAGTATGCATTGGCAGCACCATTTTCCCTGTGACTTCTGTGACAGGTGCCGATACTGGAGAAGTATGTATGATATATGCTTTCAGAATGTGCAACCGACACCCTGCACCTTTTATAGACATGCCTATGATCCAGCAGCAGAATAAGATGGATGAAACATATTCTGACAAATATGAGCACCTCATAATATTTGTTATTTTCGTGTTCACGTGCATTTATACCTCAGCGCTCTGTCTCCATCTCGACTTCTGTTCATAAGGCTACGTGCCACATAGCGGCCCTGTATCATTCCCAGGTTCACATCTTTCCAGCCATCTGCCAGCAATTTAATCTAGTAGGGACAAGCAAGTTATTAGAATGACTGTCAGTACCTTAACAGAGTCTCTTATTCTGCATATTGACATACATAACCTCCCCTCGCCACCCGGCCGCCTCGATGCCAGTACATATGTACTAACATATGCGGCTGTCATCGCGGTGTGGTGACGGAGACCCCCCGCGATACCTGTATTATGGTTTGCGGATTGTCTCCGTCACCTCCTGGGCTCTGCGGAGTCCCCGGCATCTCCTCCTCCCCCCTGCAGCCGGAAGGACATCTCCGGCTGCAACATGCTGCTGGGGGAGGAGGAGCAGCACGGAGGACGGGGAGGGGTGTGCGGACGCCGGGCAGCAGGAGGCGATAGAAGCCCATAGGCTTCTATAGGGTATCGCCACCCAAAGGTGGCGATACCCTGCCCGCCGAAGACAGTGCGACCGGGTTTTAGTAAATTTGAAAATGCAGTAAAACCGTGGTTTTACCGCTTTTTCGTCATAGTACATCCCGTCATATCACAATAATTATCAGATGTATAATATTACTCAAATGTACAGTACTGGTCAGCTGAAATTGACAAATAATTTGCTCTAACCAAGGGTGTTTTAAGAGAGGTCCCCCCTCCTCTCTGCCGAGATTTACTTTGGTTCAGGCCCTACTACACATGTAATGAAACAATGCCAAGGGAGGAGGAGAAAAAAGAAAAACTCTGGGTGGAAAATAGTCAGTTCTCACAGATCTAAACCATCATCTCTTATTAATTCTTTCTCCATAAATACCAGTGCGGTCATACTCCCTATCCTTCCCCTCCCCCAAGCCCCTTTTCCTCTCCCCTTTTCTACTTACCTACTACACATGTGCAGATCTCCAGAAAAATGGTGCGGCAGCCATTTTACTGGCGTTTTCGACAGAAGTATGAGCAATAGAGCGCTCAGACTCCACTGCATATGCGAATATCTCCTTAAAAATAGAGCGGCTGCCATTTTTACAGCAATTTCCACAGTTCTGCTGCCACCGGGGCTTGACTCTGGAGTGTATTTAAAATGGGTGTGGTGTGGGCCCCCCGGGACCTCAGGGGCCTGTGTTCACCACACACAATACACCCATCATAAATATGCCACTGGCCCTATCCCCTTTGTGCTTATTTATATAATAACAATGTAAAGTCTCTGTAATCCTAAACCAACATTTAGGTTATGCTTAAATTGCATGTTTTATATATATAGTGGGTGACTACTTTAATAGAAACAATATTTATATTAGTTTAACAATGAGATTCATGACATGTTAGTAATACTGTATATATTTATATATAAATATATATATATATATATATAAATATATGCAGAAAGAGGTTCAGAGGGTGCTCTCCAATAAATCAACAGTTTTTTAAACATTAATTTAATAAAATATAATAAAATTCAGTGGATCAATGCAATGGAGTACTTTGTTCACAGTTGTCAGATGTCAAGGTCAACATAAGAACGTATGCGGCTCAACACGTTTCGTCACAAACGTGACTTCATCAGGGGCAATATAAACAGCAGACACTGCAAATTTGCGACGAAACGCATTGGGCCGCATGCGTTCTTATGTTGACCTTGACATCTGACAACTGTGAACAAAGTACTCCATTGCATTGATCCACAGAATAATATTTTCTGATCAATATTTTATTAATATTAAATTCATGTTTAAAAACTGTTTATTTATTGGAGAGTGCCCTCTGAACCTCTTTCTGCATCTCTAACCCTTTGGTCCCATCGAACAGGGGACCCCACAGAGGTGCTGCTCTATTTTAGTAGAGTGCGCAGTTTGGGGTACCCATTCTCTACATATATATTTTTTATATATATTTACATATATATATATATATATATATTTATATATATTGTCCTTTGGTGGCACTCCAAATTGAAAGGTAAATGGTTCCTAGTATAATGAGCTGGTTGGTGTGTGTGTGCTGTCTCAATGTAGAGTCCTGGGGATACGGCGGCACTGAGTGCCGCCGTATCCCCAGGACTCTATATATATATATATATATATATATATATATATATATATTATACACAAAGGTACACACAGACCTGATCAGAACTGAGCTATATATTATACACAAAGGTACACACAGACCTGATCAGAACTGAGCTATATACTATACACAAAGGTACACACAGACCTGATCAGAACTGAGCTGTACAAAGTGACAAATTGGCAGGTGAGGCAGCAGCGGCAGGATGGAGCGGAGGAAGTATGGAGGCCATGTTGCGATGTCACCGAAAATGTTATCATGCAGAAGACGTTTGGCAAATGCGCGCTTCTGAGCGATCTTCATGTCCGGGCTGTGGATTCTGATTGCATCTAATCTACAACAAATGATTCATTTTCAGAATAATAGCCAAGTATTTAGAACCGATGAGCACATGTAAGGTCATATTTTGTTGCAAAAAACATAGTGAATTTTCTGTTACTTCTTTTAATATTCAATAGAAACTGATTATACAAAAAAACCCATACCTGTGTGCATGATGAATTGCACATATCTCATGCAACATATAATACAAAAACAAGCATACATTAGGCCTTATAAATACTGCTTCACATTGTTAGTAGTAAATGAGAAAGTTGCATTTTCCACATAAAACAACCTTAAAAACCCTCCACATATACAGTATATATATATATATATATATATATATATATATATAAGTAACTCAAACAGAAGTTACACAAGTTATTCAAATAGATGGCCATCTGCTAATGAACAAGGCCCTATCAGACAATGAAGTCAATAAGCAAAGATACAATCAGAAATGACTACATAGAGCTGCTGGTTAAAATTTAGCAGTACACATGGGGCGAAATGTAATGAGGTGCGATTATTTAGAATGTGCAATTTTTTTTGTAAGCCGGTCAAAATCGTATGTTTAGCAAACATCGCACATTTAGTAGTGTGCATTCTGTGGTAAACATCGCACGTTTTGCAGTGACCAAAAAATTTCACATTCAGATGTTTTCTAATTGAAAACACCAAAATCGCACATGGTCTCAATTTATGCTTGCCCAACTCTTCATACGTACAGGGCTGCATTTATAGAAGATGCTTAAATCTATATACAAACACAGTTTGGTACACATGCACAGTACACAAAATCTATCTACATCTGCCCAGTAATAAGTAAATTTTACCTGATATACATACAGTGCTATTTTTTAGCAGGAACCAGAAGGAACTCAGTTCTGGGACTGGGTTCCTAAACCTGTTCTGGGCCAAAATGTACTTTCCAAAAGGTAAGTTTTATTTCAAACTCCCTGTGAGTGCCTATGCAAACACTCATTAGTCTTCCCTGGGTTAATAGACAGCTGCTACAAAACAAGCAGCAAAATACCCTCCCTGGTGCTAACGATTGACCAAAATATCGCCATTCACCCAACCTAATCTACAAATACAGATTTGATTAAGTATAAAAATAATGGATGAAATTTAATAGGATGAGTGATTCAGAAAGTGAGAGATTTGGTAAGAAATCTCCAATTTTTTAAAGTGGCAATCATTTACACTGCAAAATCACACTGGTTTAAAAACACTGGAGATTTCTTACCAAATCTCTCACTTTGGCCCTTATTGTGATTGAGTCGGACGGCTGCGTGTTTGGGTTGGACGGCCGATGTATTGTGTTTGCGCATGTGTAGAGGCGTTTCTGTGCATGTGCGAATGCTGCGCACGTCCGAATACAGTGTGAATTCCATACAGAAAACGATCGGTTGGAACAATCCGAGCAGGGGGTGGAGAGGGGTGTGAAGGGCTGTTTGGGCATACCATATGCGTATGCCCCGCGTTTCATGGGCGTTCCCACGAAAACGCTGGGCATACGTATGGTAACCCGGTTTTTCACATGCATCTTACCGCATTCGGACGGTGTGAGCGATCCGTACGGTAGGCTGGGCTAAGAACACTCAGTGGCCGTCTGAAAATACGCATCGTCCGAGTCAACTAGAATAAGGGCCCATCTGAATCTCTCATCCTATTAAGTTTCACCCAAAGACTTAAACCAAACATTTAAATATGCAAATAAGTGCCTGATACAACCTACTTTTTTTGTCCCACTTACACGCTCTGATTGGCCAATAAAGAGATTGGGAAGCTGACAATGTCAGATATGGACATAAATTGAATGAACTGGGAAAGATCCACAAATATTTGAGGTGTTAAGAGCGGAAATTTCTGCATGACCATGGAGGTCAGAGTCTCTAATCCTTTGTCATCTGGCCGAGACACCTGCAGAAAGGACATATACATTTTGTTAGGTAAATAAAACATTTTAGACATTCGTATAGATAATGATATTTTATTAATGTAGTCATTGGTGTAGCTATAATGGGTGCAGAATGGACCCACACCACACACCTGCACCCATAATCAGAACTTGCTGTATCTCTGCGGAGACCAGCATTAGTCGGCACTGCAGAACAGTAGAAATCACCTGAAAAATGGTGTGGTAGGCATTTTCCCAGTTTTGTGCATGTGCAATAGAGAAATCTCTAGGAACATGGCATAGGCTCCATGTTCCTGGAGACCTGCATGTACAGTAGCTGCACAAACCAGCACTTGGCTCAGACGGAGCCTGCATATGGGCCTCTGACTGTAAAGTACAGTATGCACAGTCAATATACCCATAGGCCCTTATTCAGATCTGATCGCACTACAAATGTGTTCTCAAAATGGGCAAAATCATGTGCACTGCAGGTGGGGCAGATGTAACAAGTGCAGGGAGAGTTACATTTGGGTGGGGTGTGTTGAAACTGAAATCTAAATTGCAGTGTAAAAATAATGCAGCCAGTGTTTACCCTGCACAGAAACAAAATAACTCACCTGAATGTAACTCTCTCTGCACATGTTACATCAGCCCCAACTGCAGTGCACATGGTTTTGCCCATTTTGAGAACAAATTTGTACTGCAATCAGATCTGAATAAGGGCCATATTGTATGCTTCATTACCATATATTATCTGTGTAGCTGTATTTCCTATTTACCTGAATTTTCGGCCAGGACCGATGCATCAGTGAGAGAAAACGTTCCACTGCATCATTTTCTGCAGACATCAGGACTTTCTGAAAACCTTCTCTAGGCATCTGTAGGTATTCCTGTCATTAAAAAAATGTGTCACTCATTCAGTTCCACCAAGATGAAACCAGAAACACCATAGACAGAGGTTAATTATGAAGTGTGAACATCACAAAACTGGACGTAATGAAAGTAGAAGATGACATGTGGCCAGTATACCATATACATTGATTCATTGTTTTTTTATTATGTTTTTATTCCTCAGTAATGTATAAAACCATTTGCTCAGACAATATGATGTTTCAAGCCGTGGATATAAATAAAGTACCAACCATTTTGGTTCTGCCATATTACAGACTGAATTTAGAAAATAACAGACTCTGATTGGTTGGTACTTTATTTCTCTTCAAGGTAAGATACTGTACATCCCACTCTAGATCTGACACAAATACATTATAGAAGCAAGTAACAAAAGAGCACAAATAAAAGAGAGAGCTAAATTAGGCAAAACTAATTTCAAAATGAGAAATAATAAATCGGAACGTGTCCTAGCATAATTCTAGATTTCAGTGGAAAAGACAAAGCTGTTAAAATAGAAAAATAAAACTTCTAGTCTGTAAATCAGTGTATATCCCTGTATTTCTTGTATTGACAGGCATGCTGCTTTACATCGATTAATGGAGTATCAGAACAAACAAAGAACATGACGTCTTTAAGTAGTGCACCCAACGATAACGTCCTGTTCTTTTTTTTGTTCTAAAAACAACAATTTATCAGATTTTGTTGGCTGCATCCACATGTAGTCAGTACTTTCCATACACATAAAAAAGTTAATGCACTTGCACCCCTTGCATAGCAACAGGGGGTCTAATTCAGATCGCAGGGCACATTTTGTTTGCAAATGGTCGAAACGGGGCAGATGTAACATGAGAGGCTACATATTTCACAGGAACACAGCTCACTATACTAAAGTAGGATTGTCTGAGCTCTGTAATACCCCTTTCACACCGCAAATGCCCGTTTGCACCCGGGATTAGGACAAGGGTTCAATTCGGGAGTGACCCAGCATTTGCAATGGATTAGACACCATAGTGACCTGGCAATAAGCTGGGTCACTGACGTCAGAAAGGGGGCGGGGTGGAACAGCGGCACATAATCGGGGGCAGGGGAGGAGGCAGTGATTGGAGTCTCCAAGCGCCGCCTCCTTTATATTGTGACCGAGACCCCAGTCCCTTGACCAGCGTTACTGGTTCACACTGCACAGCAACCTGTGTCAGAGCCAAGTTCAATCCTGGTTGTGACCAGGGTTGAAATGCTGGGTTGCTCGACCCGGGAATTTGGTCAATGGTGCTTTCACGCTACAGATCAACCTGGATTGACATGGCAGTCTGGTGGTCCTAAAAGGATAATATTCAGGCCAGCATAACTATACTTGGGAAGATAGGGGCAGTCCAGATATGAATAGGACCAGTGGATACGCGGTGAATAACTGATGTCAGTATATAACGTGCTAGCATCCGTTGTCAAGTGCCTATTGCCAATACTGTGAAGTCTGGTGTAATTTTGAACAAATGCAAATTTTCCCAATACTTGGACAACTATATTGTGCATGGCATTATGGGTATGCCGTTAGTATGTCTGTTAAACTCAAAATAGGATTTTTTTTCTTTATAATTAAAGAATAAAATACCTCTAACAATTAAGAATGATCACCTTCAAGAATATGTTTACAGTCATTAGCATGTAATCATTAAAGACTGGCAGCAGCAGGGGGACAATTTAAGAAACCCTGGCTCAATTCAAGACAGGCTTGTTCCATGAGCTACACACTACATGACACAATACCTGCAGAAGAATTTCAGAGGCAGATGCATTTTCCTCCTTCTGGATGAGCTCCCACAGTACAGGCTGTCAGACACAGGTGAACATAATCAGTCACATGTGCAAAGTTATTCAGCTTTTTTCTACATTTGATGACAGGGTGCTGAGATAGCATTAATATGTAGATGCAGTAATATAAACAGGGCAGCCAAGAGGGGGGGGGGGGGGTACTAATTACCCGGGAACTAATTAACCCCCCCACCTTCCCCCTCAGTCCCTCCCAGGCAGCAGCCCACACCTCTACAGCAGGCTCAGCATGAGCGTCTTACTGACAGCATGAGAGCTCATGCTGAGCCTGCTGTCAACACAGCACATGCTGTAGGTGTGTGCTGCTGAGCTTAGAGTTTTTTTCACCCCCCTCTAAACAATTTGGGAGCGTGGCCTAAGCGCGGGAGGTGACCACAACTCCCGCACTTAGGCCACTCCCCCAACATTTTTACCAGGGCCCGGCATACCTCTCGGCTGCCCTGAATATAAAATTTACATTAATATGTAGTTGTATTAATATAATATTTGCATTCACAAATAGATACATTGATATAATATTTGCATTAATCTATAATATATATATGTATTGGTATATATAAAAGGCGGGAACTCACACTAAAACAGCTGAGGAGATCTTCCTTGTCAGATTCACTACTCTCTTTCTCTAGGTAATCTTCCACAGTCTCCAGGATGCTCAATGACGAATTCATCTTGAAAGAAGCCCAGAAAGAGCTATTATCCAGCAGGCTAGAGAGGAGAATGGCTTCTCCCAGTCTATCCCTTGTTTCCTTACCTATCTGATCTGAATCGGAGAGAGAGAAGAGAAAACCAAGCATCTTAAGGAGATATTGTACATTTTGAGCCCAGCCATATGACTCGCTGTCACACTGGGAAAGATGGGAGACCAGGCCTAAGATGTAGGAGATAGGATTTCTGCACAGCTGAGAAGAATCAAAGCTTGAAGAGAGTGGTAGAACATCTGCCAGTCTCTGAAGAAAACATTTGCCATCTAAAGAAACGTTTTTCCAGCAGTGGTCCACAATCCAGGGATGGGCAGATTTCAGAGAGAAATATAGAGACGCATTTGTGCACACAAGGGCCTTAAAATCCTGAATATTTATCCCTTTGCAGTCTTCCACCAATGTTACGTTACTGAAGGCGTTTCGGTCCCAAGCCTTATAATTGCAAGAGGAACCAGTTCTATTGAGCATGTTAGCTTTTATCATTTGCTTGTGGCATAATGAGGACACCCAAGCTCGACTGTCTTCTGGCATGTCAGATAAGGAGACATTACTGCACAGTTTGTCCATCAAAAACGTTTTATTTTCAAAGAAACATGTTTTCAAAGCTTTGGGGTTCATAGACAACCCCTGCCAGGTGTCAGAGCACCGTATGTTGTTCCTTAGCTCCCTGACCATCTCTGAGTTGTTGTAAACATTAGTACATAGGTCACTCATTAATGCTGGGTCTAGGCTGTTCCTTGGAAATGATGTGTTTTTGCAGACAGTGACATTAAATTCCAGTGGGAAATATTCCCTACATACCCACACCCAAAAGGAGTCTTCTTCCATGGAAGAGAGGTACCAAGCTGCATCAGTACAGGCGCCCCGGAGGTCGTAAGTGGACCGAATGGAGTACCCGGTGGCATTGTACACATTGCAATACAGGAACACTGTGAAGTTAGAGACACCTGGCAGCCCAGGGATGGTGTCATTGCATACAGCTTCCAGTACTTCTGTATACGGCTGGGGATCCTCCCAAATATCAGTCTGCGATCTCTTGCTGATATTATGTGCTGTATCTTCCATTCTCCCAGCAGGCTTGCCACATGTCAGGATTGGAGGAGCTGATGGGAATTTTGTTGATGTAAAACCGAGAGTTTGTATATTCCAAGTTATATTATGCTTTATTCCCCTGTGTGAAAAGCAGAAATAAAACCTTTTTTTTTTCCCAATACATTTTCAAATTACAAGCCAGGGAACATAAATATTGTCTGCTCTAAAACATTTTGCACTGAATATTAATTACTTAATGAGCAGTATTGGAAAAAGGGGGTGAAAAGGTCGCACAGGGATATATAAAGTTTAAGTTTTGTTATTGGACCCTCATATATTATTTTCTGAAATATTTCTTTAGATGAGAGAGGGTGTGCTATCACTGGAAACCAAAAGACACAAATTTACAAAAAAGAGAGAAAGGTGTGTCGCTGGGTGATGCACCTGAAGAATGATTCATTTAAAATGTAACCTTTATTAGTTATATTGATAAAAAATGTAGAGAAGTATTAGACACGCAAATCACACAACACAAAGTGAATTAAAAGAGATAATTTACCCCAACTCTGTATTCTCCCCTTTCTGATCTCCCACTAATATCAGTATGGTGTTTTATTGTGTCATGCACCCACTGATATATAGGAAAAAACATTTTGTATCCCAATTGCACACTGAATGAGAAAATAATTACATATTAATCAGATAATACAGAGATCTTGGTTGCATATATCTGCAGATATAGGGCTAAGCCCCCAGGCCGGACGTCAAGGCCTCTCTGTCACTGGGGGTCCCTAATACTGGGTATGGGTCTGGGGTGTGGGCCCCCAACATGCCGACACAGGCTGAGTACTCCAGGGCAGCACACAAATGAAAATTAGTAAGGGTTAATAAGAAGCACATAAGTGCTATGTAGGGAAGTGAAGGTGGAATTAAAATACAAAATATATACAATGTGATAGGAAAAATAAGAGTTAATAAAGTGTTAGGGTGTGCTAACCTGGAGCAGACCAGCCCTACCAACACAGGGGGCACCACATTCCCAAACCCATCCCATAATCAATAACATATATGTCTGGGCTTAATAGCCCAGTGTAAGGCCACATGATAATGGCGTATAACGTCTGAGAGCCAGCTTACCTGGAGATACCCCTGGCTTCTCCAATGGCACTCAGGTGTCAGCAATCCCTCCTAATGCTGACCCATCTATGCCTCTCACCTGCACAACACTTTTGTTGGTAAGCTGCTCAATCAGAGGTGTGTCATTCAGGTGCCAAAAGGGAGGGGTAATTCTGTCTAGGAAAAAACATTTTGTATCCCAATTGCACACTGAATGAGAAAATAACTACATATTAATCAGATAATACAGAGATCTTGGTTGCATATATCTGCAGATATAGGGCTAAGCCCCCAGGCCGGACGTCAAGGCCTCTCTGTCACTGGGGGTCCCTAATACTGGGTATGGGTCTGGGGTGTGGGCCCCCAACATGCCGACACAGGCTGAGTACTCCAGGGCAGCACACAAATGAAAATTAGTAAGGGTTAATAAGAAGCACATAAGTGCTATGTAGGGAAGTGAAGGTGGAATTAAAATACAAAATATATACAATGTGATAGGAAAAATAAGAGTTAATAAAGTGTTAGGGTGTGCTAACCTGGAGCAGACCAGCCCTACCAACATGTGTGCCCCCTGTGTTGGTAGGGCTGGTCTGCTCCAGGTTAGCACACCCTAACACTTTATTAACTCTTATTTTTCCTATCACATTGTATATATTTTGTATTTTAATTCCACCTTCACTTCCCTACATAGCACTTATGTGCTTCTTATTAACCCTTACTAATTTTCATTTGTGTGCTGCCCTGGAGTACTCAGCCTGTGTCGGCATGTTGGGGGCCCACACCCCAGACCCATACCCAGTATTAGGGACCCCCAGTGACAGAGAGGCCTTGACGTCCGGCCTGGGGGCTTAGCCCTATATCTGCAGATATATGCAACCAAGATCTCTGTATTATCTGATTAATAATTAGTTATTTTCTCATTCAGTGTGCAATTGGGATACAAAATGTTTTTTCCTAGACAGAATTACCCCTCCCTTTTGGCACCTGAATGACACACCTCTGATTGAGCAGCTTACCAACAAAAGTGTTGTGCAGGTGAGAGGCATAGATGGGTCAGCATTAGGAGGGATTGCTGACACCTGAGTGCCATTGGAGAAGCCAGAGGTATCTCCAGGTAAGCTGGCTCTCAGACGTTTTACGCCATTATCATGTGGCCTTACACTGGGCTATTAAGCCCAGACATATATGTTATTGATTATGGGATGGGTTTGGGAATGTGGTGCCCCCTGTGTTGGTAGGGCTGGTCTGCTCCAGGTAAGCACACCCTAACACTTTATTAACTCTTATTTTTCCTATCACATTGTATATATTTTGTATTTTAATTCCACCTTCACTTCCCTACATAGCACTTATGTGCTTCTTATTAACCCTTACTAATTTTCATTTGTGTGCTGCCCTGGAGTACTCAGCCTGTGTCGGCATGTTGGGGGCCCACACCCCAGACCCATACCCAGTATTAGGGACCCCCAGTGACAGAGAGGCCTTGACGTCCGGCCTGGGGGCTTAGCCCTATATCTGCAGATATATGCAACCAAGATCTCTGTATTATCTGATTAATATGTAGTTATTTTCTCATTCAGTGTGCAATTGGGATACAAAATGTTTTTTCCTAGACAGAATTACCCCTCCCTTTTGGCACCTGAATGACACACCTCTGATTGAACAGCTTACCAACAAAAGTGTTGACCCACTGATATATGTAATAATAATTGTTAGTGACATGTGTGGGAGCAGACTCAGCTGTCAGCCTGGCCGTATATATCCAATGTAGGGATTATACCCTTATCGGTGAGGTATTGGATATTTTAATAATCCGCAAATATAACAATTGCGGGTAGCGGGTGGGTGCGCAGTTTGTATGACAGACTGGGGTGAGGCGCATGAGATGAGCGCCAGCAGTCTCAAATCTGTCACGAGGACCTGGTCCTGATGAAGCTCTCTAAGCGAAACGTACGCTGACCCTGTCAGCATCTGTTGTGACTCCCCACATACCAATGTGTAAATATAAGTAAAACTGTAATTCAGCCTGAGCCGCAGTACAACACGTGCGCCAGTCTCCACTGGGCACGCGTCAGAGGTCACGGTGTGTGGCATCCACACCGAGATACACTGATCCTCGTGACAGATTTGAGACTGCTGGCGCTCTTCTCATGCGCCTCACCCCAGTCTGTCATACAGACTGCGCACTCACCCGCTTCCCGCCATTGTTATATTTGTGGATTATAAAAATATCCAATACCCCACTGATAAGGGTATAATCCCTACATTGGATATATACGGCCAGGCTGACAGCTGAGTCTGCTCCCACACCTGTCACTAACAATTATTATTACATATACCAGCGGGTGCATGACACAATAAAACACCATACTGATATTAGTGGGAGATCAGAAAGGGGAGAATACAGAGTTTGGGTATATTATCCCTTTTAAATTCACTTTGTGTTGTGTGATTTGTGTGTCTAATACTTCGCTACATTTTTTAACAATATAACTAGTAAAGGTTACATTTTAAATGAATCATTCTTCAGGTGCATCACCCAGCGACACACCTTTCTCTCTTTTTTTGTAAATTGACTTAATGAGCAGGTTGGTGAGGCTAATGTAAGGCTTTGTTTGAGGTGCTAATTAAGTCACCTGTGGCCAAGCATGGATAAACTTAAATCCTGAACCATTGGTATGCCTTGAGGACCTCCTTTGAGAAACTCTGACCATTGACCAAACGGTTTGTTAATATTATCCCTAACTAGTATTAGCCAGAACATTTATTTGGCTTTTTATTTAATAAACAGACTATAGCAAACAATACTAGCTAATATCTTACATATTCATTTTGGTACAAACTATTTTAAAAGGAAATAATAGTTATAATCCCCACAGACATGATTTATTGTGTTCTTTCAGAACTTACCACAGGAGCAGCTGTTGTAGGTTACCTGAAAGAAATAAAACTTGTGCTGTGAGCTTACATCTAATAGTGGAACATAGAAATTCCCAGCTGTTTTTCTGTTGTAAATTACTTACCTACTGAGCATTTTCCATTTTGATCAGAGTAAGGTTCCCCAAGTACTGAGGTCACCCTATTCATCAGTGTCCCTGCCATGCGGGAGACTTTCCTGTTTAAGTTATCATACGCAGACCTCTCCATTTTTTTAATAAGACTTTGGCGCAGTTCTTCTAGTACTTCCCAAACAACTTCGTCTCCAGCCCCATCTGAATCAACAGCTTTGGTCTTCTTCTCCCTGGAGCGGTAAAAAATTTCAAGGACATTTTGTACTTCCTCCTGTGTTGGCCCAGAACCAAGTCTGCTGGAGTTGTCATGTTTGTCTTTTAAGGGTTCAGAAAGTATGCCAAGTGGCCTATATCTGCCATGTGACGCAACAGAACTTCCTGTCTGCATATTGATGACTGGCCTCCAGTTAATTGCCTCAAAGGGTAACATAAGCTTTAGAAAATGATCAGGACGGAAGTTACAGTTATTTTGGCCCATCAGGGAGCAAAATACCCCTTGGAGTGTTACACCAGTCTGTGTTAACGTTCCACTAAGGAAAGCTTGAAACAAAGTATCCAGTATTCCAATGAGCATCTCCCAGTTCTGCCCTAAAAGCTGGACGGCATTCTGGCTTTTGCTGATTGAGTTAAAGATGACCTGTATATAGCTTAAGAGAGTGCTCCAGTTCTGACTCCCTCTGAGAGCGACAAGGAAGTCCTGCATCTTCAGCAGTGGGATTGTCGGAGACCTCTCTTTTGGCACCTGGAGAAACTGATGAAGTAGCTTGTCCCAGTTCTCAGGTTCCGGCTCATGGGATTCTTGGTTTTGCAGGTACGTGGAAATATTGTGCAGGAATTCAGACAGACGATTTTGATTTGCTTTGTTTCTTTGACTATCGAAGAGCGATGGATTCTTTTTTGGTGTAATCCAAAGTGAATCAAAATTGATTGCTATTTGATCCAGCAGAGTGTGTATGTCAGTCGTATTTAGTTTTGCCTTGAAATTTGGCATTGCGGGAAGAGGATGATTAAGTTTTGATTTCAAGATTGAAAGAATTTTTTCAAAATGACTTGGCTTCCCTTCCTGGTTGCCTATATTAATCAAGATAATAACAAATATATTACTCAATGCATGCTAACATGATATATATGTTATGCTGGGTACACACTAGACATCATGCAAATGACACAATGTGCCTAATTCATATCTGACTGCAGGGCACATTTTATTTGCAAATGGACAAAACCATGTACACTGCAAGTGGGGCACATGTAACATTCGCAGAAAGAGTTAGATTTGGGTGGGATGTGTTCAAACTAATCTTGATTGCAGTGTAAAAGTAAAGCAGACAGTATTTACACTGCACAGAAACAAAATAACTCACCTAAATCTAACTTTCTCTATACATGTTACATCTGCCACGCCTGCAGTGCACATGGTTTTGTCCATTTGCAAACAAAATGTGCGATCAGGTCTGAATTATACATACTGAGCAACTTTACAAATGACCAAATGATATACCGGAGTCGTTTAACACTGGCAAATTGTTAGACTTCCGCATAATTTGAATAAGTGAAGACATACCATTTGTCATTGGTAATATACACACTGCACAATTTGTTCCTAGTAGTTAGTGACATTTATCAAAATTGAGTGTACAGACGACAGCGGACATTGCTAGCACATATATTGCATAACCACTGAATGATTTTGTCATAATGAATGCCATATACAGTACCTGTAGAGGTTGAATAGTGTGGCCAGTGCTGTAGACACGGGAGGTCTCACCAGACACACCCAGGGTTCAACAAGGGGGGGTGTCCTTGCCTATTTCATCAGTCCTAGGCCCCACAATTTTTGATGGCAGCCCTGGGGGCAGTGCCAGATCAGAGGGAGAGATTGAGGATGTGGGCAAGTTGGGAACAGGCAGAAGGAGAGAGGCTGCGGAGGAGGTGGGATGGTATAGGGTCGAGTGGTGAGGTGGAGGGGGGGGGGATTAAAATATTTTTTTTGCTAGAGCCTGTATTACTCCCAACTTTACTACTACTTTACATCCTCACTAAGGGCCTTATTTTGGTTCATTCTTTCTGACAAAATCCTTCTTAGATGGACAAAACCATGTGCACTGCAGGGGGGGCAGATGTAACATGTGCAGAGAGAATTAGATTTGGGTGAGTAATTTTGTTTCTGTGCAGGGAAAATACTGACTGCTTTATTTTTACACTGCAATATAGATCTCACTTTGAAGTAAAACCCCACCCAAATCTAATTCTCTCTGCACATGTAACATCTGCCCCACCTGCAGTGCACATGGTTTTACCCATCTAAGAAGGATTTTGTCAGAAAGAATGAACCAAAATAAGGCCCTAAACTCCCATTCTGAGATGCTACTATCGGCGCAACACTGGTCTTTCCCTACTACACTGTAAGCTCTCTCAAGCCCTTTGTTTTCACATCTGTCTATTTGCATGTACCTGTTTTACAGTATGTATGCCTTTTCCTTCTAGTGCCTTACAAAGCAAAAAAAATAATTGGTGAATATATGTTCTGAGATGGTTTTATTTGTTATATAGAGCTGGGACAGATGCAGTATATGTATATCTCAGTCAATTGATGGTCAATTGATTACATGGTTCAAAAAGCAATCATATAATCCCTTCTGCGGGGATGAGAGGAGAGGAGACCAGCCCTGGTCTTTCTGTATGCCCAAACTGGCTCATCAGCCCTTTTGGTATTTGCCAGGGATTGCAGATGGGCCCTGCACTGTACCTTCATACTAAGATAAATGATTGATATGATGGTATAACACAACAGGTAAAAGAGTGAACTGTGCTGACCTAATTCAAATGCTCTTTTTACTCAGATAATCATTTAGCAGTTGCTCTCTGCTAGCTTCCATATATTTGAGACATTCACTTCTTTAGTTACTGACCATTAATCAATTTTAAATATATAGTATAGTTAGTATATTTTTTTATACCTTGGCTTGCATGTGTTAAGAACACCAACAGCATCCACAGGAACAATTTTTGTATAGCCATATCCTGGTTGTGATACCAGACAGCCAATAAGGGATGAAGATTCCTATGTAACTTGGAGGATCATATCTCCGGGTATCCGTGGCTCTCCATTGCGATCCGTACGTTTGGAAACAGGAGCTGTAACATGACATGAAGGATCCGTCACCTGAGCATCAGAACAGTTTTCCTCACCTGAGCAGTTTCTGGAGGTACAACCATTATTTACACTCAGTCCTCACGTTACACTTTCCACTAACTAGATACATGAAACAGAAGCCAGAGAAAGCATGAACTTCTTACAATTAATAGAGCACAGCAGTGTCATTTCTTTTAATTAGAATTCAATTTGCAGAAGCTACAAAATTGAGTAATCTCTTGCGAAGGAATAAACCTATACTTTGTTCAAAGACGGATGAGAGAGGTTGTTATAGAGAATATTAGGTCCAGGGCAGTCATTAAAATGGTTAACTGTGGACACAAGTTAAATAAAGCTTTCAATAAAATAAAAATCTAATTTCTGCATAAAACATTTTTTTTTTCTGATTTAACAGGCGATAAGAAAAAAAAAGATAAAAAATAATATGTAGATTGTTATAAATAAAATACAATTAGTGGTATGCAAAATAATATTTAATCATCATGTATTAACAAAACTGGAATTATCACAATTAAATACATTTTTTTGCTAACCTATGAACGTGAAATATTAATTCTGGGGATCCCACTTGCTGATTTAATGGTCTGCGATTCGGGGAGTTTCATATGCAAGAGTTAAAAAACAGGCATTTTCATTAACAGTGCACCAGCTCTCAGTTTTGGAGTCTGGGCTTATAGCAAGCAACTCATTTTGTAAAACGAATAAAGTTGAACTTTTTTTAAATCCTATCCATAAAACATAGGGCGGAAGTATACGTAGGACTTTGACAAAAGACCAACAGTCTTCAATTATAGATTACTTAGTAATGACTTAAATCTGACCTTGATACGGTAAAAGTCCCTGTACAGACTGAAATGTAAGTTTTTACTTTTTACAATAGCGCTATATCCTGTATAAGATAATGATAGTGAGAATTGTCACAAAGACAAAATAAACAGTGTTAGATTAATCAGAGGTGAAATAGTCTGTTTACTGTACCAATAATATTTTACATAATATATGATTTTTCGATTTCAGGCAATTCAATGTAATAATCTAGTCACTCACCTTTTCTAGATGTACTGTTGCACAATCCAAGGCTTCTTTATGTAAATTTCTAATAGTGTATTAATTTAGAAGAAACCCAGTGTGAAATGACTGTCGTCTCTCCGCACCTCTCGTCCAGAAAGCACCCTCTCAGTCTGATCAGGTTACTAATGATCAGTAATATGTGAGGATATTAGCTCTATTCATACTGACCATCTCCCAGGGGACAGTCAAGCAATATGCTCTGCAGGAGGAGTTGGCTACAGACCTTACCTGTCACTCACACACTTTACTCACCTGCCCTGTGGGTCACATGTCCTCTCACTACCTGCTCTCTCACTGTGACAGTACTGGATAACATCTCCATCAGCTTTCCCACCTTTCACTTTCTTCCCATCTGCTTTCTATGCAAATGAAATCATCGCTTGCATTTAAGTAGCAGTACAGTGACCGGCAATATTAATCAACAGTAATTATATTTGTAGCAAATTCATTCTGATAATTAGTGGTTTTTTCTTTGAAGAAAGGTGCAAGTAACAAGTTAATGCAAGCTTTATACATAATTCACACTGAATTATGTATAAAGCCACGAATGCCGATATTTGACCAGCGGAGGGGGTGGGCTGCGTGGGTGAATGTGGGGTCCAGGGGCATGCAGAAAGCTTGCTAACCCTTCCAGGGGGCCAGGAGGGGGACCTGGTTTTTAGGAGTCTCCACACCAATCCAGGAGGGTAGGCAAGTATGAAGTACAGACTTATTGACCAACTGTGTAGGCTCTTTCTGTGAAAGAATGGGGCTCTCTGGAGGAGAAGTACTTTAAATAACCGTAATATGGGCCCCAACCACTGCATTCCGCCAGTGGCCCTTAATGCCCCATTCTCACACTGTACATATAAACATTGATGCATCAACAGCCATAATACCCAAATAAACTATAGGACAGAAAACTCCAATAGTATGTGCCATTGTAGGCAGTGGAAGGGGCAGATTATGGTATAAGTGAGAGAAGGAAAAGTAAGTTGAGGGAAGAGGGTCCTGCTTGTAAGCGCTGCAGCCTTCAGTACTGCCTGCTTTCACCAATCCCCATGAAATGCTTTATCCAAAGCAGGCCAGTATGCTTGTGACACAATATTCATTTGAGCATACTTGCACCATTCAGTGTTAATTACCCTCTCTTTGCAAACTCGATGTGCCCTACCAACTACTACCCTAGTTACAAACAATACTTTAATATTAATATTTTTGTATTCATTTTGTTGCACCATTAATACAGTACAAAACTAATTGAACACATTTTGTGCATTCTTTTAGGTTTTCCATATGCACTTTAGGAACCATAGTGGGGATGTAGTAAATATCATGGTGCTAAAGATCCCGATGGATCCCGTTGATTAGTAGTGGGGTGAGGGTTAGATACTTGGGGGAGTGTTAGGGTTTGGTTGTGGGGAAGGGGGCAGTTAGGGATAGGCTTTGGAAGCAGTCAATTAGGGTCAATTACGGTTAGGGTTAGAATACTTCCCAAAAACACGGCAAATTTGAATGGAAATTTGAATGTCCGCATGCGGATGTCGGGATGCTGAGCGCCAGGATATCAATGAAACCCCCCACCGTGATGTATGATTCCTTGTAAATTGGCAGGCTGTGGCGAATAATGTTTAAGCTTCCAAAAATGGCTGCCTACACTGTATATTCAGGGCAGTGATGCTTTAAGATGTTGTAAACAAAGTAAAACAAATGAATTAAAGAAAAAACTGAACCACTGGATATAAATGGTATTGCAGACTGCATAGAATTTGGATCGAATGTAAAATGTTAAAACCCTAAGTCTATTCATTATTCATCCGCAAAGCTACAGAGAAAGTGCACAGGCCAAACACAAACATTAACATAAATAACATACCCTGGGACTGATTCAGATCCGCTCGCTAAGCAGCGGTAATTCTCTGCTTAGCGAGCGGATAAAGGCCCATCAGAAGCATGCGAATGGATGTATACAGTGACACATCCATTGGCATGTGAGCGAGGAAAAAATCATTCAATGGTCGCCGACCATTGAGTTATTTTTGTCCCCGTTCGCAAATGAAAGTTAGTCTAGGCTGATTTTTATTTACGAAGACCTGTCTGAAGACGGGGCGGGCGCCAAGATCAAGCATCAGCCCCAGGGGAACTCCCAGTGTTTTCATGGGGATGCCCACAAAACGCTTCGGGTTCCTCTGTTGATACCCTATGCATGCCCCCTACCCCATACTTGCCTACTTTTGAAAACTAGTTTTAGGGAGATTATAGTTGGTAGTAGAATTTTGCAAAGCTCCCCATTGAGGGGGTGTGTCATGCTCCACCCAAAGGGCGTGTCTAGTTCCATATATGGAGAGATTGTGAACGTGGCACCTAGAAGCGTGGGTGTGTACTGCTACATCTGAGAGGAATCTTTTTAAATGACTTACAGTATATCCAAATGTAGACAAATCCCAAAGCAGTTAGTAAGAGCTACTATACTACAAAGTGCTGGGAAATGGTGCTGATGATTCAATGTAAATGTATCTGTCTCTCATTACTTTTTCTCCTAAAAATGTAACAGTGTAATGTGGGCTGAGTGAAATGAGGGAGATTGCTGGACTAATGAGGGAGAGAGGGAGATTGCTGCTATTTCAAGGAGTCTCCTGCAGAACGCAGGAGGGTAGGCAGCTATGCCCTACCCACGCGGACGCATAAGTGAGTGTGATACTAGCCGATGGCTTTCGTACAGGGGGGCTGCACATGCACATACGCAGTCCCCAAAACATCAGAATGGGGCCGAATTCGCAGAAATGAACATGAATCAGGCCCTTTGTGGAAATAAATGATGCCCATATTTGAATCATGTACAGTTTAGCAGAAACTTGCCTCTTGCCTTTCTGTGACAGCGTGTTGTTACTGTTTTGCTGTCAACATGCAATTTGTATAACTGCTATAAGATATACACTATGACAATTAATACAAATTTATCAGATATACTGCATATTTGGCAGAAGTATTACGCTACAACTCAGTAAGAAGGGTTCTATGTATTGTCTCTGTGACACTGATAGCTGTCATTTTTCCAGTGTCTATCTGTAACAAGTGATCTGTGTGCAGTGTCATTCCTCATGTTTGGAAGAAACTGAAGCCCTATGAAATCTCTTATCTTGTGGCCTCTCGCTGCCTGGAGAAGCTGTAGCCAACATTCATATTACACGCTTGATAGAGACAGCTTTGATGAGTGGATGATGGATGGCTTTGTGCTCTACATGGTAATTGGCTTCCTACTTCTGATATCACTGAACATAAGCAGACAGATAGATGCAGATAAAAGCAGACAATTGTGTATTCTAATTGGCAGATATTCAAGGCTTTTAACGATCTGCTGTAATTATGAAGCAATAGACAATGCTTCAACGCTTTGTGCTATCTATAACAAGGGACACTATTGTACGTGTAATACACCTGCGCTACGGTGGAGCGCGGCGCCGCCGGGGTATAACTAGTCCTACAAATAACAAGGGGGTCCCATTTTTCAAGATTTGCTAAATGTAACAAAAATAGTAGATACAATCTACAGTATTCTATTTAACACATCCATGAGTAGTCTCAGTGGTGGGAAAAGGAGTAAGAAAAGCCTTCAAAGGAAACAAAAAACAAAACAGTTCGAAACACTAACAACTATAAAGTACAGGAAATATCAAGTAGGCCAAGATAGACAATTGTACAAATATGGCATTAGTGGATGGAACACTGATGTAACAAGAGATCACAGATACCTTGAATATTTCTAGATATGTAGATATTACTTGCTTAGTATAGACTGAACATCATTGTTATCTTTCCCAGAAATACAGTACGTGTTCCCTCTGCCCATTGTCTGGCTGAGGAAATATTTGCACTGGAAATGAGTTATGCGTACTATAACTACAAAAGTGATGATGTTTTTATAACTTTCTCCAAAGTCTTCTTACTAATGGAACAACGCACTATACCATTTCATATAGAATAACAGAAGTAGCTGCGGTCATCGCTGTTGCGATATGGCTGCTTGTGCGTGTTTGGCGGGCCAAAGTCACAATTGCGGTGCAGAAATGCCACACTGCTACATCGCAACAGCGATGACCGCAGCTACTTCTGTTATTCTATATGAAATGGTATAGCGCGTTGGGTTGCGGTGACGGAGACCCCCGCGATACCTGTAATGAGGTTTCCGTCACCGCAACCCGATGCTAGCCGCATATGCGGTAGCATCGCAGCGGTTGTGCGGCAATGTATATTAATACATCCCGCCCTGTGTTTGAAAAATGTCAGGCAGGAGCTGATTGGGTGGCTGTTTATCACTCTCCATTTTATCACTTTTGAAGCTTAGAGAATCTGGCCCCCTGCCTGCCATGTCACAGACTGAGTTTGAAATATGTCAGGCAAGAGCTGATTGGCTGGTTGTTTATCTCTCTCTCCATTTTATAACTTTTCAAGCTTAGTGCATCTGGCCCTAAATGCTTTACACCAACATCCTGGTTTCTAACTAGCTAATGACCCGCCAATCTAGTTGACATACTGTTGGGGCTTTGAGAGACGTGTCCTTCATAAGGATGAAAAACAAAGACTAATTATACTTTTTGCTTAGTTACCATTGATATATGTAATTTTGCTATCTCATGTAGGGGGAGATTCTCTAAGCTAAAAATGCAGTAAAAACCCATTATCAGGGTTTTTATCGCATTTTGGGATGCACTAAGCATCCCCCTAGTCTATGGGCTTCTAACGCGACGCCCCGCACCGACTCACCGCCGCCCTGCACGGACCCCGCCGCCCCGCATCGCCCCCCCCCCCCCCCTTACCTGTGTCCGGACCTGTGACCTCCTCCTCCCTGCACTGATCCTCTTCCGGGTGCAGGGAGGAGGAGAGCAAGCCCCCCCCCCCCCCCCCCCCCGCAGCAGCAGCAACACCTGCGCCGGGTAAGGGAGGGAGGGGAGAGCCGTCGGGACCCGCTGACTCACTGCAAAGGACAGCTCTTAACGCAAGAGCTGTCCTTTGCCATAATTATCGCATATGTTAGTGCATATGCGATATTTATGAATGCGGCGGGCAGCGATAGGGGGCGGTAAGGGGGCGCGAATGTTAGAACATCCCCCCCGTAATCTGATACAAGTAATTTTGGTTTGTTTATTGATTGAACATTGTACTTTGTACTGATACTTCAGAGTTTGTGAATAACAACTTTTTAGTGAAAAAAAAAAAGCCCCATCATTGTTGGTATTTCCACCATTAAATGGTTTCAATTGTGTTTGTTCCTCTGGTTAGCCAGACCTGGAGCTGGGTGTTTTTAGATTGTTGATGTCATAAAATCTCCCACAATGCCCTTATTAATTATTATTAATTTTATTATTCTTTATTTATATGGCGCCACAAGGGTTCCACGGCGCCTAATTACAGAGCACACGTAATCAAAACAGGAGAACAGTGACTTACAGTTGAAGACAATACAGGACAAGTACAGGGTAAATGATTATAGGAACATCAGACGATTGCTGCAACATAAGTATCCAGGTGGCAGCATCCAGCATGCTTTGGTGCAGTCGAAGACTACTGAAGTATGAAAGGATAAGCACATGAGGTAGAGAGGTCCCTGCTGGTGAGAGCTTACATTCTAAAGAGGATGGGAAGACATACAGGGGTGACACAGGAGGGGTATGTATGTATGTATGTATGTATGTATGTTGTTACCTGTCCTATCCATAGTAAATCTATAAAATAAACTTTTTCTACAAACAATTCAAAAAAACAAAACACAGATAACTGCAAAATCAAAGCATTTCAGTCATAGTGCTAAACATAAAGTCATAAACAGTTATTGTGCATTAGAGGAGGCTGAGTATGTAAGCGCATTACAAGTTTCAGCTCACCACAAATAATGTCTCTATTTAATGGTAAATTGGATCATTTCAGTCTTTCACCTGACACCACAGCCCTGTCACAGCCCTGTCCCAGCATGTAACTGGAGACTTTGCACTCTCGGCCTTCTGCCATGACCAGCAGCGTCCAGGCTCATTCACACAATACAAAAGGACCGTCTGCATTATTGATAGACCAGGATGCAGGCTCTGCTCAGTGGCCAGGCTCCATTTGCTTTTCTGAATAACAGAGCCCCATGTGAAACCTATTGGCCTTATTTTTAATTTGTTTACTTTCAAGTTGTGCTGGCTGGTCTATGAGATGTGTCACCATGGAGATTGAGTGATGATTTTACCCACATCACTATTATACTGTAGCTCTACTCAAAAATATATGATTTTTTTTTGTAAATTGTACTTTATAAAATACATTGGTGAAATTGTTTCAATTATATATTAAAAAATATTCTAATAAAAAGTTTGCTCCCTGAGGTTTGATAGAGCAGAAACCATAAAAGGGAACAAGTGGTTTCTGTAAACTTATTGTAACAATGCCCTCTTGTGGCAGAAAGTGGAAACTGCAAATACTGTACTTTACTGTACATTGCAACATTTAGAAAATCATGGTTGGGTATCCAGACGGCTGACAGAACATGGATCTGATTCAGTCCTGAAGGCACAGCTGCTAATTTTCGGAGTCCAACGATCAGGTATAGGCTTCCCCCTGCCAGAGTGAAAGCCACTCACCATCTAATGATATTTCCAGTGTGTGCGGTCTGTACATAGCCCAGGACTTACTCGGTGTGTGCGATAGAAACAGGCTGATCAGGGCGGGAGCTGACATAACACGACTTCTCCGGAAACGCCTGGGAACACATTTGTTTTCCCTGACACTCCCAGAAAAGGGTGGTTATCACACACAAATGCCGGCTTTATGTCAATCACCTTGCAAACAGCCAATAATCAAAAGAAGTAGCAGGATTTTATCACAGGATGGTCTCATGCATGTGTACTACGGACCATACACATGCGCAGTCAATGGATAATCACCCGCCTGTGAATTTCTTAGCCATTCGATCAGGTCTGAGTCCCACCCAATGTCTCGGTCGACAGCCAATAGGTCAACACCATATGTTCGATGTACTTATGGTTCACATGGTCAAACGGTCAACACAAACAAAAGGTCGACATGGCTAGATTGACACACAAAAAAGTCGACATAATTTTTGGGGGATTTGTTTCTATACTTTACCATTCACGTGGATTCCGGTGTACCGAGCACAATGGTAACTGATTGAGGCACCAGGCCTGGAGATAATTTGCCATGCAATGGGATGTGGTTCACTAATTGGGGATCCAGATGTCAATATCGACACAAACATTTTTTGGAAAAACTAATGCCCACATTTTAATTTTTTGCCTTTGTCGACCTTTTTCGACATAATGCCCCTTAAACATTATGCCACATGCCGTAATGCCCCTTACAGATAATACCACACAACGTTATGCCCCTTACATCTTCTGAACCACACCGTAATGCCCTTTAGACCTTATGCACCACAACTTTATGCCCCTTACATTATCTGTCATTTTGTCCTCCTTACAGTAATGCCCCGTACCATAAATTCACAAAAACAGAACTAGTATTCCCATATGGAGGCACTCACAGACTATCTGTTCTTTTTAATGACATGAGGTCACTAATAACTGTAAAGATGACGATTGATTATAAAACTTAACATTTATTAGTTACTAAAAGCTTGCAAAATATCTATATGTAACATTATGAAAAAAATATATAATTAAAATACTAGCCACACTGTGTTGCGTGTGTATTAATCTGATTATAATAATCTTAAATAAGTAACTCCGAAAAAAAATAGCACAGTACATGTTTTATGCAAAAAAGTCAGGGTTTGGTAGAATATTCCTCCAGTAATCTGCCAGTAATGTATTTATTTGTAGCTTTGTATTTTATTTGAGCTTGTGCTTGTAGACCACTCAATCACATATATAATTTTCCTTACCCATGATCCATGCTACCTGTTTAGCATATCTCTACATCAGTGGTAGCCAACTCCAGTCCTCAAGAGCTACCAACAGTTCACGTTTTTTATGTCACCTGGCAGGGGCACAGGTGCACTAATTACTGACTGACACATTTTAAAAGATCCACAGGTGGAGCTAATTACTTCACTTGCAATTCTGTGAGGAGACCTGGAAAACGTTATGGGTGACATTCTATGGAATGCGATTTTTTTTTTGTGCGAATTTTTCTCCAAAAAACGGCTAAATCGCATTTTTCCTTGAATTCGCATATTTAATATGATGCGAAAATGTCCCTAAATCGCATATTTTTTGCGAGACGTCATGCGTACTGAAAGTGTGGGAAAAATTCGCACTTTTATCACATCCAGATGTTTTCCAATAGAAAACTATACAAATCGCTTATTTAATGGAATGGGATTTCGCAATTCGCACTTTTAAGGTGTCTAATAATGGACATTTTTTCAGACCAGGTTCTGTTGGGCGATTTGGCCCAAATCTCACTTTGGACAAGTGCACAAATAGTTCATTTCAACACAGGTGGCCTCCATTTCTCTCTGGGCCACCCCTATATATACCCAAACTGCATTAAGGACACCTTAATGTAAACATGAGTGCCAGAGCTTGCTGGAATATGTTGTTCCACAACTTTTGTGGGCCCAGATTTGCATGAAAACTATTTAACACCAATACCATGGCCATCGACCGTTATGCTATAGGTTAGTTTACACAACAAATATTACAATAACTAGGTGATTCATCGCGCCCTACGGGCGCTCTTCACACCGTCGTAAGGGGCTGCGCCCCCTTAATTTGTGAACGTTTGTATATGAGAAATATGGTTAGAATTGTATGAAAGATGCCCTGTATTGCAACTTAGGTGTCCGCGAATCGCGGGAGGGGGGGTCGCGGAGGGTGCCGCGAATTGCAGGAGGGGGGGTCGCGGGGGGTGCCGCGAATTGCAGGAGGGGGGGTTGTGGGGGGGTGGATGCTGCGAATCGCGGGAGGGGAGGGATTGCAGAGAATCGCGGGAGGGGGGTCGCGGGGTGGGTTGCCGCAAATCGCGGGAGATGGGTTACGGGGGCGGGGGTTGCGGCGAATCATGGTAGGGGGGGTCGCGGGGGATGTGCCGTGAATCACGGGAGGGGGGGTCACGGGGTGGGGTGCCGTGAATAGCGGGAGTGGGGGTTGCGGGGGGGGTGGGGGGGTGTGACGCGAATCGCCACAAGAAAAAATCAACACAGAAAGGTCAACACATGTAAATGTTGACATAAGTGTGGCACTTCATTGGTGTCCATGTTGACACATGAGAATGAATATGAAAACATTCAAAAAATGAAAAAAAAAACTTCAAAAACTCATGTCAACCTTTTTCATTGTCGACCATAGCCATGTCAGTGTTTTCCATGTGCAATTTAATTCTGGAGCTGCCGCGAATCACGGGGGGTGCCGCGAATTGCGGGGGGGGGGGGTCGCGGGGTTGGGTGCCGCGAATCGCGGGAGGGCGGGGTTCACAGGGGTTCCGGTGGGGGGTTGCCGCAAATTGCGGGAGGTGGGGGGTCACGGGGGGTGCCGCGAATCGCGGGAGGGGGGTTTGCGGGGGGTGTGACGCGAATCGCCACAAGAAAAAAATCAACACAGAAAGGTCAATACATGTAAATGTTGACATAACTGTGCCACTTCATTGGTGTCCATGTTGACACATGACAATGAATATGAAAACATTCAAAAAATGAAATAAATCTTCAAAAACTCATGTCAACCTTTTTCATTGTCGACCATAGCCGTGCCAGTGTTTTGCATGTGCCATTTAATCCTGGGGCTGCCGCGAATCGCGGGAGAGCGGGGTTCATGGGGGTTCCGGTGGGGGGTTGCCGCGAATTGCGGGAGGGGGGGGGGTCGCGGGGGGATGCCGGGGTGCCGCGAATCGCCGGAGGGGGGGTTGCGGGGGGTGTGACGCGAATCGCCACAAGAAAAAAATCAACACAGAAAGGTCAACACATGTAAATGTTGACATAAGTGTGGCACTTCATTGGTGTCCATGTCGACACATGAGAATGAATATGAAAATATTCAAAAAATGACAAAAAAAATTCAAAAACTCATGTCAACCTTTTTCATTGTCGACCATAGCCATGTCAGTGTTTTCCATGTGCAATTTAATTCTGGAGCTGCCGCGAATCACGGGGGGGTGCCGCGAATTGCGGGAGGGGGGGTCGCGGGGGTGGGTGCCGCGAATCGCGGGAGGGCGGGGTTCACAGGGGTTCCGGTGGGGGGTTGCCGCGATTTGCGGGAGGTGGGGGGTCACGGGGGTGCCGCGAATTGCGGGAGGGGGGGGTTGCGGGGGTGTGACGCGAATCGCCACAAAAAAAAATCAACACAGAAAGGTCAACACATGTAAATGTTGACATAAGTGTGCCACTTCATTGGAGTCCATGTCGACACATTACAATGAATATGAAAAAATTAAAAAAATTAAAAATAAATCTTCAAAAACTCATGTCAACCTTTTTCATTGTTGACCATAGCCATGTCAGTGTCTTGCATGTGCCATTTAATCCTGGGGCTGCTGCGAATTGCGGGGGGGTGTGCCGCGAATCGCGGGAGGGGGGTCGCAGGGGGGGTGCCGCCAATCGTGCAAGGGGGGGTCGCGGGGGGTCCTTTTTGCCGCGAATCGCGGGAGGGAGGTCGCGGGGGGGGGTGTTTTTTCTGCGAATCGGGGGGGGGGGGTCAGGGGGGAGGGTTTACAGCGATTCGCGGGAGGGGGGGGTCGCGGGGTGGTGGTTATGCCGCGAATTGCGGGAGGGGTCGTGGGGGGGTTCTTTTTGCAGCGAATCGCGGGAGGGGGGTCGCGGGGGTGTTTTTGCTGCGAATCGCGGTAGGGGGGGTCGCGGGGGAGCGGGTATTTTTGCCGCAAATCGCGGGAGGGGCGCGCGGGGGGGAGGTTTTGCCGCAAATCGCGGGAGGGGGGCGCTCACCTGGTGGCTGTGGAGTAGCAGTGCTGGGCAACATGGGAAGGCAGTGGGTGTCTGGCACTGTCTGTGGGCTCACTGGGCTGGTTCTCTGTCACATACCTCCCAACATGACCCTCTCCAGGAGGGACACAATGGTCTGTTTCTAGACTTCCCCTTAATGTATGATTGCCATCACCTGTTTTAAACAGGTTAATTTCTCAGAAAGGTGTTCAGCACAGATGAAGGCAATCACACATTAAGAGGAAAGTCCAGGAACAGAGCGTTATAGACACAGACACCCACTTTGAGTGACAGATGTAGCCAATGTAGCCAAATATATAGGAGATTATACACAGACAAAATGTTATGTAGTAAATATATTTTTACTACATTATATAATGTCCACACATAAACAATGGGAATGTGGTGAAATGTAACAACATTACTAGCATAGTAAATCCTAACAACAATGAAGTACTGTAAATATACTATTTTCGCCCAGCATCAGTATGCCCACTGCCACCTTTTGACCCTGCCCCCAGGCCACCCCGGGTCCTAACACTCAGACGGGGTTGGGAAGTGGGCGAGCCACTTACTGGTGTGCTAGACACACTACTCAGTGTAGAAGTAGGAGCACCTAGGACACGTGAGGTCTCCATTTGTTGTATTTGGGCCTGCATGGCCATCAACCAGGGCACCTGGAGGGCGGCAGTTCGCCCCTCACCCCCAGCATGGAGGGTTAGCGAACTGTGGTACCTGTGTAAAAAACTTGCGTCAAGGACAATCAACTGGAATTTATGGCCTCCCAAAGCCTGGAAATATCGAACATCTAGGGGTACATGCGTGACACCTTTCTGCAATTACGCAAAATGGCTAGACATGTGCGGGTTGGTGTAGGCACTTAGGTGCGCATAGCAAATAACATAGACACCCGTCTTTCAGAAATTGCTGCGGCTTTAAGGGAGCAGAACAGCCATATTGACACTCTTGCACAAAGTTTAGTAGCCCTAACCCATGCCAGTACTGTGCAGAGCAATGCGTTGATGGCAGGGCCGGTGCAAGGCACCGGAGCGCCCCAGGCGAGTCGGTGTGGGGGCGCCCCGGTGCGGGGGGGGGGGGGTGGGGGGTGGTACCTGTGTAAAAAACTTGCGTCCCCGGCGTCCCTGCAGTGCTGGTGCGTGCAGAAAATAACTAGCGCTATGCACGCGGCGGCGCCAGAAGTGCTAGTTATTTTCCATTCACTGTAGGGACTCCGCCGGCCGCGGCCAGCTTATACACAATAACAGCGCCGCAGGTTCCCCCGGCGGCACGGACACCCCTGCACGCACCAGTACTCAGCAGGGACGCCGGGGACGCAAGTTTTTTACACAGGTACCACCCCCCCCCGCACGGGGGCGCCCCCACCCCGACTCGCCTGGGGCGCTCCGGTGCCTTGCACCGGCCCTGCCATCAACGCATTGCTCTGCATAGTACTGGCATGGGTAAGGGCTACTAAACTTTGTGCTAGAGTGCCAATATGGCTGTTCTGCTCCCTTAAAGCCGCAGCAATTTCTGAAAGACGGGTGTCTATGTTATTTGCTATGCCACCTAAGTGCCTACACCAACCCGCACATGTCTAGCCATTTTGCGTAATTGCAGAAAGGTGTCACGCATGTACCCCTAGATGTTCGATATTTCCAGGCTTTGGGAGGCCATAAATTCCAGTTGCTTGTCCTTGAAATGTGCCAAGGAGGGGGTGTATTTGTGGGTGGGGGTGGGTTGGGAGCCACGCCACTTGGTGGTGCATCTCTCGGTGATGAGGACTGTGTTTCCTCCTCAGCCGCAAACGTGTCCAAGGGTTCCAGAATGATGTGGATGTCCTCCGGCATAATATCCACGGATTCTGTGGCTTGTGGTCCACCTTCAACATTACCTGTGGATACAGATGAAGATGTAAGTCCTGATGCATATATAGGCCAGTCTCTCAGCAGTACTATATTTGAAAGTGATTGAGATGCTGGTTGCACATCACTAGGGGTACTATTTACTAACATATGTACCCTGAAAATACATGTAGCCTTCACATGAGGATTTATTGTCATGTGTAGGTCACATTACAATCATGTACAATGTAATGTTGCATCAGCAGATGAATGTAATGTGAGAGATTGTGGATGTGACATGGGTGTGTGTACTTTATGTGTAATGGGAATTTGTTTTTTAGTTACCTGCTTCAACAGTTTCGGGTCCAACTGGCCTTCTTGTATGTGATGCTGTTGCACCTCGGGAAGGACATTCTGTTAAAGAAAACATGGCAAGGCATTATCTACCTTGCAATGATGAAAGTTATGCAAAAATTATGGCTACAATTTTCCAGAATGGAGAAAACTACCTTTGGTGAAGGACAACATCATTTACTTGACACATTTTTGGTTATATGTTTTGCACCTGTAGTTTGATGCAATAAATAAAACACTGTTTTGCACATGGCAACTAGAGTAAAATCTGTGGTATGTAGGCATGTCAGCACTAGCACCAGTACACCAGTTTGGGCACATACATGATAAGCAGCTTTACAGAATGTTACAGTGTGGAATAGTATGTGCAGTTGTGGAACTACAAGGCCCAGCATTCTGACCTATTTGAAAGTATGAGTAGACAATTTCAATTTCCAATACTGGCTGGCCTATGTAGTTCCACTGCAGCACTTTACTTAGTATAACAATACAACATATTACAGAAATTAAACTTACCAGCTCTGGGTGGCGTAGGAGGCACATCCGTATCTGCAATGTGGCTGCCTGGTAGGACCTCAGGGGGTATAATTCTTTGCAATTTGATCTCATAGGAAGTGTATGAAATAGGGGTTGCCACTCCTCCACCAGTCTGGGTGGCCTCCTCCAACTCAAGTGCCATTTTTCTTTTCAGCTGGCGCTTTATGTCGTTGAAACGTTTTTTTTACGTTTCTCACCAGCCGCTTGCGGTGACTTATCGCGTTGACCGCCTGGGTTATCTCCATCCATATAGACCTTTTACGGTGGGGAGTGGTCCGGTGGTGGGTTTTCCCCAGCAAGCGGTCATAGACTGGTATGATGGCCCTGGCAAGGGCTACATTTTCTTCATAACTGAAGCGGATCTTTCTTCCACTTTGCGTACGGTCAACTTCAGCCTCCTCCTCTGCAAAATCTTCACCTCCCATTTCATACTCCTCACCCATGCCAGTGTCCTCCTCCTCCTCCTCAACATATTCCTCCACCTCCGACATGTGGGCCTCCTGCAGCTGCTGTGGGGTATGGGAAAGGTCCTGGGTATCAGATGTGGATAGCTGCGGATCATCCACCTCCTCCTGCTGGTGCTGGTCTGCCAGGGCCTGTTGTGGGGCAGGCCTTGCTGTGGCCATGCTGTCTGGCACACTGCTGCCACTCCCTGTAATGGAGGACGCCCTCACCAGTCCTCTGCTGCCTCTCCCACTGGCTCCTCTTGGCTGCCTGCTGACACTGCTCCCTCTTCCTCTGCTCCCTCTTCCACTGCTCCCTCTGCCACTCATGACTCTGCCACCAACACCTCTTCCTCTGCTCACACTGACACTGCTCCTCTCCATGCTCCTTACTTCCTATCAAAGAGTCAAATTGCGCCAGTGCCCCTTTATATAGGGGGTGTGATGCATAATGGAGGGGACCTAGGTGGGCCAATAGGTTAGGGTGTTATTTGTCATGTGGAGACAGTCTTGAAAATCGCACTCCGTTTGGTCTAAAATGCGCACATGACCGGCGGAAGAAATCGCACTTTTTAGTGACATAATTTCGCTTCAATTCACCACAATTCGCACTACATCGCACATTTTACCCTCTAATGCGCATCCCATTAAATATGCGAATTATGACCAAAAAATGCGAATTCAGAAAGTGCGAAGTGCGGCGATGTGGAGTGCGATAAATATATGCGCTTTTCTCGCATTCCATAGAATGTCACCTTAACTGTTGGTAGCTCTCAAGGACTGGAGTTGGCTACCCCTACTCTACCTTGAAGAGGCAACTTGGAGGAGGCAAGAAAAGGAATTGCTATAAGTCTGAGTCACTTTATGCATGTTAAGGTTTTCCATAAGGATATTACTCACGCTAAATTTACTGAGTCCTATCACAGTTTTATATATATATATATATATATATATATATATAAAGTAGTTTGGCGGCCTGGCACTCACCCAACGGGGTACAACTGCCTGGGTGCCTTCCGGGTTCAGTGAATAGTCAAAATAACTCACAACAGCGGCACTCAGCAGGAACTTTTCAACAAGTGTATTCAAAACCAAAAACCAACGTTTCGGGGCCCGTGGTGCCCCTTTGTCAAGGTGTGGGTAACAATAACAATCATAACAGGTCTTACCTATATAGCAGGTAAAACATAGAGAAACGAGGATCAGCTGCACGATGGCCACTGCATCACCCAGATAACCCCGGCAGCTTGCGTATCAAGCAACCCGGATGGTTGCGTTCCACCCCGGCTTCCTGCCTTCTACACTTCCGTCCATGACCATTTCCGCCGGCGTAGGACGCGGCGCCATCGTGCAGCTGATCCTCGTTTCTCTATGTTTCACCTGCTATATAGGTAAGACCTGTTATGATTGTTATTGTTACCCACACCTTGACAAAGGGGCACCACGGGCCCCGAAACGTTGGTTTTTGGTTTTGAATACACTTGTTGAAAAGTTCCTGCTGAGTGCCGCTGTTGTGAGTTATTTTGACTATATATATATATATATATATATATATATATATATATATATATATATATTTACACACAAACACAAGACAATAGTGGTATGGTGCTAATATGTAGGTAATGCCCCTTTCCCACTGCAGCGCAATTTACCGTTTTAAGGCTGCAGTGGGAAAGTGCCAGAGTTGAAATACCGTTTAAAGTTAAATAACGTTTAAGAGGCAGTGGGAATGCCTCTAAATGTTATTTAGCCTCCAGGCAGTCCCAGTGCCTGATGAGACTTAGTAGTTCTCACTTTGTGCATGTGTAATGAGTGCACGTGCATAATAAAGAGCCGCTCATTACATATGCACATATGTAATGAGCAGCTCATTAGTATGCACGTGCACTCATTACATATGCGCAAAGTGAGAACTACTAGTTCTCATCAGGCACTGGGACTGCCTGTACCCCGCATGGACCCTGCATGGACCCCCGCTGCCTCCCCACTGCCCTGCATCCCCATGCAGGTAAGTACAAGGGGAGGTGGGGGCACAGGGCAGGTACGGGGGGTTAGGCGCTGTTTACCAGGGCCGGTGCAAGGCATCTCTAGGCAAACCTACAGGATACCGCCCCCCCCCCCCCCGCCACCCTACCAACTTCTCACATACACAATTGACTTTTAACATTTTTATTAGCTATATTTTTAGATTAACAACATAAATTATAGCAACAATAAATACCATGTAACAGTAACATCAATAACTGGCACATTTTACAGGAAATGTACTGGAAGAAGTGCAATAATAAATAATACTATAATAGTAGCAGCAATAACATTAACAATGTACAGGAAATGTACTGGAAGAAGTGCAACAATAAATAATACTATAATAGTAGCAGCAATAACATTAACAATGTACAGGAAATGTACTGGAAGAAGTGCAACAATAAACAATACTATAATAGTAGCAGCAATAACATTAACAATGTACTGGAAGAAGTGCAACAAATAAAAAAACAGTATAACAGCAGCAATAACATTAACACTTTGTACTGGAAGTGTACTGAAAAAAAAAACGCAGCCATAAATTAGATTTTTACTTTCCGTGCATTCAATTTAGCAAATTTAGAGACAAGCTCTTCGAGATCCGCTTTTAGACCAATCTCATGTTCTATTGACAAAAGAGAGAGACCAACAAGTCTTTCTTGCATCATGGAAGATCGAATATATGTTTTAATCAACTTCAGCTTTGAAAAGCTTCTCTCACCACTGGCCACAGACACAGGGAGGGTCAGAAGGATGCGAAGAGCGATAAATGTGTTTGGGACAATATCTGTCAGCTCACTTTTACACAAAAAGTTTAATACACCTTGTGGAGGTGTAAACTCTGGAACTCGTCTTGCAATACTTTGCAATTCACTACATAAATCAGATGCATCAATGTCTTTGGAGTCCCCATGTTGTAAAGCTTGCTCTAACTTGCAACAATCTTCCATAATTTCCATCGTTGTTCTATTCTGTAAACTATGAACATTATAAAGGAAGCCAAACACAGAACTGATTTGATTTATCTGTGTGAATCTTTCTTCAACTGATTGTATAGCTGTATCAAGCACAGCAAAATAAAACTCTACTTTGAATTTTTCCTTTGGGCTTCGGATAGGTGCATCCTCTGCATCCTCCTCTGCTTCATAGATGAACTGTTTCCTCTTTGTACTAATGCGAACAGGTTCTGCATCAAACTGCGCTGGTACCTCGAATGCTTCAGCAAGTTCGCCAGCCTCGTCCAGTGCTTTTCCAAACCCTTCATCACTCCTGCAGTCTACAAGAAATTTCTTTGTTTCATTCAATTGTTTAATGGCATTGTGTAGGTCATATTCCTTTGTCTGAAGCTGTTTGCTAGTCATATTGACCTCAAACAGTATACAATGCCAAACCACTAGAGAAACCATAAACGGAAAAACCGAAATGGCTTTTGAAAGACCTTCTGCCTGTATTCTCGTGGTGTTGCCATTTCAATTAGGGCATCATAAATCTCACCAAGCTGAAAGCGTAGAGGTTTCAAAGCATCAATTCGACTTTCCCATCTTGTGTCACTCAATGGCTTAACTGTTAGACTAGGCACATAGCGCATTAGAACTTCCCATCGACGTGGGGATGCGGAGAAGTACACATACACATATTGTACTAAATCAGAAGGCTGTGGCTGCCAAACAACACTTAGCAGCATCATTCACAACTAAATTTAAAGAATGTGAACTGCAAGGAACAAATAAGCTCTTGGGTTAACATCCATAATTCTTCGTTGCACACCATTTTCCTTCCCTTTCATATTGCTTCCATTATCGTAGCCTTGGCCACGTAAATTTCCAACAGGTAATGACATCTCTTCTAACTGGTGAAGGATCATTTCTGTCATACCAGCACCACTAGTTTCCTTTAGTGGCAGAAATCCTACGAAATGTTCTTTTATGCACACAGGTTCATGATCATCAGGTAATGAAGCTATGTTCACAAAGCGAAGGATCATGGTCATTTGTTCAACGTGGCTTACATCAGGTGTACAATCAACAATTATTGAAAAGTACTTGGCAACTTGGGCAGATTGAATAATTTCTTCTTTGATGGTCTTGGCTAAAAGCTGAATTAATTCATTCTGTATATCTTTCCCAAGGTAGTGTACATGGGTCTCTATCTTTTATTTTGCGAACATGTTCCCTCATTAAGGGGTCGAACAAAGCAAGGTATTCAATAAATTTCAGGAAGTTCTCATTTCCCGCTGTGTGCAATGTTTCATTTGTTCCACGAAAGGCCAGATTTTGCATACCGAGAACTCGCACTAAAGCAATCAGTCGTATAAGAATTTGCTGCCAGTAGTTTTCTTTTTCTTTGATAATGCGCATATTTTCTCCATCAATGGTTTTGTTGTTTCTCAGTCGTATTTCAAGCTCCTTCCAGTTTTGAGAATTTTCCAAATGTGCATTACTTCTCTCATGTTGAGACAGAATTGCAGTGATATTCTTCCAATCTTTTGAACCTTTGTCAGCGAGAGATGATAGTGGGTTGTTTGTGTAATTACCAAATAACTTGCAACAAAAGCAAAATACAGAGTTATTTGATATAGAATATTGTAGCCACTGAGTGTGCATTATGTCTCCATTAGGAAGTCTTCTTTTGTAATAATTTGTTAAAAATCTTCTCTGATTGGCATCTTTAGGAAATTCAAACTGCTGAACTTGTTCTGGTCCATGTTCTACCAAAATTTGACGCATATTATCATCACAGTTTATCCAAGTAGCAGGGTCACTATAGTTGAAGCTGCAGCTACTTTCATATTCTGACACCTCTTGAGTCAGCTGGACTTCATATGGTTCCACGTCAACATCTACAGTATGTTCATATACTATGTCAGTCTCTGAGACTGTAGACATGACAGTTGGCTCAGTTTGAGTCTCAGGTTGAACTTCTGAAGTAGGGCTACCGTCATCATCCTGGTGTTTTGGTCGAAGATACTTAACCCCTTCATGACAGAGCCAGTTTTTGCCTTCCTGACAGAGCCCTTTTTTTCAAATCTGGCATGTATCACTTAAGTGGGGATAACTTTTTTTTGCTTTTACTTATCCCAGTGATTTTGAGATTGTTTTCTCGTGACACATTGTACTTCAAGTTAGTGGTAAATTTTCGTCGATACAGTCTGTGTTTTTTTGTGAAAAATACCAAAATGTCGTAAAAAAATGGAAAATTTTGCGATTTGCAAAATGTTAAATTTTCTGCTTGTGAGACAAATAATCTTACCACTCAAAATAGTGAATAACTAACATAGACCATATGTCTACTTTATGTTGCCATCATTATTTCAACCTCATTTTCATTTTTTTGGACACTAGGAGGCTTAAAATATGAATAGCAAATTCTCAAATTTTCAAGAAAATTTCAAACTCTGATTTTTTTAGGGACCAGGTCAGTTATGATGTGACTTTGAGTGACTTGTATGTGAGACACCCCCATAAATGATGCCATTTCAAAAACTGCACCCCTCACAGTATTCAAAACAGCATTTTGGAAGTTTGTTAACCCTTTAGGTGTTTCACAGGAATTAAAAGAAAGTGTAGGTGAAATTTCAAAATTTCATTTTTTTTGCAGATTTGCAATTTTAATACATTTTTCTAAGGAACACAGTAGATTTTACTAGAGAAATGTGACTAAAAATTGATTCCCCCAATTCTTTGGTTTTCATAAATATCCTATATGTGGCCCTAGTGTGCACGGTGACCAAACCACAGGCTTCATAATAGAAGGAGCACCTACTTGATTTTGGAGCCTCCTTTTTATGAGATTATTTTTTAGGCACAATGTAGGTTTCTAGGCAGCATAAGATGCTAAAAGTTAGGAACCCCCCCCCACAAGTGACCCCATTTTGCAAACTACACCCCTCAGGGAATTCATCTAGGGGTATAGTGTACATTTCAAACCCCCAGGGGTTTCACCAATTGTGGTACAACTGGGCAGTGAAAATGAAAAAAAATTAATTTTTCATTTTCACAGCTCAGTTGTATCAAAATTGGTGAAACCCCGGGGGGTTTGAAATGTACACTATACCCCTTGATGAATTCCCTGAAGGGTGTAGTTTGCAAAATGGGGTCACTTGTGGGGGGGTTCCACTGTATGGGTGTTTCGGGGGTCATTCAACCAGAATCTGTGCTGCAAAATCCAAAAATCACTCCTTCCCTTCTGAGTCCTGCCATGCACCCAACTGGTATTTTTTGGTCACACATGAGGCATTGCCGTACTCGGGAGAAATTGGGGCACAGATTTTGGGGTGCTTTGTCTCCTTCATTCCTTGTGAAAATGAAAAATTTTGAGCCAGATCTGCATTTTTGTGTAAAAAAATGTAATTTTTTACAGAAAAATGCAGTTCTGGCTCAAAATTTTTTATTTTCACAAGGAATGAAGGAGACAAAGCACCCCAAAATCTGTGCCCCAATTTCTCCCGAGTACGGCAATGCCTCACGTGTGACCAAAAATACCAGTTGGGTGCATGGCAGGACTCAGAAGGGAAGGAGTGATTTTTGGTGGTGGAATGAATGGTGGGTGCTATGTCGCATTAGCAAGACCCCCGAAGCACCAATACAGTGGAACCCCCCCACAAGTGACCCCATTTTAGTCACCAGCTTTGGGAGGGGGGCTGGCGCTGCGGCTGGCGGGGGGGTGGGAGGGGTGCTGGTGCTGCGGCAGCCGGGTGGGTGGGAGGGAGGGGGGCTGCCGGGTGGGAGGGGGGGGGGGCTGGCGATCGGTGCGGTATATACACACACACACACACACACACACACACACATATATATATATATGTGTGTGTATATATATATATATATATATATATATACACACACATATATATATATATATATATATATATATGTGTGTGTATATATATATATCTATATATATATATATATATATATATATATATAGTTTTTCAGTGCATATATTTATTTTTTTTACTTTTTCTGCAGCTTGATGCTGCTGCTGCTGCTGCGGGGGGGAGGGGGGAGGAGGTCAGCGCTGCGTGCGCTTCAGACGCTCCGGGGGAGCCGGGGGAGCTGCTGCTGCTGCCGGGTGAGTGCCTGGCGGGTTGGAGGGGGGGCTGCACATCGGAGGTGATCGGTGCTGTACTTGACAGCACCGATCACCACCGATCCCTGTGTTACCGAGCGGCTTAGCCGCCGGTAACACAGGAAACGCTGTGAATGGCTGTTCAGATTTGAACAGCCAATCACAGCGATCGCCGACCGGGGGGGGGCACCCCTGCCCCCCCTGGGCGGCGAGGGGGGATGTCTGCTGTCAGGGACAGCAGACATCACCTAACTGTCACTGCGTCTCTAGACGCAGTGACAGTTAGAAGTCATGACGTATATATACGTCATGTGTCGGGAAGTACTTCCCGACCATGACGTATATATACGTCAAATGTCGTGAAGGGGTTAAGAAAAGATCCTTCTTGCTTGGCTTGTTCCTTTTCCTTTTCAGCCCTCCTTTTTCGAAACTGTGCTCCAGATAATTTTTTTTTATCTGCCATGGTAGAAATTCCACTGAAAAAGAAAATCCTTTTTGCTGTAATGTTTTCATAAAGATATACCTAAAAAACTAAATTTTATAGTATACCTAACCAGTTTAAAAAATACAGCATACAAATGGGAAAGTGACTATTAAAGTGATATATTTTCGGTCATAAAGAAATCATCAAAACATGAGCTCTTTCTTTGTTCTCATCTTACCTATTAAATCGCTATTTCAGTGTTTGTGTCTCTGATTCCACCTCCTGTTCCCATCCCTACCTCCATCAGTTGGAATACTGCAAGGCTCATTCTTACTTCCTCTGCTTTTCTCAATCTATACCACATCAGTAATCAGCCACAATTAAATCCTTATTATATCATCTAAGGAATATAGCCAGAATCAAGCACTTAATTCCCTCAGAAGATCTGCCTAAAGTCATACATGCATTTGTATCATCGCGCCGTGACCAATGCAATGCCCTCTACCTCGGTCTCCCAGCAAAAGAATAGCACCGCTTGCAGTTGGTACAAAATACAGCTGCCAGGCTATTAACCAATCAGCCACATAACACCCATTCTGCACTCCCTTCACTGGCTGCCTATAACATGGCGAATAATTTCCAAGATTAAATTACTGACTTGCAAAGCTCAACATGACCAGGGCCCAAGGTACCTGCAGCAGCTTCTGATCCATTATTGTCCCACTCAATTACTGTGATCGGTTGATGAAGAATTACTAACAGTACCCAGAACTTCCCTGAATTCATCTGGGGGGGGGGGGGGTCAAGCTTTCAGCGCTGTGGCTACAACTCTATGGAACTCACTTCCTCGCACAGTGCGAGATGCTTCCCCTCTGGAAACATTCAAAAATAGACTCAAGACTTTCCTGTTCAGCCAAACATTTCACTAATGTCCCTTGTTAAGTTGTTAATTTTTTTTTAAAATATTTTGTGCTGTAAAAGGCTGAGGGCTGTTTCACACAGTACGGTTCCTGCCGCACGGTGAAATCCCGTACGGTCAGGGAGCCGCGCCGCACTCAGAATTTTATAATGGCAGGGATGGCCACAGCCCGGCAGCCGTCCCTTCCAGTGGGGGGATCCGGCTGCAGCCGTGCGGCCGGGCCGTGGCCGTCCCGTGTGAATGGACACAATAGTGTCCATTCACAACTGCTGAGTGCGGCACGGCTCCCTGGCCGTACGGGATTTCACCGTGCGGCAGGAACCGTACTGTGTGAAACAGCCCTTATGCAAGCACTTTTTATAGTAGGAGAAAATATATTATATATAGTGTTTGTAGGCTGTCTGGTTAACACTCACATTTTGTAGTCCCTCACTGCGGTCTGACGTCCGGTCTGGAGCTCGCCTTCGTGTGCTGACCACTCTTTGCAGCGTCTCTCACTTGCCGGGTACTGTAGAGCGGGTCTACGCTGATTTTGCCGGTCACTCTGCTTCCAGCTGTAACGTCTGACCAAGACTCTTTTTTCTCCAGCGGGGTCTTGCTTCTTGTGCTGTTAGTAGGAAGCCGGGTTAAAGTGTGTGTGTTATTTGGTGTTTAAACCAATGCGTTTTGGCAGTTTCAGCCTTTTTCAAGGTTACTCTATGCTTCTTAATACATTATTATACATACACGAATTAGCCAAATTAGTTACAGGCGCCCCAGCCCCCATAATGCCTCTTACACATTACGCCACACTATACGTTGCATATTGTAATGCCCCTTACACTACATGTCACACTGCAGGTAAATAGACTTGTCGCAGCAGCAACTTCAGCATGGAGTTGAGCAGCATGTGAGGAGGAAAGCAGCTGCATCACTCATCCATGCCACCCGAAAGCAGCATTGGCTGAGTGACTGCGTGCCACTGCATTATATAGCCAGTCCCTGAATGCGCAGTGCTGGTGCTGCATATGCACATGTTACCGAACAGGCTGTCTGTGTCCGGAGAGTAGGAGCTAAAAATCACATTAAGTCCCACAGGAGACAAAAATCACATTACGACGCAAAGTAGGGGCTAAATATCACATTAAGCCACACAGTATGAACCAAACATCACATTAAGCCGCACAGTAGGGGCCAAACATCACATTACATCACACAGTAGGGACCAAAAATCACATTACATCACACAGTAGGGGCCAAAAATCACATTACATCACACAGTAGGGGCCAAAAATCACAATACATCACACAGTAGGGGCCAAAAATCACATTACATCACACAGTAGGGGCCAAAAATCACATTATGGCACACAGTAGGAGCCAAAAATCACATTATGGCACACAGTAGGAGCCAAAAATCACATTATGCCGCACAGTAGAAGCAAAAAATCTGTGGCAGGAGAAGTTAACATTAGGCTGCGGTGGGGAAGGTGACGGCTAGGCTGAGGAAATGTATGGACAGTCAGTAATTGGCTGAGAGCTCTCTCAGTCAGAGAGCTCTCAGCCAATCACTGGCTGTCCATTAATTTCTATGTGCAGGGTGGGTGCATTATTATACTGTACTGTGCAGTGCAGTGGGCACACACCTGCCTACTACAGACAGTGATTATTTATTAAGTATAGGCAGCAGGACAGTCCCACAGGCGGCACACTCAGACTCAGAGAAATGCTTCCTTGTAAATCTCCAGCGGGTGGCGGGATGCATAAATATTTCCTTATTAAACAAGTTACAAAAATACTGGTACTATTACTCTGTTTTCCCATAAGGTTGCATTATTTGGCAAGAACAGACTCTCCAATGAAAACGTAGGAACAGAATAGGTAACATTTCTGTTCATAGACTTGCAAACTGCATTTGAGGTGGTGGAATGAGCAGCACATTAGAAGCTGGGGGAAAAAAACCAACAGGTCTCAAGACAGGCCTGCTGAAACTGGTACAAATAGATTAAACACACTGCAACAGTAAATTCATGCCAGAAAAAAAACATGCATTAAGGATGAAGATCCTTGTACTACAGAATCAGAACATGGCTGGGCCACATTGCGTTTGAACAGTTTCAGAAGTCACATGGGCCCTTATTCTGGTTGGTGCGGTAATATCCGCGTGCGTTCGTGCCGCCGATGTTTTGTGTCTGCGCATGTGCAGAGGCGTCTCTGCGCATGTGCAAGCGGGGCGTACGGTCAAATCCCGCATGAAATGTGAACACTCCGAACATTGGGTGGAGAGGGGCGTGAAGGGCTATTTGGGCTCATTACCATATGCATACGTCCCGCGTTTCATGGGCGTTCCCATGCAAATGCTGGGCGTACGTATGGTAATGCGGCCATGACGCACGTGTAGGGGGCGGACATATGACATCGCCGGATGTCAGCTGCCTGCCCAGATCCCTGCTTTTGCACGGAAAAATGTCCGTGTGGTCTGAAGTTGCGGGAGCTGGTGGACCACTCGGTCCTGCATTCGATGGTTTGCGACCATCAAATGATGGGGGAGGTTCCCTGAGATGGAGGAGGCGTATTCCATGAAAAATACACGTGCGGTCCGTTCGGCCAGCTTCTTAACGCGTACGGACGGAGTTGGCGATCCGTATGGAAGGCGGGGTTTCGCACGCACGGTCCTGGCCGCATATTCGGATCCAGCCGCACCGATCAGAATAAGGGCCATGATTATGTTGCTTCATTTAAGGCCCCCATACGCTATGCGATTTTGGACCAATTCCACGCAATTTCGGCAATTGGTCCGATAAATCGCGTGAAATCGGACCAAAATCGCATATGTTTGACATTTGATCCAATCCCATGCGCGGTCCCGTGCACATCGGACCGGATCAGGAGGTCGGACGTACAGCATGTACGATCACGTCCGACCTCCTGCAGCGGGCGGGCAGCTGCTCTTTAATGAGTGAAGGGGGCACCCTAAGTACCTGTGAAGCAGTGCAGCCGCAGCAGGGATCATCAGCGTGCTGTCACTGTGTGCAGCGGGCAGGCAGCGGTGATCAGTGTCCGCAGCACCGCAGCGGGTGGGCAGCAGCGGCAATTACAACTTTAAAATAAAGTGTCAAATGATTGCCTGGCTATTGATTGGCTGAGATAGAGCAGCCAAAAACCAAACACAAACCTAAAGGTTTGCTGCAGCAGCAGCTGGGTAGGCAAATGCAGCATGATGGATTGCTGGTGCCAGCTCTGTAGTGTACAGTGGATAGGGAGACCAGGCTTCTGGTGAGGCTGGGATTAGTGCAGCACCGGTTAAGTGATATGGATCACATGTGCTCCAAGTGCAGGGTGGAGGTTTGTGGGGTTAAGGTGTAGCCATTAATTTGTTCTTTCTTTGCCATCTTTTTTTACACCACCTTGTAAAAAAAAATTACTGAGTGCCACCATCCTATAGGACTCCTATAGGATGGTGACAGTAACAGTGCGCTTAGACACCGACACAGCAGGCCTGCAAATCTCCGGCAGCCCGGGTGGAGGAGCCGCAGCCGCCGCCCGCCCCCTCCTATCCACCCAGCTTTTTTTTTTACAAGGTGTCACTTCCTCCCTTTATGGGGGGGGGGTCCATCTCCTATAATAGGAGATGGACCCCCCCCCCCCCCCCCCCTATAGAGGGAGGAAGCGACACCTTGTAAAAAAAAAAGCTGGGTGGGTAGGAGGGGGGAGGGGGCGGGCGGCGGGGGGGGGGGGGGCAGTGGATTCACGCTGTCTTGCCAGCGGGGGCAGGGGCTGCTGCCGCCCGCCGCCGAAGTTTCCCGCTGGCTGCTGTACTTAGTAGGCCTGATGACCGTCCGGGCGACTGACTGACTACTGTCTGTCAACGCTGGCGGCAGGCCGGCAGCCATGTACACGGGCGGGCTCCGCCGGGGGACGGGGACGGGGGGGACAGGGGTCCGATTCGAATTATACTCACAAGCAAGCTGCAGTTGTTGTTGCTGTGTGGGTGTGGAGTCTCTGCAGCCGCTGCCTTCGCCTTCTTGTTCCTCCTCTCTTCTCTGCGGTAGCGACGTGCGTTGCGTAGCAGCTTCCTCCTGCTGCTGCCTACCGCCCTCCAGTGGCCGGCGCCCTAGGCAAATGCCTAACCTTGCCTAGTGGTGGCGCCGGCCCTGCTCTTTACACTAGGGGGGGGGGGATTAGGCACTCTTTACACTGGGGGGGTTAGGCACTCTACATTTTACACGGTTCACTGCAATGGGAATGGTACTTAAATGGTATTTAAAACAGTAATCTGCTGCAGTGGGAATGCTAATACCGTTTTAAATACCATTTAAGATTACCAGTACTTTAAACTGGTCTGCAGTGGGAAAGCAGCATAAGTAATGTCTCAACCAGAGTAATATAATATAGTAAAGTCTAGTGTTCTGTGAAGCAGAAAGAAATGATGACGACATGTATTTATTGAAAAGGTTCTTCCACAGGCTATGGATTATTGGATAGACAGCAACTAGGTCAACAAGCATTAAGTCGACACCACTAGGTCAACATGACTGAAGGTCGACATGTAGGAAGGTCAACACCACTGAAGATCGACATGTGTTAGGTCGAAAGGTCATTAGGTCAACACAAGCATTAGGTTGACATGAGAAGGTCGCCAGCCAAAAGGTCAACATGGGGTTGTTCACTTTATATAGAGGGGGAAATTTACTAAAGGAAATTTGTAAAAAATAGGTGTATAGCACATCAATACGACTACGAATTGACGTATTTTCGGGATAGTAAATGTCAAAAATAAGTGTATTTCTGGATACAAACACACCTATTTTTTTACAAATTTTCTTTAGTAAATTTCCCCCAGAGTGTCAACCTAATGCTTGTAGACATAGTGACCGTGTCCCTTCCACAGACTGGCATAAAAAATACGTACCGTGTTTCCTAGCACGGCGTCGCCGATTTTAATTGTATGCAATCGGGTCAATCGCATGCGATGCGATGGACCCGACCGACCCGATTTTTTACATTGGAACGTTAAATGGTCCCTGAGACCCGATTTTACATTGGTCCCAATGTTAAATGCCTCTCAGACCCCATTTTTCATTGTATGCCCCCCCCCCCATTGTTAATGCCACGCCACGATCAACGTGAACCCGAAGTGTGGCGAGCGCAGCGGTACGCGTCCTCCGACCTTTTCATACCCCCACTATCCACATCGGCGTGGAGTTGATTTTGTATAGTGTGGCGAGCGTAGCGAGCCCGAAGTGTGGCGAGCCCAACGGGCGCCCTGCTAGGAAACAAGTACCAAAAATACAGCAGAAATTCTTCAATCAAGAATGCACCGCAGAGATAACACTATTATAATCTAACTCAATGACCAGTTGGATGGTAAAGTATGAACCAAGTCGGTCTAATACAAAAAAATAATTAAAAACTAATGCATGCATCTAACTTTCGTTACTGTCAACCTGGACATTGTTGACCGGATACGGTCTGAGATATAAACTTCAATTACTAGTTCTGAAATGTAATGCTTTATTAAGTACCGTACAATGAGTCTTTAATAAAAAAAAAAAACGTCAATAGCTTCAGCTTCTCATGATGACCATGTGATAAGTCCTTCGCTGACACATATGGTTATATAGAATGAAATGCTCATATTGTTTGCTTTGGCTCCCCCTCCCCCTGCTCTCAGCCAGAGAGACTGCTTGTAATGCCTTGATGTTTTTTGGCACAACTAAAACTACACGTCACATATAAAATTGCACATAAACAGTATATATTACTGCATGATGCTTTTATTACATGTAATATGTTGCTCATATGCTGTTGCAGTGCACTTGGTGTGTTTCATATTATCAAGGATACAAGGGACTTATTTATCATTACACAATTACTACTACTACTAATAATAATTTAATTTATATAGCACTTTTTCTACTAACAGGACTCAAGGCACTTTACAGACATCAAAAACATCCCCATAATACAGAAGATTTGAGTATTACAGTAATAGACAAGCCACATCAGTAGCAAACGCAGGATTTTTAGAGGGGGGTTTCCAAATGTAATCCACAATCTCCCACTCTGCAGCACATTGGAGTAAGTATGGGAGTCTGGGGGAGCGGCAACAGCCCTAAAAATTCCATTTAATAAAAATACACCATCTTCTAGAACCTCTATTTTTAGCACTTAAGTCAGAAGTCCACCAGTCACTTTACTCACCAGGCTCCTCGTTTACATACTGTATAGCTGTGACCTCTGCTAAAGATCTTCAGTACTGCTCAGGTCAGCTCAGTCGCCGGGGGTCAGGATGCGAGACCTCCCGCCTGGTGTCTTTATGGGGGCGGGCAGATGGATTGGGGCTGAGAATGAGAGACCGCCACATGGGGGGGGGGGGGATGGACAAAGTCACTGGGTGCCTGAGCAGGACAACAGAGACGGACAACGCCGCCGGGTGCCTGAGCAGGAGTGTGTGTGTGTGTGTATGTGGGGTCAGACAGCAGCACGCCTGTGTAATTAGCATATGCGGAGGTGAGGAGACTCGGGTGCGGGACAGCCACTTGGAGGGGGCGGATATGCTGACACACTTCAAGGACAGGAGCGCCTGCATTAGCCACTCTCCCCGCACTCAATTGGATTGGCTCACTCAATCCAATCCAGCCCAGGCATACTCTTCTAACCCTGGCTCCCACATGTCAGTTACTCCTTGGCTGTCATACTCCGGCTCCTATCCTGCCATGCACTGCCTCTGCTTGCTGTCAGCAGAATAGGCCCTAGTCCAGGCTTGGAAGACATCGCCCCTGACCATTCCAAATGCCCTAGGCATTTGCCTAGCTTGCCTATGCCTAGGGCCGGCTCTGATCATATATTATACCAGTACTATTGTTGTCCTAATTCAGCTTCTGTTTCCTGCTTTTTGGTTCCAAGCTCTTACCTGAAGTCTTCCAGTGCTGCACAGTATAATCAGTGTCCTGTGTCTCAGGTACTCACACCATTCCAGCATTATTCCTGTGTGTATCCAGCCTTCTGATTTACTGTTACCGACATGGTATCCCTGCGACCTGCAACTGCTTAATCCTTGTCTGCACTACGCTTCCTGATATCTGGTACTGACCTGGCTATTCCTGTGACAAAGAACCTGCTCAATCCTTGTGTACTTCCAGCTATCTGTTATTTGCTACCGACCTGGGTATATTTGTGACCTGCACCTGCTATAACCTTATCTGACTACTGCTCCTTCCAATGTAACCAGCACCTGTACGAGAAGCCTGGGAAGAGGGCAGCGACCGGCGTGCCGGGTGCCGCAAAAGCCCAAATCCTGCTTGGAGGGCTCACTGGCAGAAAACCCCCGGCTAAATTAGACTCCGCGCCTCTGCTCAGGTATAGTCAAAGTCTCACACATGTTGTTTCCTAGATCCATGACAAGATCCTGCTGCTGCAGAAAATTGCAGCCTTTGAAGATTATCAGGGGCTTGCCCCATTGCAGGATGCTGTATGGTAACACCACCACACCACAATAAAAATGCCTTTTTCGGAATATGAGCTTGGAGTGGTTCCTTTAGCATCATAAATTAAAAAAAGGGGGTCATTTACAGCACATCTTGTGGGCGCTGAATCTTGTAGCGCCTTTCAATTTTTCAATTGCACTAGATCTAACAAAGCAAACTACTGATTGGCAATTGAACCCATTAACTTAGTGCCGTGCAGTAGTAATGCTAACCATTACACCATCTGTGCTTGTAGAATTTATCTGTATTTAATTTTAACAGATGAAGACCAAGAGTGTGTATGTATCAGCGGCAAGGAGAGTCGCTGTTACTTTAAGAGGTGCAGCCTTGCTCATTAAATTATTCACTCATTATGATATTAGTATACACATTTATTAAAAATAATAGATAAAAGACATATAATAATCATATTTTAATAGAAGTGCACTTCATATATCAACAACTATAAGACAAACAAGACTAACAACATAAAACACATATAACTGGCATTAAATTTCAGTTATATAATTATTGAGATTTAGTATGGTGGCTCAAGGTTCTAGAGGCATCAAACTGGTTAACAGTTCCTTTAGAGGCAATATATGTAATATATCACAGTATAGTTACCAGTCCCGCATACTATTTGTAAACTCCAGTGGCTGCGGAAATATGACACTTTTCCTGAAACTTTATATCAGATGATGTCAGAATGTCAGTCTCTCCATGCATTACCAGAATTGCACTCCGGATGTAGAATAGAGCTGCTGGCACAATATGGGAGGACCGCACAGTGATATTGCAGTCAGCGGTATAACTTCTCGCCAGCGGGGTCCGGGTGTTAGTGCTCAAAAAAATAACGGATTATACTCACGATAATTCCTTTTCTTCGGAATACTTCATGGCAGCCTTACAGCCTTATCTCCCAGTACGTAGACCTCATATTCCATGCCTACTTTCATCTTCTGAAGTGTGAGTACCCTGGTGAGGGGTTTTCACCCTGTCAGAAAATTGATTTACAACTATTGTTCCAGCTATACCAGTAATCTGGGGATATGCAAATTTAACATTTCTACTGTGTGAGTGTTTTGTAGAGGGGGATACCCCCGCAGAAAACTCTATATATATGTTATAATATATATACATATATAACATTGTGGGATTATTCTGTTATCCGTACAAAGTCAAAACTGTATTACACGAGGGGATTTGCCCTTCTGTCTCCCCTTCTTGTCATTTCATACCTGAACGTCGAGCAGAAAGGGACAGGAGGACCCCGTGAAAATCAAAAACAGGGGAGTAAGAATTATTCCATTTATCAAGCGCCCATATTCATACTCTGAGGTTTCTTTTGTATAGGTAGTTTTTTCACACGTGATGCTAGGATCCTCCCCTTGCTCCTCCTCCATATGGTATTTCGCTCCCCCTGTTCCCCCTCAGTCTTTGAATGTCTCCGCTGGATCCTAGCCATGAAAAAACATATAGAGGGAGGGTAAATACGGGCTGCCATGAAGTATTCCGAAGAAAAGGAATTATCGTGAGTATAATCCATTATTTTCTCCTTCATACTTCATGGCAGCCTTACAATGGGACATACCAAAGCATAAAATGAGGGAGGGCAATACAATACCTTAAGACATGACTTTACTGAGAACCTGTCTCCTGAACTGTTCTCTAGTCACATCCAGTTCATAGTGTTTGGAAACGTATGAATAGAAGACCACGTCGCTGCTTCACAAATATCCTTCATGGATACTTTTGCTTCCTTAGCCCAAGATACAGACATTGCTCTTGCCGAGTGTGCCTTTACAATTGCTGGTAATTGTCTTCCAACCTTTGTATAACAGAATGTAATAGTTTCCTTGACCCATCTGGATAGGGTTTGCTTCGATGGCATGAATCCTTTTCTTATGCCTAACGGGATGACGAATAATGTCTCTGAATGCCTAAATGTTTTGACTCTGTTCAAATAAATTGATACTGCTCTCACAACATCCAAATGTATGAAGATCTTGTTCCTTTGTACTTGCTGGTTTTGGATAGAAGGAAGGAAGTATGATTTCTCTATTTATATTGAATGTTGACACTACCTTCGGTAAAAAGGATGGATTTGTTCTGAGTACTATACGGTCTTCAAACATCTTCAGGTAAGGTTCCTGCGCCCAAAGTGCCTGTATTTCTCCAATGCTTCGAGCTGAAGTGATTGAAATCAAAAATATAGTCTACCATGTTAAAATTTTAAATTTTGCTCTATCTAACGGCTCAAAGGGAGGCCGCATAAGTGCATTAAGGACCAAATTTAGATCCCACTGGGAAACAATTGATTTTATTCTTGGTCTTATCCTTCTCATAGCTTAAAAAATCTATTAATTAATTTTTCTTCTGCCAGTTTCTTATCCAACAAGATACTTAAGGCTGAAATCTGTACCTTTAGAGTTGAACTGGTCAAACCTTTTTTGTAGCCGTCACCTAAAAATTGTAGGACATCTGAAATTTTCAAATTGGTTGCATTGCATTTATTCTTGCACCATTCAAGGAAAGTTCTCCAAATTCTATAATAAATTTCTAAAGTTACCTTCTTTCTTGCTTGAAGGAGAAGTTCTATAACATATTCTGACAGACCTTTGCTTTTCAATAATTGCCTCTCAATTTCCATGCCGTCAAAGCCAGTTCTAGAGGTTCCTGGTAGTAGATAGGAACCTGACTCAACATGTAGGGGGATGTCAGTAAGGTCCAAGGTTCCTCCAGTGCCATGTCTAGAACCATCGGGAACCAAGACCTCCTGGGCCAATAAGGGAGAATCACTATAGCTTGTACTTTCTCCTCCCGTATTTTCTTTAATACCTTGGATATTAGAGGGAAATGTGGGAACACGTAAACCAGTCTGAATTCCCATTTCTGAGATAATGCATCTATCCCGGATGACCCCTGCATCCGGTTCCCTGGAGAAGTACAGACAGGGGCGGATCCAGGATAAAATGACAGGGGGGGCACCATGATAAAATAGGGTTTGGGTGGGGGGAGGGGCAGTGTTAGTGGTGCCAGTGTACATGCAAAGAGAGCGGCAGAGAGAGGGTGGGAATGGGGTTAAAAATAGGCCCTGGCATTTAAAGTACGCAGGCCCATCATGGCGATAAAAGTGAAGGATGCAGTTGTGCGCGCGCCGAAGGCGCGCTCTGGAAAAGGGGGTGTGGCCACTCAACAGGGGGCGTGTCCTTGAGTGTAGTGTACAACACCATATACAACTTCTACACATTATGCAGCAAAATACTAGACCCCATTATACTTTCCCCTTACACATGATGCCAAATTGAATGAGCCAAAATTCACATAATGCCACACGGATTGAGCCAAAATTCAAATAATGCCACATGGATTGAGCCAGAATTCACATAATGCCACATGGATTGAGCCAAAATTCACATAATGCCACAAGGATTGAGCCAAAATTTACATAATGCCAAATGGATTGAGCCAAAATTCACATAATGCCACACGGATTGAGCCAAAATTCACATAATGCCACACGGATTGTGTCAAAATTCACAATACGCTTCATAAACAGGGACATTGTCCACCAAAGGTGCGCATTAAACATTTACACCATAATGTCCATTACACGTTAAGTTACACGCCATTATGTCCATTATGTATTATGCCAAACACCATAATGCCTATTAAAAATTATGCTACATAAGTGCTGCTTATCTACATGCTCATTGCCAAGGGTTCCATGCTCATTGCTAGAGGTTCCATGCTCGTTGCCATGTGGGATTACATGCTCATTGCCAAGGGAGAATACATGCTCGCGGTAAATGGGGGACAGCCGCCGCCAGGCAGAAGTGACAGCCACTGACAGCGATATGGACCAGACTGGTATCATATTGAAGGCCCAGCGATTTGGAATTGAATGAGATCAACCACAAGCTTCTGTGATGCCAGGGGGGGAACTGGCAGCCGTCGGAACTAGGTGGGGGTCGGAATTGCCGGGTCCCATATTATCCTATGGGGAAAAAACGTTACAGCTTTGCCAGGCGATATCTTTGGTTCCCGAGGGGCTAGAGACACGGGGCTGGGCTCGTTGGAAAGCCCTGGTCCTCAGCACGTGCTCAGGTGCCCCCCCTGAATCCGCCACTGAGTACAGATTTACCTTCTTGTTCTTGTTGGTTGCCATAAGGTCGATTTCTGGTTCTCCATACCTCTGAACTATTAACTGGAACAAGGAATGCTGCAGTTCGCATTCTCCTGGACATATTACCGTTCTGCTCAGGAAATCCGCTTTCTGATTTTCCTTGCCTGGAATGTAGAAGGCCGATATTGATTGCAGATTTGTTTCTGCCCAATTCATAATTTTTGTCAACTCTTTCAACATATTTACACTTTTTGTGCCTCCTTGTTTGTTTATATATGTCACTGTGGTGATATTGTCTGACATAATTCTTACATGAGAACCTTGAATTTGATCCTTGAAAACACAAATTCCTCCCCATACCGCTCTTAATTCTCTTTGATTTGAGGAAAGTTCGCTTTCTTGAGGGGACCAAGTTCCTTGACAAGTCTCTTTCTGAGTATGAGCACCCCAACCTACTGCACTTGCATCTGTGGTGATGATGATAAATTGAGGATTTTCTAGAGATGAGAATCCTTCCTTTAGAAGATTTTGGTCCCACCAATTTAGAGAGTCTTTTGCCTCTATCGGAATGGTTATGAAATAACTTTGCGCTGTTTGATGCCTTGCATACTTCAAAAGACTCCACTGAAACACTCTCATCCTCCATCTGCCCCAGGGAATAATTTTGATAGCCGATGACATCATGCCCAGAAGGCTTACTGCTATCTTTAGCTGAATCTGTTTTCTTGTTTGAATGATATCTATTAGTTGTTGAATTTTTGAGCAACGTTCTTCCGACAGGGATACTGTGAACTCTGTTGTGTTTATTATTACTCCTAAAAATTGGATAATTTTTGATGGTTGAATTTGGCTTTTTTCCCCAATTTATCAACCACCCATGATTTTGGAGAATTACTAACACCATCACTGTGTCTGCCACTACCGATTCTCTTGAGGACCCTGCGATGAGGAGATCGTCGAGATATGCCCAAATTCTTATTCCTCTTCTTCTGAGATGAGCAATTAATGGTACTAATACTTTTGTGAATATTCTTGGTGAAGAAGTAAGACCGAACAGCAGACAAGTAAACTGATAATGTGTTCCTCTCACACAAAATCTTAGATACTTTCTGTCTGCTTTTTTTACTGGAACATGGAAATATGCATCCTTTAAATCTACTGAGATTAGATAGTCTTCTTTCCTTATCCCTGAAATAATGGAATCTAGAGTTTCCATATAGAATTTTTTCTTGATCATTCTTTCATTTAATTTTCTTAAGTCTATTATTGTCCGGAATCCTCTGGATGCTTTTTCTACTGTGAATATTCTTGAATAGAATCATGTTCTCATTTCTGAGGCCGGAACATCTTCCATTGCACCTGAAAGAACCAGTTCTTATATACTTTGACATAACACTGATCTTTCTATTTTTTGATATGGAAGACTGGATTCTATAAAGATGTCCCTTCTTGGCTTTGTGGCAAACTCCAATTGATATCCCCTGGTTACAATTTGTAAGACCCACTTGTCAGTTATTGTTTGTTCCAAAATTTCTGAGAACTGAGCGAGTCTTCCTGCCACTGACACTGTAACCACGGGATCTAAATAGTCACTGTTTGTGACCGCCTCTTCTTTTGGATTGACGAAAAATCTCATCGTGCCTGAAGCATATCTGTCCCTATAGGACCGACCAGGACGAAAAGATCTTGTCTGCTTGAATGTCTGTCTAGACGAAGAATCACCATATCTGCCACGTTTTATCCTGGGGTAATCTAACCGATTTTCCCCCTGACATCCGTTGAATCATAGCATCTAACTTAGGCCCTTATTCTGGTTGGTGCGGCCGGAGCCGCACACGGTGCTCCGGCCGCACAAACCAATCCCCGCCCACGAGACGGATCGCCACGGCCGTCCGTACACGGACGGCTGGCGATCCGCATAAAAATGGTGGGGCGTACGCCTCCACCATGGTGGGAGCTGCCCCCTGCATTCGATGGTCGTCGACCATCGAAGGCAGGGCCGCACGCCACAGCAGCTCCCGCAAGCTGAGACCACACGGACAATCGTCCGTGTGATAGCTTGTATGGGGGCTGAGAGCTGACATCCGGCGACGTCAGCTTTCCGCCCCCATCAGTGGCGTCATACCCTGATTAGCATGCATACGCCCCGCGTTTGCATGGGAACGCCCATGAAACGCGGGGCGTATACATAGGGAAATGAGGGTATGAAGCCCCTCACGCCCCCTTTGCGGCGGACGAAATACGTCTGCGGCGAATGGGGCTGCACATGCGCAGATTGACCTCTGCGCATGTGCAGACTAAAAACATCGGCGGTACGGCCGCACGCGGGCCGTACCGTCCGATTCAGAATAAGGGCCTTAGTGCCAAACAAACATGCGCCCTCAAAAGGTAAATTCGCAAACTTATTTTTAGAGTGCGAATCCGCGGCCCATGATCTGAGCCATAATGCTCTTCTGGCCACTACACCTGATGTAATGGATTTTGCTGAGAAATCTAGCGTGTCCAGTAACGCCTCGCAGTTATAATCTACTGCTGCTTGAATGGAAGACAATTTTTTTGCGATTTGTTCCCTAGGCACTCTATCATGTATTTGTTCTTGCAAAGAAGCACACCACAACCGTAATGCTCTAGATACTGAGGCCACCGCCACACCAGATTTTATAGACACCGCATTTGAAATGTGCAACCTTTTTAAAGCACTTTCCATTTTGCGATCCATTGCATCTCTCAAAGATGCCCCATCCTCTAGAGGAATAGTGTTTTTTGTGGTTAATTCTGCTACTGCAGCATCTACCTTTGGTACAGAACACCATTTTAAAAATTCTTCATCCTTAATAGGATACATTTTATCAACTCTCTTCATATTTCCAATACGTTTCTCAGCATTCTGCCATTCTTTAGTCAATATATCTTTGACTACTTTATGTATCGGAAAATGTCTGCCTTTTTTATCTCTGTCTTCAAAAAGCACATCACTTTCTTCTTTAGCAGTTTCTTTATAATTCAAGGTTTTGTACAGATTTTTTAGTACTAAATCCACAATATCCAAATTAAATGTACGGTCATCATCCACCACTTCTCCTGACTCTATAGAAGTGTCTAAGGAATCAGCATTATCTGACAAATAAGGGTTAGGATTTTCTGAATCCAGATCCAAACTTGTCTGTGATCTACTTCTTTTAGAAGTGGACAAATAATCCTCTTTGGACATAAAATTCTGTTTCATCCATTCCATAAGCTCAGAGTATTGAGCAGGGACATTATGTGTTTCTTGTGCAGGAGTTTTTGACTTAATGCACTGCTCACAAACTGTAGCTCCTATGCATCCCACAAATGTTAAATCACATGATAGACATTGCTTAGATGTGTATTTCTTCTTAGCAGTCTTCTTGTTCGGTGCCGGAAGCACACACGCTGTAAGCATACCTCTAACGCCGAGATGCTGTCACCGCTCCAGAGATGGGGAGAAACCTTTACTTGCGCACATGTCACTGCCGCCGGCCCGGACCAAGCGCTGGGATATCGGCACCGCCATCCCATTCTACTGCCCAGGAATCAGTTGCATAACCAGCACACCGATCAGGTAAAAATAACAAACCTATCTACCTGTACCTACTCCTAAGGAGACAGGAAAAAGACTGAGGGGGAACAGGGGGTGCGAACAGATATACCATAAGGAGGAGGAGCAAGGGGAGGATCCTAGCATCACGTGTGAAAAAACTACCTGTCTACATACTGGGAGATAAGGGATTAACCCATTGTAAGGCTTTGATTTAAATCGCAACTCTAACCATATGCACGCAGCCAACCCATTCTGAGCACTATAGTTAATTACATGATTTGGCTCATTTCATTGTGTTTATTGTAATTTACTAAATTACTGGCCAGTAATAATTAGCAAGGAAGCTTTTTTTACATGGATGATTAATGTGTTTTTTTATTTATTACTTTCGAAACTTCATCTAAATATATGTCTACTACAAAAGTGCTGTATATGAATGTGAAAAACTCATGAGTGCGTTTATTATATGAAATGTGTGTATATTTAAAAATAAGTGTGCTTTCTGATGTATACTGGCATGTTTTAATTGTTATGTATTGTGAATTGTTGCTCAAATAAATTTAAACCCCTGATGCATGAATGGCCTTGATCTTGTATTTGTTTAGTATGTCACGTTATCCGTTCACTGAGATGTATTCTGTTAAACATACTTGCACAGGGTTTGTGTTAATTGTGTGTCCCTGTACATGTGTGTACTTTTAAACATACCTAGTACAGGATTGAATATGACATTGCGATGTTTTATATAACATTTGTGGTCATGTGTCATTGTGTTGTGTTAACCTGTGTATGTCTGTATTAATTACAAGAAATCAATTACCACTATGCCCTTATTTGGGCACATCACACACTAAGCTACTAATATCTTGTAAGTAATTCTACACAATCACACTAAAAAAACATTCATGCATATACACTAATATGCATTTATGTGGCCCAAAAAAATAAAAGCCACAAACACACACATACCCTACACCAGTGGTAGACAACTCCAGTCCTCGAGAGCTAACAACAGTTCACGTTTTCTAGATCACCCGGCTGGGGCAAAGGTGCACTTATTACTGATACACATTATAAAAGATCCACAGGTGGAGCTAATTACTTCACTTGTGATTCTGTGAGGAGATCTGGAAAACATTAACTGTTTATAGCTCTTGAGGACTGGAGTTTGCTACCCCAGCCCTACACCAACATGTACTCATTAACAAGCACTTTCATGCACATACATAAATACTAACACACATGCATACACATAAACATTTATAACTAACCTACCACATTATGGCCCTTATTCAGATCTGATTGCAGTCCAAATTTGTTTTCAAAATGCGCAAAACCAAGTGTACTGCAGCATTCAGGAGGTGCTGCTGTAGATCCTCCAACACCATGGATGTTCTACTGCAGAACATCGCAGCTGTTTGCACTGATTTAAACGGGGTAAACCTATTTCAGATTTCTACTGCAGAACATCGCAGCTGTTTGCACTGATTTAAACGGGGTAAACCTATTTCAGATTTCTACTGCAGAACATCGCTTTAAATCTGTAAAAGCTGCTATTGTGGTTTTATCTGTGCTATGTGAAGAACTTAGAAATATTGGGATAGTGCTACTGCTCTTACATTGGTCTGCTCTTACATTGGTTTGGTCTGATTAGCACCTTTTGCTGGTGGGGGAGGTGTATTGGGAGGGGCAGCTAATTCAGGATGGACATATGTTTGTTTTAGGCTTATATATTGAGTATAGTTTGGGACGTCAGGGGTCTAGTATCTGAAGGGTCTAGTTATAAAGGGTCATCTTAAAATTAATAGCAGCGTTATACCCGCGTTAACCCGAAGGAAACCAGAAGGCAAAGAACAAACCATCATTACTGCTGAAGGACTGCATTATACCCAAAAAACTCAGGAATATCATGTGGCCTCAACTCACCTTTGCCATGAGTGGACCAGGCCCACCACCCCTACGGCTGAGAATACCTGGACTACCCCTCATGGTGAGCATGGAGCTGTGAGGGGAAGCAGCAGGGTCAGCCTATGCACCAACACTTCACCCATCAATCCCTTGTAAAAGTGTCAGTCCCCTGCAAATGTGTGTTCATGTCTTTTCTCTCCCCCCCCCTCCTCTCCTGCAGCACACATCAACCCCACCATGTGCTATTCCTGTATTGTGTACCTCCGCAGATTGCACACCCTGCCAGCGCTGACCTATGCAGTGCACCAAGCTGGTTGCCTCAGATGGTATCTCCGCGGACAGGATGTGGATCACGTGGATGTTTCTGTGCAGGGTTTATCATACTACTACAGAAGTATTTGCTTTCCAATATATGCATTGGGTCCTTGTATGGCTCGCCCCTTACAGTGTAACCTTCGTAGTGCGCCCTCCATGGCTGCCTCATCTGGGGCACTTGTGAATGGGATGAAAAATACATGGACCTGAGTATACATTGAAATCATCCATTTTGGGTAGTTTCTTTTAGGGGTAATCTATCTCACCCTGGGTAATCCTACGCAGAGCGCCTAAAATGGCTGCCGCACTTGGTACCTTGTCAGGGTGGAGTACACAACCCATGGAAGTTATTATCCAAAATGCTGCATCACTCCTGCATTATGCTTACTGTGTGCTCAGGGGCTTTTGTCTGTGACATGTCTGTTACTGTACCTCCAACATCCTCTGTATTATGTGCATTGTTTTTTTTAATGTCTGTAAGCGCCTTGAGTCCTGCTGGAGAAAGTGCGCTATATAAATTTTACTTACTTACTTACTTACATGGATGGCCTCCTCATGGGTATACAGAACTGGGAATGCTGTAGGGATAGCAATTGTTTGTTTTAATGTTTTTAAAACTACTGTGAAGAGCTGGAATGCTTGGGGCAGCGTGGAAGGGCTTGGAGGAGGGGGCCAGGATAGGGATGGGGATTGGGATGGTTGCTGGGTAAAAGGACTTGAAGGAGAGGGGCAGAATAGAGATGGTTGCTGGGTAAGGGGGCTTGAAGGGGGCCAGGATAAGGATGGGGATGGTTGCTGGGTAAGGGGGCTTGGAGGAGAGAATGGGGATTGGGAATGGTCCTATTGTAGGGAGGGGTGTTTGACAGGGGAGGGGAACTTCCTCCTCTTCAACACCGTGCTGCTGGCGGCTTTGACAGTGATGTTTGATTTGATTGTAGAAGGTAATTCAGAAATATAAACATAAATCTAACATTTACATTTATGAATTGTTAAATACATTGTCATGCAATAACAACATTGTTAACCTCTGAGGTCTACTCACATTTAAAGTCACCAATGTTACTAACAAACATTAACACCTTTGCAGGTATAAATTAGTCATATTCCCTTTATGTACACCATACATTATTAGATCACACATACATACACACACGTAAGCATGTCTGCTAATATTGAGATGCTATATGTTTTGCAACATCTGTGATGTTTTCATTTGCTACTTACCGCAACTGATATACCTTCTCAATCGTTGAAGGTGGTCTGGCGATCACCGACTGCGGAGGTCCCACCACCTCCTCTCTAATTGTAGGATGGTCCTCCTTATGCCAGTTATCTAGCGTATTTTGCATCTGGCCTCCGCATAAGCTGCACGTTGCGCGCTATTAGGAATATAGGGCACAACCCGCCTCAACTGTTGTGAGTGTGTATAGGTTTAAGATGTTTTCCACAATGATTGTCAGTCAGTAGAGTGATTTAGTAGTCATGTTTCAAAATAAACGTGTTCACCTGCACACAGCAGCAGTTTTTAAAGCAATCTATATTAAGGTGTGATGCTGTCATACTGATCCTATTAAGGTGTTACATATATGCAATATATATATTGGATATGAATCATGAAAGGGATAAATGTTTAAGCTACTAAACTGCTTACCGTGGCCCTGCATTAAGTAGACGTGGTTAGGTAATTGGTTAATGAGAAAAACTTGTATGGTACATGGGTATTGTGTGCAGGTGAATGTATTTTAGCTATTACGATTGCTTTTGCGAATGTTAGTCCGCTAAGCTGCAGCCCTGTGAGTCACTTAGATTTGCACATGTTTTATTCATTATTCTAAATGAATAAAACATGAAAAACTCATGTTGACAATGTCTATGTCAACTTTTTGCTTGTGTCAACCTTCTGTCAATGTCGACCATTTAAAAGTGGCTACCTACCCCCAATCAACTGTTAGTGGTCGATCTAATGACTGTTGCTGCTCGTGCCTCAGCTGTGCCCTCCTCCTATGATGGTGGAGGGTGACTAAATTCTTGTCTACCTTGTTTGCACCTGTTTTACATGTTTTTTTTTCTTCCCTACTGTCTGGCGCTACAATTCAATTAATTAATTCAGACCTGATCGCTGGGCTGCTAATGTTTGGAGCCATGTGATCAGTTATATGCCACCCCTCCAGATCCCGTCCCGGTACTTGTATAGTTTCACGGCGCCACCGCGCGCACAGTCTGTGTTTGAAACTTGGCAGCTTGCCAGACTCTGTGTTTACTGTGTGCGTGCCGCTCTAGCTGTTCTCAGCACAGCGCGTGGCTACTTTACATATGTAATCTACGTTATCAGCGTAGCGCTGGCAGCAGCAGTGTGCGCTGCCAAGCGCTGACAGGTCACTGTGGTACTTGTAGTTCCACAGTGAAATAGACAGTCCTGCACACCGCTGACAACGGGGGCATGTAAACTGGACACCCCGGCACACCGCTAACGTACGGGGCTTCTAAACTAGACACCCCAGCACACGCTGCACCCCTGCAAATCCAGACTCCCTGCACCCCGGCACACGCTAAAATTTAGATGCTAAAGCGTCTAAATCCAGACTCCCTGCACCCCAGCACACGCTAAAATTTAGACGCTAAAGCGTCTAAATCCAGACTCCCTGGAAACCGCTAAGAAGGTGGCATCTACATAGGGGTGCACTGTGCAAAACACTCTTAAACCTGTTCACAATGACACTAGTCGACGTAACAGCTGTCGACCTTGTTAATTCCACTATTCACACCACCCAGAAGCATGGCGAGCGCAGCGAGCCCCGCGTGGGGACGTGGTATGCGTCTGACCGACCTTTTCATACCCCCACTATCCATGTCAGCGTGGAGTTGATTTTATAAAGTGTGGCGGGCGCAGAGAGCCACCGAGCCCGAAGTGTGGCGAGCCCAGCGAGGGGACGCGGATTACTTCACAGGTATATGCGTCCGCTCGCCACACTTTATAAAATCAACTCCACGCCAACGTGGTTAGTGGGGGTATGAAAAGGTCAGTCGAACGCGTACCGCGTCCGCTCGCCACGCTTCGGGGTGGCGTGGATAGTGGAATTAACAAGGTCAACAGCTGTTACGTCGACTAGTGTCATTGTGAACAGGTTTAAGAGTGTTTTGCACAGTGCACCCCTATGTAGATGCCCCCTTCTTAGCGGTTTCCAGGGAGTCTGGATTTAGACGCTTTAGCGTCTAAATTCTTGCGTGTGCCGGGGTGTCTAGTTTAGAAGCCCCGTAAGTTAGCTGTGTGCCGGAGTGTCCAGTTTACATGCCCCCGTTGTCAGCGGTGTGCGGGACTGTCTATTTCACTGTGGAACTACAAGTACCAGTGACCTGTCAGTGCTGGGCAGCGCGCGCTGCTGCTGCCAGCGCTACGCTGATAACGTACATTACAAATGGAAAGCAGGCACGCGCTTCGCTGAGAACAGCTAGAGCGGCACACGCACAGTAAACACAGAGTCTGGCAAGCTGCCAAGTTTCAAACACAGACTGTGTGCGCGGTGGCGCTGTGAAACTACACAAGTACCCCCGTCCCTTTCAAGCTTGCAATTTGCTTAGCAGGGCTTGCAAAAATTAGCTGGATCGGCGATTAGCTGTAAATCCCTTCGCAAACCACTCAAAACTTAATGATTTTAGCCTGGGACTTAGGGGTAGATTTATTAAGCTCTGTGAAGTGATAAAGTGTCTGGTTTTTATCACCGGCCAATCAGCTCCTAACTGTCATTTTTCAAACCAAGCCTGTAACTTCACAGTTAAAAGCTGATCGGCCAGACACTTTATCACTTCGCCGAGTTTAATAAAACTGCCCCTTACTCGGCAGTCGGATCGGGGCTGGAGCTGATGTCACACACCCTCCCCTCAAAGACCTGGGCAAACCCATCTGAAGTGATTCCCTGACTTGATCACAACACATCTGTGAGACTATGGGGGTTATTCTGGTTGATTTGCAAGTCCACCAAACCCCACCTTGTGGTGTGGAAGGCACATGCACATCTAAGATTGAGCAACCTTAGATGTGTGTGTGTGCACTCTGAGGGAAGTGGGTGGGCAGTGGTCATCCGGTGATGTCAGCTGGGTGACATCTTATAGACAGATGATACAAAGATCAACTTGGATCAGAGTGATGGGAAGAGAAGAGTATGGAAAAGGAAAGGAACTACTCCTGATCCAAAACATACCACCTCAGTGAAGCATATTGGTGGTAGTGCCATGGCGTGGGCATGTATGGCTGCCAATGGAACTGGTTCCCTTTATTGATAATGTGACTGCTGACAAAAGCAGCAGGATGAATTATGAAGTGTTTTGGGCAATGTTATCTGCTCATATTCAGTCAAATGCTTCAGAGCTCATTGGATGGCGCTTCAATGCAAGCAACCAGTTTTTTAAGGCAAATAAGTGGAATGTTATGCAATGGCCGAGTCAATCACCTGACCTGAAACCGATTGAGCATGCATTTCACTTGATGAAGACAAAACTGAAGGGAAAATGCCCCAACAACAAGCAGGAACCGAAGACATTTGCAGTAGAGGCCTGGCAGAGCATCACCAGGGATGAAACCCAGCGTCTGGTGGTGTCTATGCGTTCCAGACTGTATTTCAAACAAGCAATATATATGGAAATAGCACTGGATCTGATTATCACAATTCTCAAAACAAATATATATAAATATATATTTAAAGTTGCTTGTTATTAGCAGTACAATAGCACACGTGGGGTAATCACAGTTTCTTTATGTATAGCACTTAATAGTCCCTCTATTGATGGCAATATATTTCAAAGAAATTAAATGAAAGATGGAGCACTTGATAATATATAGATCTCACCGGTGGAGGAGTTCTTGTATGGTCCTCACGATGGTGCGGATACTTTAGTTGATATTAGGTGATCTGCCGAAGTAGACCTCTTATAACACTCCGGGTAACCTCACAATGGTGCAGCTTAGAGCATGAGGGAGATGGATGCTGCTGGAAGATTAAGCATATGCCTGGATGTTGCCCGTGGGGAAGTCCTGCACCTAGGGTGCAGTGTTTTGATGAATTAGGGATCCGGTGCCGTCGATGCTGAACACCATAGTAGGTAGAAACTCAGGTGAACTGATGGGAAAATGATGGGAGGCAAAGGCAACACTAGGGTGTGTGAACTAGAATGGCTTGTGCCCTAGGTGATTGATGCTTGGGGTTGGGGGCTCCAAGGTACAAAGTACCGGCTGATTGACAGGAGTCTTTAAGCAGTATGGATGGACATTAAAAGCATTACAAAAAATTACTTCCAGGCATCCAACATCAAGTTCAGCGCTGGTTTTACTGTCACATGTATAGAAGGCAGCTTCACCGCACAGAAGCTGTTAGCAATCAGATGGGTATTGGAAAGCTGTATATATGATTGCTGGCAACTATTGAATACAGAGGAGGGCACTATGCGCAGGGAGCCGGTACCTTTTTATTCGGGCCCTGGTCTGAGGAAGGGGGCCTGCTACCCCCCTCCTTTACTGCAAAGACCCGGGAGTAGACAGGACAGGCTGCAGCACAGCTTCTCTTGAGCTGTGGAGAGAGGCAGCTGCAGTGGCAGCCTGTACATCATTAGTGCAGGTATATAGTTATCGCAAAACTTCAAACGGACCCCCCAAATATATCAGAGCTGGCATTTGTTTACAACTGGAGATTTTCCTACACTCTAGAGCAGGGCTGGGCAACACCGGCCATCCAGATGTTAATGAACTACACATCCCAGGATGCTTTGCATTAGTTTTGCTATGTGGCCATGCTGAAACTGATGCAAGGCATGCTGGGATGTGTAGTTCATCAACATCTGGAGGGCCGGTGTTGCCCAGCCCTGCTCTAGAGACCAAGGATGGACAATAAGGATCTGTACAGATGCTGTGGGACATCCCAGCATACCCAGTCATAGTTTTGTAATAAGGGCAAGCTAAAACTGTGGGAAGACATGTTGAAATGTGTAGTTCATCAGTAACTGGGCATAGACTTCAACTTGCTCATCTTCATTCAATGTCTAAAGGCCCCCATACATTAGTCCAACTTGTCCTAGGGACAAGTCGGACCTGATTTCACCCTGCAGCTCCCCGGGAGGGGGACACACGATTAGGCACTTGATGTGCCATGGTTTGCATATGATAAATCGCATGGATTTATCATAAGCAGTCCCCGGGGAGCTGCAGGAGGAGGGAGTCATGCAGGGGACATCAGCGGGCGGGGGATGCCGGCTAATAGAGAGCCGAGCAGGGGGAGGTTGCATAGGGAGCCGGGCAGGAGGAGGCTGTCGTGGTGGGGTGAAAGCGGGAGCAGGGCGCCGGGCAGGGAGGATGACGCACGCTGGCTGCCGGGCAGCGGCGGGAGCCGGGAGGAACAGATAACTTGGGGGAAAAAAAAGCCCATACAGATGACTAGCAAGCCATTGATTGGCTGAGAGAGGTCTCAGCCAATCAATGGCTTGCTAGTCATCTGTATGGGCTTTTTTTCCCCCCAAGTTATCTGTTCCTCCCGGCTCCCGCCGCTGCCCGGCAGCTAGCGTGCGTCATCCTCCCTGCCCGGCGCCCTGCTCCCGCTGTCACCCCACCACTACAGCCTCCTCCTGCCCGGTTCCCTATGCAACCTTCCCCTGCTCGGCTCTCTATTAGCCGTCATCCCCCGCCCGCTGTCATCCCCCGCACAGCTCCGGTGCTGGGCTGCACAGAAGATTTAGCAAATCTTCTGTGCAGCCCGTCCGAACTCCCGACCGGAGGGGGTGTCTGCAAGTGCGATTTGGGCCGATTTCATGGCCCGATTCATCCGAATCGGGTGAAATCGTGCCCAAATCGTATAGTGTATGGGGGCCTTTACAGTATTAACTGATCACTTAACACAAATAAAGCACAATCAGCTTATTTTATTGCAGAATAACACAGGGTCCAATCAGGAAACCAGTATTTACTAGCTCTGAGATAAAGGGATTTGCAAAGCCACTAGCAAATAAAGTTAACTGCTGATACAAAATGTTTTACTATTGCTTAAAAATGCAGACCAAGCCAGCAATAAAACATTTGTATTTGGGAACTCTATAAACATTGCCCAGTTAGAGGAACATTCCTGCAATGGCACTAACAACATAAAAATAACACAGGGTAAATCATAGATTTTTTTTTATTTTGTTTGCCTCCTTTTCCCGTTTTTAATTCTATATTTTTTTATACATATAATTTACTTTTCTAGTAAAACTAACACTAATAATTATGGCTTATGGCGCCCATGCATCTATAGGCCAATTCCCCATTCTGCTGATGCTAATCCAACAATCAAAAACGCAGATTGACATAAATTATTGGGTACTTGTGTATTAGCCGGGTGCCCAATTAGCATACGTACGCAGGCGTAGGCTAGCTACGCTGTCAGCATAGTCCAACGGCTGCCTAGCGTAGTCACTCCACAGCAGCCCGGCTCTGTCCCCGGCAAGTCTAGTGAGCGCCTCGCACACAGTGCCGGTAACCGCCAGATCCCCTGTGCTGGTGGAGAGGGGATCATGCGGGCGCCGGCGGAGAGGCACTCCAACTGTATGAGATGCAGGTGCACCTCAGACACTCCTGCGTCTGAGATGCTCCTACGTCTCAGTAATTATCAGCACGTGCGCCTCATGCATAAAGGGGCTATGCGGGCGCAAGTGCGTCCTATGCACAATAAAGGAGGCATTTTCAAACCCCCACTATCCACGGCAGCCCGAAGTATGGCGAGTGCAGCAAGCCCCGCAAGTGGACCCATCACGCGTCCTCCCGACCTGTTTATACCCGTTATATCCACGTCAGCGTGGAGTTGATTTTATAAAGTGTGGCGAATGCAGCGAGCCACCGAGCCCGAAGCGTGGCGAGGGTACGCGGAACACATGTGAAGTAATCCACGTCCGCTTACCACGCTTTGGGCTCGGTGGCTCTCCACACTTTTTAAAATCGACTCCACGCCGACGTGGATAGTGGGGGTATGAACAGGTCAGGAGGACGCGTGACGAGTACGCTCGCCACGCTTCGGGCAGGCGAGGATAGTGGGGGTGTTTCAGAAACATATTCACAACTGCCTTATGTGTTAACTGTTAACTGGATTTTAGTTAATAATAAAGGAGAAAATATCACATTAACAAATAACAATAAAATCAATTAATCATGAGAAAAGAAAATAATAAATTATTCTTCTGAATCTGCATTGGCAGAAACAGCATCAGAAGTGGATGCACTTGTCTCTGCATCTGCGCTGTCGCCTTTCTCAGCCTGGGGGAGCAGGGTTGGCGCATGGAGGAAAGTGTTTTCGGCGCCCACAGTTTTTCGTCATATGAACTTCTGCAAGTAGGAGTCAAGCTGATGGCGAGTAGTGCCCCTTTGGCGTTTGCAGGATCCCCAAAGGCACTCGATGTTCTGGGTGTGAACCCCGGTCTCCGGATCCACAAAGTTGTACCGGTGGTTCACCTGAGCATGGTGGTACCCTGCCAGCTCCAGCTGCTCTGTGTTGTAGGCACGCCATCAATCGGATTAGATGTGTGTCCCTGGTTCAATGTGCCTCTCGATGGCGGCCATCAGTGTACTGGCATCACGTCTTTGTACTGGTGTCACAAAGCACTCACCAGTCTCCCTTCATATGCCTCAGAATATCCACTGCTGAGGCAACATACGCCCAACATGGTTCTTCCTCTGCACGAACAGGCTCTCGTCGACTTCGACAATTTTCCCCGGACCGCCAATTTTGAGTTGGGGCTGCGTCATCAGGTCCACAGAGCAGGCCTCATGCATAAGGCGATTATACTGGACCACTGTTTTCTTGGACATGTTCAATTGACGCTCACAAAAATTTATAGTTGTGACCTCCTCCACCCAGGAATAAATAAAGCGTACCAGTGTCAAAAACGTTAAATGACAACCCGGGAACCAATGTACCGCACACAGGCTCACCTTCTTACGGCACAATTTGATATGGCAGCGCCACGTTGACTCCTTCACACTGAGGCGCATTGTGTGTCCATTTGTGCAAATTTTAGTCTGTGGCAGCAAATGGTGGTGCTGGAAGAATAACACTGCCTCCTCCTTTGTCTTTGGCATGCTGAACATTGTCACAGGCTCTGCAGCCATTACACTGTCACTTCACCTTCCACACTACGCTACTTCTGACTGACTACACTATGCGGGAACACTACGCTGATTCTGACAGAGACGCTGGCTATGTGGCCACGGGAACACTATGCTGATTCTGATAGGGACGCTCGCGGGAACACTACGCTACTTCTGACTGACTACGCTAACTACGCTGGCTCTGACTGACTACGCTAACTACGCTGGCCGCGGGAACACTACGCTGATTCTGACAGCGCAGCTACGCTAACTACATACGGGCCGCCCAGCTAATACACAAGTACCAATTATTGCCAATCCGTCTTGGAATTGGCAAAAAAAACAGCTAAAGATCTCTGACTTTGCCGAACCTGATTATTTTTGTTCAGAATTGGTGAATTGAGGCAGTGCGTAACTAGACATTGCCCTGTGCAAGAAAAGGAATCTGTGCCCCCTGCCTTTACTAAAAATAGGGACAGTGCATGATAAAAGTATGCATCAAATATGTAGGGGGTGTGGCTTCATGGGGGAATGGCGTGGTCACATAACAGTACCAATCCACATTACATCACACAGTAGTGTATGTTATTCACATTACACCACACAGTAGTGCCACTTGTACACATTGCACCAGGTAGAGGACATCTACACATTGTGCCAGGTAGAGTACTTCTACACAATGCGCCATGTACAGCTCCTTAGACACCCTTCCTCAGGTAGAGCCCCTTAGATACACTGTCCCAGGTAGAGCCCTATAGAAACACTGCACCCGGTAAAGATCCTTATATATATTATGCTAGGTAGAGTCTGAGTTACACACATTGGCCCTTATTCTGGTTGGTGCGGTCGAGCCGCATATGCGGCTCCGACCGCACCAGACGAATCCCCGCCCACCATACGGTTCGCCACGGCCGTCCGTACACGGACGGCTGGCGAACCGCACGAAAATGGTGGAGGCGTACGCCTCCACCATGCTGGGAGCTGCCCCCTGCATTCGATGGTCGACGACCATCGAAGGCAGGACCGCACGCCGCGGCAGCTCCCGCAAGCTGAGACCACACGGACAATCGTCCGTGTGGTAGCTTGTATGGGGGCTGAAAGCTGACATCCGGCGACGTCAGCTTTCCGCCCCCATGAGTGGCGTCATGCCCTCATTACCATGCGTACGCCCCGCGTTTGCATGGGAACGCCCATGAAACGCGGGGCGTACACATAGGGAAATGAGGGGATGAAGCCCCTCACGCCCCTATACGCCCCCTTTGCGGCGTCTAAATTTTTAACACGGAGAATTCCCCTGCACATGCGCAGAGTGACCTCTGCGCATGTGCAGAGAGAAAACATCGGCGGTACGGCCGCACGCGGGCCGTACCGAGCCGATTAGAATAAGGGCCATTATGACAGGCATAGCCCTGTTGGATGTTACACCAGGCAAAGCCACCGTTAGACGTTATGACAGACAGAGCCTTGTTACAGGTTACTCCAGGCAGCTGCACATTACCACAGGCAGAGCTCCCTTTACATATTATGCCAGAAAGAACTCTGTTATGCCAGGTAAGAGCCCTCTATACATATTAGGCCAGGCAAAGCCCCCGTTACACACATTAGGACAGATTGCGCATCCGTTCTGCTAGGCAGAGCAATTGTTACATGCTATGTCAAGCTGAACCCCCGTTACATGCTAGACAATCAGTGCTGTAGCCGTCGCTGGTCAAAATGTTAAGCACCTTAGCAAGGGATGTAAAATTGAAGGTACCTTTATGTCAAAGATATATCTAAGCAGAAATGCTGACATGATAGAATAGGATAATCCAAACTGATAATTGTGGGGAGAACAGGCTGTAACTAACTGAAAATTAAGATAATTGTTTTCTAGCTGTGTCCTTCAACACTTCAGGCCATTTCGCTTTTGGCGGCTTGACATTATGCTAACACTGGGTACATGTAATCAACTATATAAACTAACATTAAATGGCCTCCTCAGCAATTTTGTATCCAGGTGTTGGATTGTGGAGCATGCATAACTAATGTTTCCAGATAAGCCGATTAATACTGTATATTAAATACAAGTTGTAAATTGGTATATATCTCAGTCTACTATGGAATCATTATCTGCTCCTCGCATGGACTGTGTGGAAAAAATGTTTGTTGCTTCTTGCAGACAACACTTTTAAGACATTTAATTAAGCCTCATTTATTGCGACTAGTGTGCTTTAATTAGTGCCTCCCTTATTTTGATTTACCTATCGGTGTTGATGTTGAAGCCTTGTTATCACAAAACGTGCAGTTATTAGTGTGCCTTAAGGACCGAAGTAGCCTACTGCAGTGCTCCCTAAGTTAAAATGTAACACATTTCTGCAGCGTTCCAGTACAAAGTTGGAAAAGTCCTCTGGCTGAATCCCTGCAGTTATTATATGTGTATGTATCTTTATATCATAATGGCCTACTTCCCAGCAGCAGCAGACTGCACATTTCCCTTTCCACTCAGCCACATGATCTGGATCAAGTCAGTCACGTGATCCTTCAGGATTCAGGAACCATGGGTCACAGCCACTATAACGTGCTCGGTCGGAATGGATTTATAACGCCCCTGCAGCTAATCTTCTCCGACTGCTAGCTCCTCCCCTCAGCTAGGGCCGCGTTCTATCCCCGCCCCATAGCCTCCCGGTATGCAATCACAATGTCCTCCTCCAAAGCTGGGGGCGTGGATATGTTGGTTACTTTCTGGTCACGGTAGTGATCACTCACTCATATGATGATGATGCCCAGCAGTCACATAGGAACTCACTGTGTAGTAGTGCAAAGTAGTCCAGACCACTTACCGATCAGCAGTGTATTGTGTGGGATGGGGCGGTGTCAACCCTTGTAGTATATACCACAACATGTGCCTGATACAGGCTGAGAGCAGCTAACCTCTGACACCCGCCCTAGCTGCCCGGCGTGGTGGCGGTAAGATAAGCAGTCCCCCCAGTGTGCCCTGCTATTGCACAGCAGCATGGAGTACTTGCTTCAGGTAAAGCTGGGCTGTCTGTTTGGGCTGCTTCTTCTCACCCTCTTTTTTGGCTTGGTGCCATCCAGAGTAAAATGTTTCCAAGCCACAGCTGGAAGAGGTAAGTTATTCTCTTATTCTCCCCCCAAACCTATGTTGTGCTTTCTACATTAGTGATGTCCGTTCATTTCAGCCGGTAATATTGCTGGTAGCTTCCCTCTTCATTGGCTTCATGTGACTCCTATACATTAGCTTCTTGTGAATAGAATAGTATTTCGGAATAGTCCTCTGCTATGTTCCGTGTAACATTGCTTCATTACTCTTTTGCACAAACAAGCCTCGTTTTTGGCAACTACTGATTTTAAGTGGGTCATATATGTATAATATATAGAATCTCAGCATTTGTTGTACTCAAACCTAAGTAAAGGCCCATACACACTAGGCGATTTTAAGCTGAAAGCAGGTCAGTTTTTTTCCCACCAACCTGCGATTTCTGTAATTTGTTTCAGCGGGTACTGGGGAGGTGTGTATGTACTGAGCGATTTTCAGCGATGCGTTTTTTTTTTTGTGTGTATGCTGTGTATACACGCTGGGTAAAAACAGTCAGTGGGTAAGTACCTTTTATAGCCGTATACGCATGGAACTCAGCCCTGGCATTTCGGCTGAGCCCCGTGTGTATCAACATGTAGGCTAAGTACATCCTGCCAGCCCCAGGAGCTGCGGCCAAGAGGGGTATTCAATGCTCCTGACGGCGAGCAGTGCTGATAGCTCACCATCAGAGTATTGAAATCCCTCCCCTTCACTCACCGTTTCCACCTCGCTGGTTCCCTTCGTCGAGGTGGAAATGGCGAGTGTGGCCAGTAAACCTGTAGGGCTTGCCACAAAATGCAGCAAACCTCACCGTTTAAGGGGATACACGTGCTCCTCTCATGGGCCCTTATTCTGGTTGGTGCGGCCGGAGCCGCATATGCGGCTCCGACCGTGCAGGCGAATCCCCGCCTTCCATACGAATCGCCACGGCCGTCCGTACGCGGACATGTGGCGGTCCGCATGAAAATGGCGGGGGATACGCCTCCACCATCTTGGAGCAGCCCCCTGCATTCGATGGTCGCCGACCATCGAAGGCAGGGCCGCACGCTCCACCAGATCCCGCACCCATAGACCTCACGGACACTTGTCCGTGTGAAAGCATGTATGGGGGCGGGCAGCTGACATCCGGCGATGTCAGATGCCCGCCCCCAACACATGCGTCACAGCCTCATTACCATGTGTACGCCCCGCGTTTGCATGGGAACGCCCATGAAACGCGGGGCGTATGCATAGGGAAATGAGGCTAAGTAGCCCCTCACGCCCCTATCCACCCCCTTTGCGGCGGTAAAAAAAAATGTGCGGCGATTTCGCCTGCACATGCGCAGAGTGCCCTCTGCACATGCGCAGAGCGAAAACATCGGCGGAACGGCCGCAAGCGGCCGTTACCGCTTAGATCAGAATAAGGGCCATGGCGAGGATTTCTCTGTAACATTGACTACGGCGAGGGGGTTTGATGGCAAGGATAGCTTTTTCTCACCAAAAACAAGCCGTTCAAGCCTTACAAACCCCCCTCGCCGCAGTATTGAATACAGCCCCAAATGTACAGTGTAGCAAGCATATTCTTGCCTGCACTGACTATTTGGCATGGTGATAGGGACACTGCGGAGCCGCGCATCGCTATCGCCCGCTGTGTACACATGGAGCTATTTAGGCAAACTTACTAATCGATTTTGAAGATGTAGTCAAAATCTTAGAAGGATCGCCCCATGTGTACACCCCTTAAACCCATAATATATTCTAAGTACATGATAAATGTTTGCAGTATGGGTGTGGATCATTTGGTCGACAAGCATTGGGTCGACATGACATTAGGCCGACACAAGCATTAGGTTGACATGGACTAGGTCGACATGGGTTTTTTCACTGGTATTTGACCCGACTGTCTACACAGTCGACATGGACACAGTTTGAAGTGCACCGCATCGCTCGCAAAGCTTCAGGCACACTATTTTATTCTCCCACCACGCCCTAGTGGATGGTAGGGTATGAAATACCGCCTGTCGGCTAAAAAAACAGTGAAAAGCCCCATGTCGACCTAGCCCATGTCAACCTAATGCTTGTGTCGACCTAGATCCATGTCGATCTGGAGGTTATGGCATATGAGTCTAGTGGCAGCTAACAAGGAATGGTTAGTGCAGGCATGCAATACTTCTATCTCAAAAGCTGCCCATACGCTTATACGATTTGAGCAATCTTCACCCAATTCCGACGCATCCCATGTGGATCGGAGCCGGAGATGGCAAGGGCTGCACTAAGGATTTGTCAGATCCCGCGTTGGTATTGCATATGATAGATTGTATGCTATAGGACTGCATACATACTCTCCGGCAGGAAGTTGGCAGGATATTGCATGCGAGGGAGACATGCAATACCTTGTAGTAATATATGGGGGACAATTGGCTGTTGTACTGGACTTAATAATCTAATGTCCATACAGATCTAGGGGCAAACTTACAAATAGTCTGTCTCTATTAAATCAAGCTTGGATCGCCTGCTTTTTCTTTTCTACGTTTCGTGTTTGACTGTCTAAAATCAAGTATTTACTAAAAGTTTTTATTTTACTTTTTGGGCATTTTAAAAACTAATGGCTAGGTGTGTTAGATCTATAAATCTGAGTTCAATTGATTTTTATTAAACATTGGATAGGAGAGTCAACTCAAAATTGACTTGGTACCCAATTCGGTACTTCCTCATCTTTGCGGCCACAGCTCACGTCAGTTACATTAGCCGCTTTCAGAATATCACCATTGTCCCCTCATGGGCTTGCCACGCTCTGGGCTCCGTGTCTCACCTCGTTCACTACGACGTTACTAAAGGTAATAGATGGTGGCGTGGACACAGTAGTGCAGTAAGTTCCGTAGCATTAGCTGTGGCCGCAAAGATGAGGACGTACCCCAAATTCTGTTTCCTACAGCCTTCCTATTTGCCAAAATATGTCACACTAAGCAATTTTTGTTTAAAATAGATCACTCAGAAGGGACAAAATTAGCAAAATCTTTTCAAATATTGTCTAGAGTGTGTATATGGGGCTTAATTCTGTATGGTCCCACAGTGTCCAATAACACATAAATGACCAAAAACTAGGTACAGTATATCAGAGCTTCACAAATATCTAGGAGCCAGGATGAAAGTGTAGGAGCCAGACATAACATTTTTATTGGTAAGCTGCTCAATCAGAGGTCTGTCATTCAGGTGCCAACAGGGAGGGGTAAATCTGGTTAGGAAAGAAAAACAGTTTGTATCCCTATTGCACACTGAATGAGAAATATACATATAATAATCAGACAATACAGAGATCTTGGTTGCATATATCTGCAGATATAGGGTTAAGCCCCCAGGCCGTACGTCAAGGCGTCTCTGTCACTGGGGGTCCCTAACACTGGGTATGGGTCTGGGGTGTGGGCCCCCAACATGCCGACACAGGCTGACTACTCCAGGGCAGCACACAAATGAAAATTAGTAAGTGTTAAATAAGAAGCACATAAGTGCTATGTAGGGAGGTGAAGGTGTGATTAAAATAATACATACAATAGGGAAAAAACATAAATGTTTTTTCCCTATTGTATGTATTATTTTAATCACACCTTCACCTCCCTACATAGCACTTATGTGCTTCTTATTTAACACTTACTAATTTTCATTTGTGTGCTGCCCTGGAGTAGTCAGCCTGTGTCGGCATGTTGGGGGCCCACACCCCAGACCCATACCCAGTGTTAGGGACCCCCAGTGACAGAGACGCCTTGACGTACGGCCTGGGGGCTTAACCCTATATCTGCAGATATATGCAACCAAGATCTCTGTATTGTCTGATTATTATATGTATATTTCTCATTCAGTGTGCAATAGGGATACAAACTGTTTTTCTTTCCTAGGAGCCAGACATAGTTAAAGTGCCTCTACACATATTAACCTATTAATCTAGTAATACAATTCTAGTTAGCCAAGGGATTGTTCTGCATATGAATCCTAATTGCATAATGTATGTCTCCCACTGCCCACATTATCTCCTTGGCTGAATATAATTGTATTAATACTTGCCAACATTACTGATTACTTAAAATTATTTTAAACAGTCACTCAAACAGTGACATACTCCGACTGTGCCAGTGTCACTCACTGACAGTGTAGCAGTGTGTCCTTGATGCCCGCCTTCTGTCAGTCACTCTCAGGTCAGTGGTTCTGTGATTCCACAGTAGATGGAAGAGGCAATGGCCTGGACGAATGCCGAGCCTGTTGTCTTTTAACGCCGGTGTTGGCAGATACTGGGCTGGAGTCAGACCGGTGGGCCACCTTGCAATTCTGGCAGGCAGGCATCCGGGCTGCTCCTGTGGCCTGGGCACAGTGCGTGTGCTGGGCGGGCTGCCTGCAGTGCTGTTGGGACCTCTCCTCGGTGCCGTAGTGGTAAACTGCGGCACGCCGTCACGCGGTTCAGGAGGAGGGCACATCACGATGACGAATTTCCTCCCAGCGCGTGCCATGGCGGAGTGTCAGCCCTCTGGAAATGGGCTGTACCACGGGAGGGCAGAAGTCATGTAGGTCAGATGAGGATGATCTGAAGCTGCCAGTGCAGTATTCACAGAACAGGTCACAAATTTTGGTCAAAGATATCTGGGTGTTGGGTGCCTTTTAAATGGAGTAAGAAATAAATATCTTTTAATGCCCTGCCATACACTGGTGCGCCCTATCTCAACTGCTGAATGATACATCATATGCTGTCCTTCTGCATAGGATGAGTCATATGCGATCTCATTCAGCCCCGCGCTGAGAAGATCGCGATGGACAAGCTGCATCCCGGTCACAACCTGTTCAACATCCTACCACCCGGAAGACTGTTCAGGTCTGTCCCCGCCAAAACGCCCAGATCCGCAAGAAGCTTCTTTCCGCTAGCCGTCCATCACCTGAACAATCCTATTAAAGCGAATGCAATTCCAATATCAACAGCCAAACAACCTACTTGGTGACCTATCCACCATAGTCGTAGCTAGAAATGGAATTCCAGTAATATCTTAGTATAATGTATGTAATCCCCCCCCTTACCCCTGTTTGATGCTGCACTGTAATCCACAAAAATGGTCTAGTGTGCGCAAGCATACATGGCCAATAAAGTTGATTCTATTCTATTCATGGCTACCGGCTGCAATGAATATGCAATCCAATTAATGGCAGCATGTAAGATCGTAGTAGTGGAAAATGTATGCAATATGGTCACTTCTCATCCGATACCTCATTCTGGGCGGGATGTTGTAACATCCGCGCCCATTATCGCCGGCTACCGCATTATTAGTAACGGCATATGCTATAACATATGCCGTTATTCATGCAAGGGACAGCTCTTGCGGTAAGAGCTGTCCCTTGCGATGCGGTGCCGGCGCTGGACTTCCGGGTCTGTGACCCGGGAGTCCATCTGCGCATGCGCAGACCCCGGCGCCGGCCGCAGGGCACGCTGGGAGGGATCCGTGACGGATCCCTCAAACAGCGCTGCGGTAAGAAGCCCATAGGCTTCTGCAGGGATTCGCCAGCTTTAGCTGGCGATTCCCTCCGCAGCGCTGACACTGCGGAGGCGCCATATAGCATATAGAGATGCGGTAGAAACCCCGAAAACGGGGTTTTTACCGCATTTCTGCTATATAGCATCCCGCCCTCTATGAGCTCGGAATCAGATGAAGTGTTCAAATCACACTAGTGGATGGAGGCCTTAAGGGAAGAAAAAGCACATGAGGAGAGAGGGCCCTGCTCGTGAGAGAGACAGGATTGAAGTCTTTCTTTCAGTCCAGAAGTGGCAGTGTCTGCATTATGCAGCACGATGGCATAGTGCAGTGGTTCAAAACTGTGTGCCGTGGCACACTGGGGTGCCTTGGGGGACTTGCATGGGTGCCCTGGGTTGATGGTCCAGGACCAATTCAAGTTATTTATGTCCAATATAATAGTCTAAATTATGGACAAACAGAAGTAATTTTTGTCCATTATCACATAACTGATCCTAAGGATGAGATATAAACACAATTTATTTAACTTAATATTTGTTGCCGCAAAACAATTTCTGATGCTTTGGGGTGCCATGATTCAAAATGTTTGGGAACCCCTGGCATAGTGGTTAGCATTACTACCTCATGGCACTGTGGTCATTCGTTCAGTTCCTTACAAAGGTTGTATGGAGTCTCTATGTTTTTCTCATGTTTGTATAGGTTTCCCACAGTCTAGAAACGTGCTGGTAGGTTAAATGACTACTCACAAAATAACCCTAGCGGTGTATGTGTTTCTATAAGGAAGGGAATACTAAGTGTAGTCTCGACTGGTGTGAATAACAAATATTCTCTGTAAAGCAATGCAGAATATCTGTGCATTATATAAGTCAGGGCTCGACAAAACCCAGGGGCCAGGTCACCATGGTGACCAGATTCTGCTTCCTGGCGACCAGATTTGCCAGGAAGCAGAACCCCCGGCCAGAGTGGTGGCTTGATAGCAGCGGGCAGTGCTGTTCACCACTCTCCCGGGTCCCGGCTGCCGGGAGATGGACAGGGAGCTGGCAGCAGCGTCTCTGTAAGCAGCAGGTCCCCATGGCTTGCTATCCTATCAGCACTTACAGCAGCCTTGGGTGCCCGTTTCAGACACGTAAAAAGATGGCGGCAGAGCAGTGCAGAACTCTCCCGGCTGCCGCTGTATCAGAGCAGGTCCGCGGCGCGCCTATTACACAAGCTAATCGGGAGCTGTGCTTGAGCTTTGAAATATGCGCGCTGCTGACCTGCTCTGATACAGCGGCAGCCGGGAGAGTTCTGCACCACTCTGCTGTGCTGCCGCCGTGCTGGCTGTTATACTGAACATAAACCTACTGTGGCGCCATCTTTTTACGTGTCTGAAACGGGCACCCAAGGCTGCTGTAAGTGCTGATAGGATAGCCAGCCACGGGGACCCGCTGCTTACAGAGACGCTGCTGCCAGCTCCCTGCCTCTCCCTGTCCATCTCCCGTGTTTTACCGGGCTGCCACTCTGCTGACTGTTGTACTGAACATTATAACCCACCACGGGGACCCGCTGCTTATGCAGGGACTCCAGAGAACAGAGCTTTTTTTTCTCAGTCTGCCCCTGCCTGGCATCAAGCCACAAACCCATAGCAATGAGCATGTAGGTAAGCAGCACTGTGGCATAATATGCCATGGGCATTATATAGTTACATAGTTACATAGTAGGTAAGGCTGAAAAAAGACTTGCGTCCATCTAGTTTAACCTGGTATAGATATCCATTGCTGATTTGGTAGGTTCTGGTATTTTACAGACAAATTATATTTCTTATTTGTACCCATGGATGTTTTTCTCCAGTAAATGTTTGTCCAACTTTGCCTTGAACGCATTTAATGAGCCAGCCGTTACCACCTCTCTGGGAAGAGAGTTCCAGAGTTTGACTGTTCTGACCGTAAAGAAATTCTTTCTACTAGCTGAATGAAATCTTTTTTCTTCTAATCTATACTCATGCCCTCGCGTCCTAGATTCCTTTCTAGTAGAAAAGAGGGTACGTGACAGTTCCTTATATTGGCCCTTGATATACTTGTACATGTTGAGCATGTCCCCCCTTAAACGTCTCTTTTCTAATGTAAATAGTCCCAAATTGCTTAATCTCTCCCCGTAGCTTAAATTCTCCATTCCCCTAATAAGCTTTGTTGCTCGCCTTTGGACTTTTTCTAATTCTATGATGTCCTTTTTATAGTGTGGGGCCCAGAACTGTACTCCGTACTCCAGGTGAGGTCTCACCAATGCTTTATATAGTGGCATAATTACCCTTGAGTCCCTAGTTTCCATTCCCCTCTTAATACATGCCAGAATTTTGTTGGCCTTTTTTGTAGCTACATTACAATGGGCACTACATCCTAGTTTGCTGTCTATTTGGACTCCAAGATCCTTTTCAAGTATGGAATTACCCAGTTCCTCTCCGCTAAGGTTGTAACTTGCACACTGGTTGTGTCTCCCAAGGTGCATAACCTTACATTTATCTACATTGAACCTCATCTTCCATTTTTTTGCCCACTCATCTAGAATTGCAAGATCATTTTGAAGCATGGTGACATCTTCTGATGATTTGATGACTTTGCTAAGTTTTGTATCGTCCGCAAAGATGGATACATTGCTGAGTAACCCTATCCCAATATCGTTAATAAAAATGTTAAACAAAATGGGCCCCAAAACCGAACCCTGGGGCACTCCACTTAGTACCGGTATCATATCTGATACGGCACCATTCACAACCACTCTTTGTTCTCTATTACATAGCCAATTCCCTACCCATCTGCAGATATTTTCCCCCAATCCTAGGTTCTCCATTTTATTAATCAATCTCTTGTGTGGGACAGTATCAAATGCTTTAGCGAAATCTAGGAAAATCACATCTACAGCATTTCCATTATCGAGGTTTTTACTAACCTCTTCATAGAACCCTAGTAGATTAGTTTGGCATGAACGATTTTTCACGAACCCATGTTGGTTAGCACTGAGTAGACTGTGATGATCTAAATATTTCTGGATACCATCCCTTAAAAATCCTTCAAATAGTTTACCCACAATTGATGTTAAACTAACGGGTCTGTAATTAGCGGGATCTTCCTTTTTTCCTTTTTTGAATATTGGCACTACCTCTGCTATTCTCCAATCTTTTGGTACTACACCTGACGATAGTGACTTGCTAAAGATATAATGTAGGGGGGTAGCTAATTCATCCCTTAATTCCATTAATACCCTTGGATGAATCCCATCTGGCCCTGGTGATTTATTTGTTTTGAGTTTGCTTAGCCTCAGTATTATTTCCTTCGGCGTGAAATCCACAATGAGATCTGGCTTATTTGTCCCGTTTGTGGTAAATGCTTGTTCCACAGTCTGCTCTCCCTTAGTAAATACTGATGAGAAGAACTCATTTAACAGTTTTGCTTTTCCCTTGTCCTCAGTAACACTTTTTCCACTAGTATCAATTAGTGGGCCTATGTTTTCCTTAATTAAACGTTTACTATTTATGTATTTAAAAAACTTCTTTGGGTTGGTTTTGCTTTCAGTGGCTATGCACTCTTCATATAATATTTTAGCTGCTTTGATTACCCCTTTACAAGTTTTGTTTGATTCTTTGTATTTTGCGAACGCCTCCTTATTCAAGTTATTTTTATAGAATTTAAAGGCTCTGGTTTTATTGTTGATAGCTGACCTTACTTCTTTGTTCAACCATGGTGGCTTTTTTTTGTTGAATTTACCTTTAGTTACTTTAGGAATGTATTCAATAGTTAGTGAATCAAGCACCTTTTTTAGAGTATCCCACATTTCCTCTGCATTTTTTCCCTCCATAACCGTTTTCCACCCAATTCCTGTTAGGGCTTCCCTGAATAATTCAAAGTTCGCTTTTCTGAAGTTTAGTATTTTTGCAGATCCTTTTTGATGTAATTTACTGAAGTTGATTTCCAGTGAAACCATATTGTGGCGTGTGGTAATATATGCAATGGGCATTACGGTGTGTGGGGTATATGTAATGGGCATTATTGTGTGTGGTACAGTATGCACAAGGTTTTTCAGTGTGTGGCGTAATGGGCATTGTGGCATGTGGGTGTGTGACATGTGTAATGGGCATAATGGTGTTACTTTTTGGCGCACACTGTCACTATTTTTTTTCTGGCTCCTACATTTTCATCCTGGCTCCTAGATTTTAAAAAAATGTGTCAAGCCCTGATATAAGTAACTGTTCAGTAACCTCTTCTGTTCCTTTTCAGAGAGCCATCAAATGTGGCTGAGTTTTACCAGCTGCATAGCAGGGGGAGTGTTCCTGGCTGCCTGTCTGTTGGATATTCTTCCTGACTTCTTAAGTGACATGAATGAAACAATGCAGAAACTACAAATAACAGTATGTTACCTTGAGTACATTGTATGTATGGACATGGAGCAGTACTATGCAGTTGTGTCTAGGTTTTTTTTTAACCTGATGTTGGTTACATTTTTGCAATAAAAAAATGCAACATTATTGTTAATGTTCTCATGTAGATTTCTAAGCACTTTGGTGCCAATTGCAAAGTTGTGTGCAAATGAAAGAACCTGCAGACATCACACTAAAGGTGCAAACACACTAGAAAGATGCTAAGATTTCCCTTGAACTCCCCGTCAGTCCTGGGAAAAAGATTTTGTGCAAAGACTACACTTTGACAAAGATTTATCTTAAGATTTCAGAAAAATTCAAACCCTTTCGGTGGTGGTCACCGTTGCCGCTCCCCCCCCCCCGCACACACACACACGTCATCGTGTGTGTGCCCCCTCCGAAGTCTGAACACCCGAGTGTGTCCAAACTCAACCTGAGCACGTGAAGGCAGCCGAACGCGTCCGAACTCCCAAATACCCGACTGCTCAAATGTGACCGCACTCTACCGAGCATGCAAAGGCACCCAAACACTCGAGCACATGCACACACCTAAATCCCTGAGCACACCAACTTCCATATACCCGAACGTGTCCGAATATCTGTGCATTCCAACAAACCCAAATCCATAAACACGCCTCACCTTCCCCCGAGAGCGTGAACACAACTGAATCCTTGAGCACCCCGAAACACCTGATCATGGCCATCTGCACCCGAATGCCAGAGTGCACAAACACAAATGCTCAACTATGCCCAAGTACCCGAATATGCAAGCATCTGAACGCAGCCGGATGTGACTGAGTGCCCCAAATACCCGAACACACCTTTTTTAAGAATGTTTAGGACCGACTTCTGCATGAGAATGGGTGGGGGTTTAAGCTTTACGTTTCTGCATGGGAATGGAAAGAGGAGAATTTTTATTAAAGAAATAAAACCTTTCCCATTTTTGTGAATCCATCAGTGCATACTTCTCTGTGCAGGGTTAACTGTTTCATCCTTCAAAATGTCGCCATGTCTGCTTAATGATGATGTAAAGTGATTGAAATGTTAGTTTAAGAAATTCATATCATTGTATCTTTTATTTGTTTTAGACAGATTTTCCTCTACCAGAATTCGTCCTGGGGATTGGGGTCCTCCTTGTCCTCATTGTAGAGCGTATTGTCCTGGAATGCAGTCAAGGGATGTCTGAAGAGACCACTCCACTGTTGCCTGGCAGTGCCAATTCTCCAGCTGTTCAGGGGCATTCACCCGGGCACTCGCACAATAGCCTAGGTCATGATGTAGAACGCTCAAGGCGCCATTTTCACGTGGACTTCAATGCTCACTCTTCATTTCGCTGCTTCATCCTCATGATGTCACTCTCCCTGCATTCAGTGTTTGAAGGGATTGCCATTGGACTACAGAATGAGCAATCCAAGGTGCTACAGTTAGCTGTTGCTATTCTCATCCATAAGAGCATCATTGCTGTGAGCCTGTCCTTGCTGTTAATGCAGAGCAATGTGCGGGCACGATGGTTTGTGCTTTCTATAGTCACGTTTGCACTTATGTCGCCCCTTGGAATTGGCATAGGAATTGGGGTGATTCAGACAGAAACCAGTGGGAGCAGCTTGGTACAGTGTATACTGGAAGGATTGGCTGCTGGGACATTTATTTACATAACTTTTCTAGAGATCTTGCCACACGAGCTGAACTCTAACAAATGGCGTCTGCCTAAAGTCATTTTCATCTTGCTCGGCTTTTCTGCAATGGCAGGATTGAGATTTTTAGGTTGATTTTTTTTTTTTTTTTTTTTCATACCTGTGTTAAACTGAGACTCTGAGGAAGGTAACATCAATATTTTATTTTATAATTTTAAAATGGTATAATTGCTGTAGCTCCTGTGCTGTGTAATGTATTTCAAACTTCCACGTAAATCAATCTGAGGAACATGATCCACACGGGATCTATTATGTAAATATTTTCATATGTTGCAATCAGTAACACTAATTCTGGATTATTTTTATACCTGCTCATTTTTAAGTCCCGTCAAGGGAAAATAGTATCCCGATTGTATATTTTCTGCCTCACGGAATCAATCTTGCACTTCCAGAGATAACTGCTATAATAGTAACTAATAAAATGGAATTTAATTCTCTTCTATTGTTGCTAGTAAGCTCAACAGCTGGAGGGCCAAAGGCCCCATATGATGGTCTACATTGAAGTTAAAGGTTATGCATCCAATTTTGAAGTCTAGCCCTGCTAAAAAAAACTGCTCTTTTACAAGTTGGCTCCATTCCCAAATGTGGGTCCTAGCCTCTATGTAGTTTTTTACATACAATGAAATTGATACACTTCGAATATGTGTGCTAATCTGGTTGCTTAAAGAGAAAGGAGAAATGGATTCGTGTTACGTTCTGCAAAAATTTATATTAAGTAGCCTTACGCTATCCTCAATGTGTAACATTGGTGAGAACAGAACCTCATCTTATGAAAAATGGTCAGATTCCCAAGCATAATTGCTTAAAGGAGATTACACCAAAAATCAGTTTTAGGATTGACAGAAGAACCTTGTTTGTTTCAAACTTTGCACCTCTTATAATAGCAACAGAGTCTAGCGGCCGTGGGGGTTTCTGGCCAAACTCAGATTGTTTTTTAAAGGGGCAATCATTTTCAAGGCATGGTTTTGCCTTCTAAATAAACGCCCCTTCAAGAATATTTGAGTTTGGACAGCAATGGCCGTTGAACTTTGTTTCTATTACATCCGGTCTGTTGTGTCTTTTTATTTCTCATTGTTAACCCACACTGAAATATGTAAACTACATTACCTGATGTTTATTTACAGATTAAGGTGGGAAAAATATTCAATATTCTTTCTGATATCCCTTTCACACGATCAAGTCCTGCACCTACATCTGCTGGTCATACACAAGCTGATTGACATGTAGTGTGAGTGGGAACTGCCCGTTTCATGGGAGTGCAAAGAAAAATGCTGGATGTGCGGAAAGTGACAGGGAAAATATAGGCATGGCAAAGCCTGTCAGGGGGGGGTTTGTGATGTCGGCAGCAGCCTGGATGTGCCTGTTTTTCATTGCAGTGCTGAATAAGTCCTGGGCTACTCGGCCCCTGCTATGACTTGTGGTCCGGAACCTGTTTGAAGGATTTCATACATATTCGCACATGTGGGTACTTGTGTATTATCACAGCTCCCACGATTTCCATCTTATGGGATCTTATACAATTTAAAATTGTATACCATTGTATATGGCATACGATGAGATTTTAAATTGTATAAGCACCCTAATGGGTGCTTACAATGTTAAATGCACCCCCACTATCAACGCCAACCCGAAGCGTGGCGAGCGGCGCTACGCGTCCTCCGACCTTTTCATACCCCCACTATCCATGTCGGCGTGGAGTTGATTTTATATAGTGTGGCGAGAGCAGCGAGACACCGAGCCCGAAGCGTGGCGAGTGCACGCGTAATACTTTACATGTATTACGCGTCCCCTCGCGGGGCTCGCCACGCTTCGGGCTCGCTGCGCTCGCCACACTATATAAAATCAACTCCACGCCGACATGGATAGTGGGGGTATGAAAAGGTCGGAGGACGCGTACCGCCGCCCCTCGCGGGCTCGATGCGCTCTCCACGCTTCGGGTTGGCGTTGATAGTGGGGGTGCATTTAACATTGTAAGCACCCATTAGGCTGCTTATACAATTAAAAATCTTATAGGGGGGCCAATTGACCTTGAAAGCACCCATTAGTGTGCTTATACAATTTTAAATTGTATAAGATCGGGTCCCATCGCAGCACATCTCATCTCATTGCATACCATCTTAAAGGTGCCCACAGACGCTACAATTGTACTGTGCTATGCGTTTTTGACTGTACAATGGTTCTATACAATTTTTCTTCCAGCTTGCTATGAGATGTGCACTTGGATGCATGCGATGCGATGTGATGAGCCCATGTTTGTAATGTTAAATTTCAGATGTAGTCTAAAAAGTACGTGCAGCACGTACTTTTTAGACATACAATATCGGGCTCCAGGGAACATAAACACCATCCAATAATTGTACATAAGATGCAATTTGTGCTTAAAAAGTACAAAACGCATTCGATAATTGATGTGTCTGTGGGCACCTTATGGTATGCAATGAGATGGGAGCAGTGATCGTACACAAGTACCCAGATGTGCACCCATACACATCCATTTGCACAGTGAGCACATTCATTCACATGGTAGGATTTCAATGGGGGCTGCGGCTTAATGGATTGTGGCTGCTGCGAATTCATGGCCACGTGATCCGGTCTAAATTCGGCTGCTCATCCCGGGCCCATGACACTACTTCCAACTAGGGTCATGCAGCTGAGACTGTGGAATTTTTTGGCTTGCTATAATGGGCAAATTCCTGAGTCTGTAAGCGGCATTACTCGACGCCAAATTCTAGGGTCATCCCTCCATGAACCTGGTTAGGGGTCGATTCTAGATCACATGCAGTGATCTGAATTTGGCCCCTGCCCCGATGTTCAGGATTTGCGCATGTACAAACCCTGATTGCGAACAGCCTGCCGTGAATTTCTAACTTGCTGGGCAGTTCGCGGAGGGGAGGTGCCGTGGCAGGGCTGGGCCATGGGGACACAAGCCGGTACTTGTGTATTATAGCGGCGCCCATCGCATCGCATACCAAAAGGCATGCGATATCGCGCAATGTCATACAATTTTAAAATTGTATGACATTGTATATGGCATACAATGCGATGCAATTAAAAATTGTATAAGCACCCTAATGGGTGCTTACAATGTTAAATGCAGCCCCACGCCACCCCCCACTATAAACGTGAACCCGAAGCGTGGCCAGCGCAGCGGTATGCGTCCTACGACCTTTTCATGCCCCCACTATCCACGTCGGCGTGGAGTTGATTTTATAAAGTGTGGCGAGCGCAGCGGATACCTGTGAAGCCCGCGAGGGGACGCTGCGCTTGCCACGCTTCGGGCTCGGTGGCTCGCTGCGCTCGCCACACTCTATAAAATCAACTCCACGCCAACGTGGATAGTGGGGGTATGAAAAGGTCGTAGGACGCGTACCGCCGGCCCTCGCGGGTTCGCTGCGCTCGCCACGCTTCGGGTTCACGTTTATAGTGTGGGGGGGGGGGGGGGGTGGCGTGGGGGTGCATTTAACATTGTAAGCACCCATTTGGGTGCTTATACAATTTTTCATCGTATAGTGGGCAAAAATCGCGTTGCATCGCATGCCATCGGGTGTATGGCATGCGATAAAAACATCGCACAACCAACATCGGGGGTGCTGCTATAATACACCAGTACCCACAAACCTTTTATGGGTGTTCGCATGGGTACGGGGGTGGGCCGATGCCTGCCGGTGGCATGGAGCTGACGTCACATGACCTCAGCTGCCCGCCTTCTCTTCGTCCCGGCAGCCGCAAATATGTCAGTTGAGACTGACTGATTGCTCCTGCATTGGCAAACATTTAGATGTTTTTTATGTGCTGAGGGAGAAGGAATGCCCACACCTTTTAACTATTTCTTTTTGTCAAACAATAATAAAAAAAAAAATAATATATAGTGCCTGCACTTTGTGTTCCCTGCCCCCTAAATTAAGTCTCCCACATAAATATGAAACAAGGGGCCAGATGCAATACACAGAGTTTGGTGGCTGTATATGATGCTGGCAGAACTTGGGTTTTTTTTACTAAAAGGGCAATTATTTACAAGGCAGTCTGCATGCAAATTGTCAGGCTGATAATCTTCTCGCAGCCAGTGAGAGGTAAGGTGAACGTTGTGCCGCACCCCAGTGCAGACAAAAATAAAATGCAGCCAGTACAAGCAGAGTACTGTGGGGAGTGTATGGGACTAGACTTACCCTAGTCACCACTGCCTCCGCCTGTCACCCACTGCTTCCCCAGTCTCCTGTTATACACTGCCTTTGCCTTGCCACCCTGTTCCTGTTCGCCTGTCATATTTCCCCATTCACCCGCTGACCACACAAATGTATGGTGAAGATTCTGCGCTAAATTGCTTGGTTCCCGTATTTATTTTTATTGTGAAACTCCAGTTCCAGAGCAAGATAATTTGAGAACCCCTGCTCTATTTTGTCCTGGAAAATGTTAGAATCTGGACGGTTGTTATGGCAACACCACTTCTTGTCTGTTTTAGAAGCTGTAGTAAACGTACCACCCAGATGCTAGGTGATTATTCTTCTTTACAGATGCCATGGTCCCTAAAGGGGCCTACACACGGAGAGATTTGTGCCAGAGATTCAGCATGAGAAATTTCAAATCTCTCACAAAAAGTGTTTAGGCAACTTCAGGGAAATACATTTTTTTTTTTTAATAATGATTTGGAATTAGGAAGTGTCAACTTAATTTGTCTATAATAGAAAAATAAATAAATAATGTGTAAAAACGTCCTGGTTTCTCGAACACCCAGGTTCCCAAAATACGGGGGACAAAATGAGTAGGGGTCTCCTGTAATTTGGGTACCAACACCAGGCTCCACTAGCAGGGGGTGTAATGCCATAGCCAGGGGACACGCTTGATGGGGTCCCGTGGCCAAAGGATTACCCACTCTAACTTGTCAACCCAGGCCAGGAGTTATGGGGGAGGTGGGGACCCCCCTCCTCAAATAAAGGGGTCCCCCCTCTCTGAAGCCCGGGTAGGCTACACACACACACACAAGTCATTTTCTGAGTGATTTAGTAAAATTGCCCAGAAAATGCCTGAATGTTGCCCCCCTGTGTGGGGCCCATTACTCTGCTGTATATTAACTGCTTTATCTGCACCAGCCCTGTAATGATTACTCTGAAGCTGTCTAACAAGGTAGCAGCTTACATGTCATCTAGTTGCTCACTGTTATTGTTATATAATTCAAATAAAAAGTCTAAAATATGATTCTTCGTTTCTACATGACAACATGTAGGGAAACGCAACAATAGTACAGTAATTCCTGCCTGAATAATATGGCATATATCAAGAAATAATGTAATCTAAACAACCTTCTATTGGGGAAGCTACTTAACCCTTTCACTACATGAGTTATGGAAGGTATAACAATTTCAGGTTGAGCAGCCCTTATCCAAATATCCGTTATCCAAATTTTTCCGAAAACCATAGTTTCCAGAATTATTTTTTATTTTTTTGCTAAAAGCACTACTGGGGACATGGTATGTACCTGGCACTACTGGGGACATGGTATGTACCTTACTGGGGACATGGTATGTACCTTACTGGGGACATGGTATGTACCTGGCACTACTGGGGACATGGTATGTACCTGGCACTACTGGGGACATGGTATGTACCTTACTGGGGACATGGTATGTACCTTACTGGGGACATGGTATGTACCTGGCACTACTGGGGACATGGTATGTACCTGGCACTACTGGGGACATGGTATGTACCTGGCACTACTGGGGACATGGTATGTACCTGGCACTACTGGGGATATGGTATTTAACTAGCACTAAATATACTATGCAACAGAATGATTGCTTGGTATTCAAGTTCAGTGTCTGAGATAGTACACAAACTTTGTCTAATGTTTTAAAACCTTACATATTGTACAAATACAATGGGTCATTTTTTAAAGTGGCAATCATTTCCATTGCAAAACCTGGTTGATTTAGCCATGTAATTGATTGCTGCTTTAAAAAAATGGGAAACTCTCCCAAGATCTCTCGTTCTGAAACTCTCACCCTATTACATTTGGCCCAATATATCTGTGTATTTCATGTGTTTGATGTGTTTCACGGTTATGGTATACGACATAGACCATGTTTAGGTTGACAATACCATGATTGACCACTAGAGGCTGACCGCGTCTAGTTCAGGGCTGGGCAACGCCGGCCCTCCAGATGTTGATCCGTTTCATCATGGCCACATAGCAAAACTAATGCAAAGCATCCTGGGATGTGTAGTTCATCAACATCTGGAGGGCCGGTGTTGCCCAGTCCTGGTCTAGTTAGACTGTACTTGGTTGTCTGCATTTAGATAGACAATGACGGGAGATCGACAGAAGGTAAGCTATAACAGTAGCAAGGTCGACACAGGTTTTTTTCAGTGAGGTGCCCATGGACGCTGTGTATGTGCACAGTGTCCACCGTGCTTCAGGCACGGTTCCTCGCTTTGCTCGTCACACTGTTATATTCCTACTCTATGTCCAATTGGATAGTAGAGCTGGAACCAAACGGACCGGCACCAAAAAAAAGACAAAAAGCCTGTGTCAACCTTGCTATTGTAGACCAGGATCCCATCGGTGTCTATCTAAACGCAGACGACCAAGTATAGCAGGAGTGGCCAACCCGTGGCTCAAATTGCCCCAGTGCAGCAGGGACATGGCAGTGGGAGCACAAAAAGTTGCCCGTGGCTGGCGCATGCGCTGTTGCGCTAGGAAGAAGTCTTTCATTAGCCTCTAAATGGTGCTGAAAGACGCTGATGCCAGCATCCTCCTAGCGCGACAGCTCATGTGCCGGCCACCGGGTCACTCATTGTGCTCCGCCTCCCACTGCCGTGTCCTGGCGGCATTGGGACAATTTGAACACCTGCATCTCATATAATATAGATAGGAATAATAAACTAAATATTACATTCCAAATACACAAAAGCATCCAAATACCGACTGTGACAGCAAGCATGTATATGTCACTATATCATTGCCTATATGGAACTGCTTGGCAGTACAAAGATTTCCACTTACTGTATAAGGTGCACCCCTGATGTCTCTGTGTAGGCCACAATTGTGTTTCTTTTCTGATAGATTCTTGTCATCAATGTGTACAAACACCTTTGCATAGAGGGGCAATTGCAGAGGTGCCACGGGCTGGTGGTCTAGAACCAAATCAATGAAAGTGATTGGCAGCTACTAGCACTGTTAGTTATACAAACCAGAGCTACTAGCACTGGCTTTGCCTGTGATATTCTGCATATGGGATACAACTGCTGAATGCCTGGTGGGGTGCATCTACCTCCAGGGGTGATCAAGTGTATCCCCGCTAGATTCTAAATTGGAGCCCTGCAGGGGGCATTATATGATTCATCTGGACATGCACCCCACCAGGCATTCAGCAGTTGTATCCCATATGCAGAATATCACTGGACCAGATTTTGAGGAGGGCAGGGCCAATATTTTAAACGTTTATTATTTTTCTCACATGCGGACACTATCACTGTTTGCACAGTCTCACTTAGAATAGAATAGAATAGAATCAACTTTATTGGCCATGTGTGCTTGCGCACACTAGGAATTTTTTGTGGATTACAGCGCAGCATCAAGCAGGGATGAAAAGGGGGGGGGAGGGAGACATTACATATATTACATAAAGACATTACAAGCATTTAATTTCTAGCTACGACTATGGTGGTCAGGTCGCCAAGTAGGGACAAGTTGTTTGGCTGTTGATATTGGGATTGCATTCACTTTGATTGGATTGTTCAGGTGATGGACGGCTAATGGAAAGAAGCTTCTTGCGGATCTGGACGTTTTGACGGGGATGGACCTGAACCGTCTTTTGGATGGTAGGATGTCGAACAGGTTGTGACCAGGATGCAGCTTGTCGTTTGCGATCTTCTCAGCTCGTTACCATTCCGGCTAGACCGGTCTTTCAGATTACTAGAACATTTTTTGTATATTTTGCTTCACAACTATGTACTTTGTTTCACCATTTATGTGTAAATTGACATGTCCCCACTTTATTTATTTTTCAGCGTCACGAGCGCGCCGCGTCTCCACTGCCATCCCCTCACTATGGCAACCCCGGCAGCTTGCGTACCAAGCAACCCGGATGTTTGCGTTCCACACTGTCTTCCTCCCATAGCACTTCCGGCTATGACCACTTCCGCCAGGGCTGGACGCGGCGCCACCGTGCAGCTGATTTCTGTTTGTCACTCATTTCACCTGCTATATAGGTAAGACCTGTTTTGTATTTAATTGTTACCCACACCTTGACAAAGGGGCACCACGGGCCCCGAAACGTTGGATTTTGGTTTTTGAAAATACACGCTGAAAAGTTCCTGTTGAGTGCCGCTGTTGTGAGTTCTTTCTGTTATATATGTATATATATATATATATATATATATATATATATATATTTCTAGTGTCTGTGAGACTCTTAAACATTGCCATCAGCTGGAAGAAAGTGAAACTACATATGCTTCTCACACATGCAAAAACACAGAAGGTAGGCTTACTAGTTTTCTATATTTTCCCAAGTTTATCAATAAAAATATTTTATTCTAGGGTGGCTATGAAAAAATTTCTGATGCTCTAAGACAGTGGTTGTGGACCAGTCGGGGATACTTGAAAATAATATTGATAATGGTGGAACAAATTTCCCATTGCCGTTCACCTGCCCCACGCTGACACGAGTGGAGGAAGCACCAGCATTAATCCTTCAGGCATTACTGATGTTAACTCAAGAGACCGTACAGTCAGTGGCCAGACAGAAGGACCCTGATTACTGACCACACAATACCCCTAATAGGTTTAATATAAGGACAGGCATACTGCTCACTGGAAGGATGGATGGGGGGTGTTAATGATAGGAGGGGGTATTTATAAATTAAAAGCCTAATAAAGGGGTACAGGAGAGAAAAAAAGTTGGAAACCGCTGCTCTTGGGTGCTGTAAGTCAATAAAGTTTGGGAACCACTGTCCTAGTCTGTTGCTTATCTATTGAGCCTCTAGATGGCACTGTTCCTTTTAGAGTTACAACTGTGGCTCATTATTTTACTCATGAATACTAAAAAAGTTCTGTGTGGAAAAATATGTTTCTCAAACCGAGTTGTTCTTACTTCGCCATCCATGTCGTAAAGGGAGAATATAATAGTGCCAGGCGTAAAGAGGGCACGTGGTACACTAATTGGGGGTCAATGACGATACAGACGCAAAAATGTGAAAAACTCATGTCGACCTTTTGCTTGTGTCAACCTACAGCGCATTGACCTTTCCATCTGTCGATCAATAGTAGGATGGCACTTTTATGGGATGGTCAATCTCCTTATCTCAAGTGTACACCAACTTCTCCAATCTACAATAGTAAATTATAGAAGAACCTCCTAGAGCAATGAATTATAAACACCACCTGTGTGTACAAAAACAAATAAGAGGACCCATACCAAACAGTACATTTTCGATAGCTTATCTCAAATCTTTGAATGATACACATGAAGTCTACAACCATATGGAATTTTTAAAAAATTCGGAATATGTATCCATTAATATATTAAAGCAAACAATGTAATACGTTTAAAACATAAAAACAGGGACATAAATGTTTGCCCCTACATTTTTTCAGACGGTTGAGGGTTAAGACGTGGTACCCCCCCCCCAGGCAAAACCCGTTGCAAAGTCAGATGGCTAAGACGTGGAACTCCTGATAATCAGATTAGCTTTCGTCTTTTTAAAAAAATGTTCATGCCATCACTTCTGTCCCTGTGTTTTAACTGTAATACACTATGGGGGTCATTCTGGTAAGCTCGCTATGCAGCAGTAGTTTGCTGCTTAGCGAGCCTTCTAACACCGCCCACCAGGCAAGCGAATGTCCGCCTCTGCCGAACAATGAATATCCCTGCTGCACTGCAAATGGATGTTTTGCATAAACATCCATTTGCAGTCCCCCCCCCCCCCCCCCCTCGTGCGAGTGCCAGAGAGAATATACAAGTCTCTGAAGATGCCCGGCACATGCGCATAATCGAATGTGTGCATGAGCAGTGCTTCAACATCAGTCTCCGGTGTGAATATGCCAGGGGCCGAAGGGACTTGAATCATTCCCTATGTTTGCTTTTTTCCTTCTATATATTAATGGTTACATATTAAAACCTTTGAAAAATTCCATATGGTTGGAGCCTTGGGGGGGTTATTCTGGTCCATTCGCATGGACCAGGGACCGATGGTGGGCATATGCGCAGGGTCATTTCTGCGCATGTACATACTGTATGCCAGATGTGTGCAGCCACCCAAGGCTGCAGGCTTGGGTCGGCGTGGAGATGGGAATGCCCACCGTTTCATGGCTGTTCCCATGTAAACGTTGGGTGTTCCCATGATAATCGGGCCATGACATCGGTGCCCGGGAACGTCCCCAAAAACCGGGATGTTCCTGTGGTAAACTGGACAGTTGGGAGGCATGAATAATCAGCAGAATCCTCCGCAGAAACCTCCACAGAATGCTTTGAGAAACATTCCAGAGTGACTGCCCCAAACACCCACAAGGACTGAATCTCTCCTCTCATGGTGGGCACAAAGCCTATTGACATGTTAGAAAAATGTACCATCTTCTTAAATAAATGTATTTGGTCAGTATTTCTATTGAAATTACAACAGTATTAATAGGACAAAATTTCACAAGAGTATAAAAAGCTATACATTTCAAATAAAGAGTAGACCTCTCAATCCAACCACAGAAAGACGCTCATAATACAGTATGTGTAATGAGGTCAAATGAGTGTATACATGGCTACTGTACAGTATATACAGTATATTGGACAGGAATCAGTTACCTGCACATTTAGGAGGTGACGTGAATTATGCCATTGTGGACATTTATTACACTGTCTATATAGAAAAGCAAGCTCTTATTTGAAATCAGAGAATCACTGATACATATTATAACAGAGCACTTCCAGTACTTACACAAATGTCCTATATGTCGAGAGAGGTAACACTGGACAGGGAAACGAAAACCTCCAAGAGGGATACGAGTACCATCAGTAACAATATATGACCAGTAGAGTAAAGCAGTAACGTTGTGATGTTGTGTATACTTTGGTACCGCAACAGGGTAAATGGGTTATAGGTGCTGTACGCCCAAGGCCCTAATGGTTGATCAGGTGCTGACTGAATGGCCCTTAACAAAAGGGCCCAGGACATGTTTTCCCTGTGCCGCTATGCTCATCCTCTTAAGACTGTTCTGCACTCTGTAGGGGTTACTCTGGTTCACTCGTAAAGGCAGGGCCGCCAACAGGGGGGTGCTGGAAGGGCCCGGGCAGCTAATTTTCGCCACCGCAACCCCTTCGCTGTGCTGCTGCTGTGAGGAGACCCAGTTGATTGACAGCGCAGAAGTGCAAAGGAGTGTGTCGGCCCGGAAGAGGACGGGCAGCGTGGTGAGGTGAATAGGGAGCCTGTGTGCAGCTATAGGGGAGGTCCGGCACCTGTGAGCAGTGGAAGAGGGAAGATGACCCCGGGAGAAGAGAAGCGCTGCAGGAGAGCCGCGTGTACCAGTGTGAGCTGCGGGGAATCTGCAGCCACCAACACAGGCGGGACGACACCAGGGAGCAGTTGAGACTAGGCTGATCCCACTAGGTCCCTGCATGCGGTTGGCACCTGACTTCCTGCACGTGCGGCACTAGAGACACCAGGTCAGACACTGAATGGCTGAAGTCAGACACAGCACATAATGTGACCGGCAGATGTGGCGGCATCGCGAGTGGTGAGTACAAGGGGTGGGGGCTTGCAGTGCAGGGGGGGGGGGGGGGGGCGGGCGGCTCCCCGCACTGGAAATCAGTCCTGGGCCCCAAATTTTCTAGTGGCAGCCCTTCGTAAAGGCACAATCACTCTCTTATAGACAAAACCATGGCATGTGCACTGCAGCTGGCGTTGATGTAACATGTGCAGAGAGAGTTAGATTTGGGTGGGGTGTACTTCAAACTATATTGCAGTGTAAAAATAAAGCAGCCAGTATTTACCCTGCACAGAAACAATAAAACACCCAAATCTAACTCTCTCTGCACATGTTACATCTGCCCCACCTGCAGTGCATATGGTTTTGTCCATTAGAGAGTTATTGTGCCTTTGCGAGTGATCCAGAATAACCCCCTGTTTCCACTGGTTCTTTGGGATGGATATCCTGGGTGAAATGTAATAGGATGAGAGATTCAGAAAGAGAGAGATTTGGTAATAAATCTCCCGATCTTTAATTGTATAGTCACCCATGGGTGATTTCATACCCCCACTATCCAACTACGCATAGAGTTGATTTTATATAGTGTGGTGAGCGCAGCGAGCCACCGAGTCCGAAGCGTGGCAAGCCCCGCAGAATACTCGCTGCGCTCGCCACGCTTCGGGCTCGGTGGCTCGCTTCGCTCGCCACACTATATAAGATCAACTCCATGCGTAGTTGGATAGTGGGGCATGCAATGAAAAAATCGGGCGCCCAGATAATACACAAGTACCCATAAATACAAATTCAGCCTAGTCAATTAACTGAAGTTTCGCTAAATATTGCAACCAAAAAGTCGCTGTGAGCGGCGCTGGCATTTTTAGCGGATATTTTAAGGATCTCTCACAGCAACATTGGCACTGAAAGGCCACACATATTTAAACATATACAGTATATATATAATATTGAAAGATCTGCACTCTCGGCCAGCCCCTAAGGTAACATCAAACGTGTTCCATAATAATATGGGTGTAGAACTTAAACAAGTCCACAAGGAGCACTCACCAACTTGAGATCAAGATGTGTTTTTTTTTAATGGTACTTCAGAAGATCAATATACATCTTACTTTAATTCAGCAGTTGCAGTCAATGTTTCAGCCACTAGAGGGCCTTTGTCAAGACAGATAATATCCCACGTCCTCACAGCACAGAAGATCCCAGTACACTGATCTTGTGTCCAGTGCTCCCTTATATAGCACATAACTTAACTAAATAACTACAGCTGTGTGGTAATTGTACTGGTGCCTGCAAGGTTCATACTATGCAGGTCACCTGACACAAGAGCCGCTTTTTCATTGGCTCAGAATGTCAGTACTCGGCTTTCCAATATGGCCGTGCGTTCCACGGCGGCCGAGATGCATTCCAGCGTCAAAAACAAGTTATATTATCATAATATGGCAACAAAAAAGTATGGAAAGGTGCTCCAATGCATGTTATAGTATCACTGGGTCTCTACTAATGACTCTCTTGATGGGGTTTGTAGCCCCTTAAGGATGAGACAGTGAAAGGCTCAGTTTAGTATCCATTACCAAGAAGCGGAGAAAAGCTGGGACTGAGTAGATTGCTCTCTGTTCCAGGGGAGGACCACCCTGTACGGAGAGACAGCAAAAAGCCCAGCTTAGTACCTTAACCTTGGGATGCGAGAAACACTGAGACTGAGTAGATTGCTCTACCGAGGGGACTTCATCCCCTAACGGAGTCATTCGAAAAGCCCAGTGGAGTATCCATTCCCGTGCCAAGGGCTGGAAAGTGCCCTAGATGGGAGCAGAGAAACACTTGGTCGGACGCTGACTGGCTAGCTGCCTGGAGTCGGAGGCTGCACTGTGCCCCCGGGGAAACTCGGGGGTGCCGAACCTGCACGGGTGATCCAAAAATCACCATGCACTAGTATGGCACTAGCACTGCGCACTTTCCCTCTAGGTTAGGCTTCACGTCCTTACCCCGGCCTTTTGGATGGGGTAGGACAATTTTCACACCCCCAAACCCGCCTTCTGGCTGGGGTCTCTCTATTTATTTATTTATATTCCTTCTCACGTTCGTCACTTTTCACGTTTTCTGTTTTTTTTGTAGTTTGTCATGTTTTTTTGGGCCGTGTGTTTGACCCTTATGGGCCATCCACTCCCCAATGTACTGGAGAGATTCGGTCCCTTGAGGGCGACCCCGAGCTGCAAGGCGGAGGGAATCCTATTGCGGGTCGCTCCAAACTTTCGGGTGCGGATGACCCACCGTCCTAACCCTTCCGGGGTTGAGGAAAGAGGGTCTCTCTAAGCTTCGGCGAAGAGGACCCACCGATCCCTTTTTCCCCCCTCTTCAGCCTTATGGCTGAAAGGAGTTAGGGGAGCAACAGGGCCCTTCTTCTTTGCAAGAGGGTCCATCGAATGCACGGCCCCCTATGCACAACTTAGTCACTGCACTAGTGGTGGGAGCACACCTCGGGCTCCCTGAGTTTCTTCAAACTCATCTGTCTTGACAAAGGCCCTCTAGTGTCCGAAACGTCGACTGCAACTGCTGAATTAAACTAAGATTTGTATTGATCTTCTGAAGTACCATTAAAAACACATCTTGATCTCAAGTTGGTGAGTGCTCCCTGTGGACTTGTTTAAGTTCTACACCCATATTATATATAGATAAATATCTATATCTATATATATATATATATATATATATATATATACAGTATATATATCTATATATATATATATATATATATATATATATATATAGATGGATATCTTTATATATATGTATCTATATATATATATAGATAGATAGATAGATAGATAGATAGAGATCTATATATATATATATGTATATATGTATTTGTGGAAATAGAAAGGTTCAGAGTGCTCTCAAGGGAGGACACTACGTCATTTCCGCCCCCATAACCTCCGGCACTGAGTTCTGGACCCCACTACGTATGTTATCGGTGGCAGGCGGACATCGTCCCGCTTAGGAATAGTTTAGGACATTGGCAGGCCATCTCTGGAGCCGTCTCTATTAACACTAAAGGCCTCCGTTTCGTCCTTAAAAGGTGGAACGCAGAATGCAGATGCGTTCCACCGCAGTAAAAATATGGCCCCCATTTGGAACGCACGGAGGGATCGCCCTGTGTTCCAAAGCTCAATTAAGAGATTTAAGAATAACCATTTACTGTTAGGGTGCCAGTTCCTCTGCGTTATATAGCCTATACTCAGAGCATCCACACATCTAAGTGGTGTTTCATAGTTTAAATATATAAGTAAATATATAAAGTTTTCAAACTTTATAAAGTCCTTAGTGAATTAGCGTGACAGGAAGTGACATCATTTCTGATCCCTATATATAGCCTTCAGAGCCTCCTGGCACTCATTCAGCTTTTTGATTCTTGTGAGCACACATCCGGTGGTCCTGATATGTGTAAATTCTTGTCTATCTTCATTCTGCTTTTTAATCATTGTCACATATCAGATTATAAAGGTGTACTCTGTGTATATATTGAATGCGTACCTCTTTGGTTTGTTTTGTAGATGAGCTGTCATTTTAATTGTGATAATATACTAGTTTTGGGATATTTTTCAAACACAGCCTGTGACATGGCAGGTAGGAGCTGATTGGCTGGCTGTTTATCACTCAGCCAGCCAATCCACTTTCAAAGCTTAGTGCATCTGACCCCAGGTCTGTGTACAACAGCTAATACATTGCACCTGTTATTTATCTTATCTATGGGCATATTCATAAAAGAGGCAAACAAGTGAGCCACATTGGCACACTCCAATTTATAATGCGGCCATGCCAGGCAAATAAAATAACACATTCTTTATAAACCTTTTAGGATTCAATTTAATATTTGAAAAAAGTCATAGTTATATTACACTTCTCACCAATATACAGCAATGGCAGCGGTTTGTGGGTTGGATCAATACTGGTTTGGGTCACAAAATGGCTGCATTATGTAAGAAGTAAGTACCTTAATAATGTTAATAATAGTTCATGAGGCTTCCAGGTGGAGGTACATAACTCGAAAATGCTGCTTCTGGGAGCTAAAACACCAAGTTCTGGGTGTTACAGATGGAACCAGCAAACTAAATCTCCATCTCAGCTGTTTTTATCCATTGGCGCCACTTCCAGCAAGAGCTGCAGATGGAGCGTGACGGATTGGAACCATCTTGGAGACCATTTGTAGCGGACCACAGGAATGTAAACAATAATTCCACTGAGGGTGAAGAGGGTGACATAGAGATATTCCAGCTGCGGGCTGCCGATGATCGGGGCCAGTACCAGGAACACAGAAGCAATAAGCACAATGATCGGGACAATTATTGGAACCTGCAAGGATAAAAACTACAATTAGTGGTTGCGGGCCCCATAGCAAATGTTTGTAAGGGACCCTACGTACCACCCAATGGTGAAAAATGTATATATACTGTAACTCATGTAACTGTGACAGGGAAGGTTGTCCGATAGCAGGTGCACTTTCTGCACCTATGGTAGTTACACCCTTGTGTATAACATATGCAACTGTGACAGGGAAGGTGGTCCCTCTCAGCACTGGGCCTCATAGCATCTGCACTTCCTGCACCTATGGTAGCTATATCCTTGTATATAATACATGTAACTGTGACAGGGAAAGTGGCCCCACCCAGCTCTGGGCCCCATAGCAGCTGCACCCTCTGCACCTATGGGAGCTACACCCTTGTATATAACACATGTATCTGTGATAAGTGCCATTGAGAGGGTGGGGGGAATGGGTACTTTTACCTAGGCCCAGGTCTACCGGAGGGGCCCAGGTCCTGCTCCCCCCCTGCCTCGTTTCAAGGAGCCAGGCAGTGGGGAGTAGGGAGGACAGACTGCTGCTGCCTCTCTCCCCAGCTCAGTACACGTGGCTCAGTGCTTTTTTTGGTACTTGTGTATTATCACAGCGCCCATCGCATCGCAGACCATAATGCATGCGATGATATGCGATGCGATGTTCCACGATGTCCACCGATGTCATACAATGTTAAAATTGTATGGCATTGTATATGGCATACAATGCCATACAATGCGATGCAATGCGATTATACATTGTATAAGCACCCTAATGGGGGCTTACAATGTTAAATGGACCCCCACGCCACCCCCACTATGAACATTAACCCGAAGCGTGGCGAGCGCAGCGAGCCCGCGAGGGGCGGCGGTACGTGTCCTGCGACCTTTTCATACCCCCACTATCCACGTCAGCATGGAGTTGATTTTATATAGTGTGGCGAGCCCGATGCGTGGCGAGCGGACGTGGAATACAAGTAAAGTAATACGCGTCCGCTCGCCACGCTTCGGGCGCGGTGGCTCGCTGCGCTCGCCACACTATATAAAATCAACTCCACGCCGACGTGGATAGTGGGGGTATGAAAAGATTTGGAGGACGCGTCCTGCCACCCCTCGCGGGCTCGCTGCGCTCGCCACGCTTCGGGTTCACGTTCATACTGGGGGTGGCGTGGGGGTGCATTTAACATTGTAAGCACCCATTAGGGTGCTTAAAAACACTCATTAGGGTGCTTATACAATTTAACATCGTATAGGGGGCTTAAATCGCATCGCATTGCTGTGCATCGGGTGCAGTGGCGTAACTCTGGGAGGCAATGGAGTCATCTGCCGCCGGGCTCCTGCTCCTAAGGGGGCACCTTTCCTCCCCTGCGAGTTTAAATCAGCTAATAGAATGCCATCAATATTGCTTCTGTGGCTGACTCCCCCTCCTAACATCATGTTTGCAAGTGTCACACATTGTTATAGAACCCATGACCTTTTTTTACTGGAGACAGACACCTTACTGATTGAGCTATTTGGACTCGGAGGGCACCAATATTTAACTTGCCTCCAGGCAACTGGGACGAACTTACGCCACTGATCGGGTGTATGGCATGCGATGGCATGCGATGCGATGCTATGAAAAATCTGGCTCTGCTATGCGATGGGCGCCGTGATAATACACAAGTACCCTTTTTTTTTTTTTTTTAAACAAGGGTGTGGCCGCACCCTTCCCCATTGACCATGCCCCTTTTGTCACCGGGGCCCGGTCGTGCTGCACGTCCTGCACCTATGGTAGTTACGCCATTGTGTATAACACATGTAACTGTGACAGGAAAGGTGGCCCCTCTCAGCTCTGGGTCCCATAGCAGCTGCACTCCCTGCATCTATGGCAGGGTTGCCGACTCTCCCGGAATTTCCGGGAGTCTCCCGAAAATCGGGGCTCCCTCCCGGCCCCCCGGAAGGGTGGGCAACCCTCCCGGATTCAGGGGGGACCCCCGCTGTCCCCCGGATCGCGGCATTAAAATGCCGCAATCCTCGGGTCTCAGAGGAGGGGGCGGAGCTAAAACGACACAATCGCGTCATTTTAGCCCCGCCCCCCCACAGAGATCACTGAGTTAGCTGGTTTAACAGCATGGGGGCGGGGCTTAGTGATGTCACGCTTAAGCCCCGCCCCCTGAGCGGCTACTGTGCCGAAATCGGATGAAATCGTCCCAAAATCGGATAGTGTATGGGGGCCTTTACTTTAGCATATCCTGTGATCTGCATTGCTTCAGCTCAGCATGCAACCTGCAATCTGTGTTGCTTGGTTCTGATTAGCATATTTGCGCATGCGCAGATATCCACCATCGAAAATGGAGCCGAATACAGCCCTATCCAATGGGGTCTGAATTAGGCCCACTGTATTTTACAGCAGCATAAATCACAATGATCATTGGAATATAAAGTAACCACTATTAAATAAGGTCACAAGACCCTCATACATAGGAGGTACAAACTTGAAAAAAAAAAACAATATTTTAAAATAAGATTTTGGTTTAGATCATCTTTTGCTTGCTTTTGTTACTATGGGACAGATCTATTAATTAATTGTTTTTTATCACCGGCCAAACAGCTCCTAACTGTGAAGTTACAGGCTTGGTTTAAAAAATGACAGGTAGGAGTTGATTGGCCGATGATAAAAACCAAACACTTTCTTACTTCCCCACGCTTAATAAATCTACCCCTATGTTGTGTACAAGGGTGTAACTACCATAGGTGCATGGGGTGCAGCTGTTATGGGGCCCAGAACTGAAGGGGGGCCATCTTTACTGTCTAAGTCTGGGGTAGCCAACTCCAGTCCTTGAGAGCTACCAACAGTTAATGTTTTCCAGATCTTCATACAGAATCACAAGTGAAGTAATTAGCTCCACCTGTGGCTCTTTTAAAATGTGTCAGAGAGCAATGAGTGCACCTGTGTACCTTCTAGGTTGTTGGTAACTGATGGTAGCTCTCGAGGACTGGAGTTGGCTAGCACTGCTCTAAAGGTGCCCATACACGTTACAATTATTGTATACAATATTGTATACAATATTGTATACAATATCGCATTTCATCTCGGTTTTGAGATGTTTTGAGATGAGATCTAGTACAAAAAGTATGTGAGCCTACAAATACATACCTCTCCAGGAGGGATACATTGCTCTGGACTTTCCTCTTAATGTATGATTGCTATTACCTGTGTGGAAACACCTTTCTTAACCATTTACCTGTTTAAAACATTGTTTAAAACAAGGTGGACATTACCAGGGAAGTCCAGAAACAGAGCATTGTGTCGCTCCTGGAGAGGGTCATGTTGGGAGGTATGCAAATATATCTAGTTACGCCCCGTGTGTATGTCAATGTTAGTAGTATCTATTTATTTGAAAACCCGTATCACCGTGCAGACTATGGCATATTGATGTTTGATACATAAATTAGGAGATATCTAGTTCTGTAGAAAAAAACTCGGCACTTGTTTCCTAGCACGGCGCCCGTCGGGTCCCATCGCATACCTTAACTTAAGGTATGCAATGGGACCCGACCGACCCGATTTTTGGGCTTTAAAGACGTTTTTAACACACTTTAAAAATCGGTCGCATCGCATGCCATTATAATGGCATGAGATGCGACGCGACCGACCCGATTTTTACATTGGACCCAATGTAAAAATGGTCCCTGAGACCCGATTTTACATTGGACCCAATGTTAAATGCCCCCAAACCTGATTTTTAATTGTAAACCCACCCTGATGGTTAATTTTGTCAAATGCCCCCCCATTGTTAACGCAACGCCACGATCAACGTCAACCCGAAGCGCGGCGAGCGGCAGCGGTACGCGTCCTCCGACCTTTTCATACCCTCATTATCCACGTCGGCGTGGAGTTGATTTTATATAGTGTGGCGAGCGCAGCGAGCCACCGAGCCCGAAGCATGGCGAGCGGCCGTGTAATACGTCTGAAGTAATGCGCGTCCCCTCGGGGGCTCGCTGCGCTCGCCACACTATCTAAAATCAACTCCATGCCGACGTGGATAGTGGGGGTATGAAAAGGTCGGAGGACGCATACCTCCACGTTGATTGTGGCGAGGCGTTAATAATGGGGGGGCATTTCACATAGTAATTACCCATCTGGGTGGGTATACAATGAAAAATGGGGTCTGGGGGGCATTTAACATTGGCGCCAATGTAAAATCGGGTCTCAGGGACCATTTAACATTGGTTCCAATGTAAAAATCGGGTCGGTGGCGTCGCATCGCATGCGATTTGGTCGCATACGATGCGACCAATTTTTCAGACCCGATGGCATACAATTAGAATCGGTGGCGCCGTTCTAGGAAACAAGTACCAAAAACTCTGATCTCATGTTTCTGTTGAAAGCCACAAAATAATTTGAAAACCAATTTAAAACAGTCGCACTGTGTATATAGCTTGAAAATAGTTTAGTTTAGCAGGAAATAAGGATGTAATGTAATAGTTACAATTTACCTGTTTCCTGTTAGTGGATACAAACAATGAGAACGCTTTGTTACTTACCTTATATGGTCTGGGAATATCTGGCTTTTTAATCTTTATGTACAAGAGGCCAGAAATGGTTATACCATAGAAAAACCAGGCTATGAAGCTGAATGAGATAAGAAAAAACACTATAATTAGTAATTACAGGTTACAAAAGGGTTGCCTACCTGACCCTCTCCTTCAGGGAGAAAATGCTCTGTTTCTGGTCTTCCCTGGTAATGTATGATTGCCATCACCTGTGGTGAAACACCTTTCTTATCAATTACCTAGCTCCACACAGGTGATGGCAATCATACATTCCCAGGGAAGTCCAGGAACAGAGCATTTTCTCCCTGAAGGAGAGGGTCAGGTAGGCAACCACGGGGTTACAAATAATTAATAAATATTCAGCAGGTAGAGCCAAAATACACCCCACTGGCAGAGTGGGTGACCTGGTGCTGAGGTACTGCCTTGCCTCAGCCATGATACAAACCTCCCAACTGTCCTGATTACATACCTCCCAACATGACCCTTGTATCATGGCTGAGGCAAGGCAGTACCTCAGCACCAGGTCACCCACTCTGCCAGTGGGGTGTATTTTGGCTCTACCTGCTGAATATTTATTAATTATTTGTAACCCCGTGGTTGCCTACCTGACCCTCTCCTTCAGGGAGAAAATGCTCTGTTCCTGGACTTCCCTGGGAATGTATGATTGCCATCACCTGTGGTGAAACACCTTTCTTATCAATTACCTAGCTCCACACAGGTGATGGCAATCATACATTCCCAGGGAAGTCCAGGAACAGAGCATTTTCTCCCTGAAGGAGAGGGTCAGGTAGGCAACCACGGGGTTACAAATAATTAATAAATATTCAGCAGGTAGAGCCAAAATACACCCCACTGGCAGAGTGGGTGACCTGGTGCTGAGGTACTGCCTTGCCTCAGCCATGATACAAACCTCCCAACTGTCCTGATTACATACCTCCCAACATGACCCTCTCCAGGAGGGACAACATGCTCTGCTTCTGGATTTTCTTCTGAATGCATGATTACCTTGATCTGTGTTGAACAGGATAATTAATAAGAAAGGTGTTTCAACACAGGTGATGTCAATCATAAATTAAGACAGAAGGGCAGAAGCAGAGCAATGTGTCCCTCCTGGAGAGGGTCATGTTGGGAGATATGTGATTACAGCGGGAGTCCTGCTATTTGGACACTGAGCCCGATTCAGACCTGATCACATGGCTGAGAATTAGCAGCACGGGCGTGCTAAATAGCAGAGTTTACTATAATTGGCCTGATTGCAAGTGTTCTTAGTGCTTAGAGTGTGTACCTGCATTTTATTTATTCTGTGTAACAGTATGTACTTCAGGTGGAGGCCAAGGACGGTCGCATCCACCTGAGCTACGATCCTCCATCCTCAGAGTTCCCATCCTCAGCTCCCCCAGAAGGGGTGCTTTGGCGCGTGGACGGGAGGAAGACATAGGAGGATAGAGGAGGATAGAGGAGGATGGAGGAAGGAGGGGGAGACAGATAGTGCAGAGTGTGGAGAAGTGCTGAGTGTCACCGTCGCAGGATGCTGCGACCTCTGGCCGGGGACAGGCAGCGCCGCGTCCCTAGGCACGACCCCTCCAGACGCGGTGACACCATCGGCCTGAGGAGCCTGGGTAGATCCTGGCTAGCAGGATCCCCGGCCATGGCCATTACACCCAGCTGCTACACCCACTGGCAGATGCTGGCATCAGTGGAGGAACTCCCGACTTGCGCAGCAGAGGAGACTCCTGGCCTACAGGCCCCGGCTGAAGACCTCAGATGAGGTCCCATCCGATGTCCCAGCTCCGGGTGAACCCAGCGGCGTCTCTCCCCTATTGCGTCCTTATCTGTACTGTTTACTTGTTTTTACCTATCTGGTTGTTGCCGCAACCAAGTGGCGCAGCGGATGGTTGCTTAGGTGCTGCGCAGCTCAGCAAATATATGTTCCCTGTGTCTTCCCATGTCCTGTACGTGTTTTATATATATACATATATATATATATATATATACAATACCCAATAATCCACCACGCGCTGAAATTATAGGTCAATTATTATCAAATGAAATTGGCTGCCTCACCACAGTGTCCCCCGAGGGTTAAGGGACCAAAACAGATAGTATACAACACAATTGTGGTGTGGCGCCTAAATGTCCATACAGTGAATGATCCGCTGTCAAGTGAAGCAAGAGGAGACGAAAAGTCCAATTTCTTATTTTATTGTAGTTGATCTTGTTGTCACAGATAACATATGTACATGAGCCCCGCTCATGTACATATGTTATCATGTCACCATCCAATGCATACCTCCCAACTTTTCATGTGAAGAAATAGGGACACTCGCGCGGCGAAGCCACGTGAGCGCCCGAAAAGGGGCGTGGCGTATGCAAATGAGGGCGCGGCTTATGCTAATTAGCCGCGACCTCATTTTCATACGAGAATAGACGCTGTGCGCATGCGCACAGCGTCTATTCTACTACATTTGGGGGTCTCCCAACTGCCACCCCCCCGCAGCGGGACAATGCCTGCCGCGGGTGGGACGTCGGGACAGGACCCGAAAATCGGGACTGTCCCGACGGAATCGTGACAGTTGGGAGGTATGCAATGTATTCTTTGGTTTATCCAAAATGCCAAAATGGGATATGTGAAGTGTACTGGCTGCGTAACATGCAGATATATGTGGACAGGTGAGTCTATTAAACATCCATGTACAAATCAGATATATAGGATTAAACATCGCTTGACATGCTCCGCACAATTTGTTGTTTAGGTACTGTATGTCCTTGCTATAAGTATTATGTTGGCAAAACTGACTGCCAACTCAAAGTCAGAATGGCGCAGCACAGACAGGCCATTTGGGCAGCATTTCTAAAAGGCACTAGCGAACAACCCGTGGCACGCCGCTACGCTACCATGGGGCATTCGCCAACGGCTATATGACTCAATGAAACCTTAGGGTTAAATTGCTTCCTGTGATCCGCATTTTTTAATTATGACTGGTGTAGTATATTGTTATAATTTTTATCCTGACAACTTGTTTGTGCAATAAGTAATGTGATTCCCTGCTAATATTATTGTTATTTTTGACAGTCAGCTGTTTTCATGTAACTGGTGATGGGTGCACGGTGGTGACGTCATCAGTGGGTGCCGCAGCGGGAGGACGACCGCGCGGCTCACACAGACTTTTGGTGAAGGAGGGTGAGCAGATATATGGGTGAGTTCTGCAATGTATTTTTATGTCCTGATACTTAAGGCTGGTCTCCGTGTCTGTTTGTCTTGAGTGCCGTCGCAGCATCTGGTATTGAGGGGTAGATTTATTAAGCTCGGTGAAGTGATAAAGTGTCTGGTTTTTATCACCGGCCAATCAGCTCCTACCTTTCATTTTTCAAACCAAGCCTGTAACTTCACAGGTAGGAGCTGATTGGCCGGTGATAAAAATCAGACACTTTATCACTTTACCGAGCTTAATAAATCTGCCCTCAGGGGTAGATTTATTATTAGGTGATCAGGAGAATATGCGCTATCCCCAGGCCTTATGGCAGGGGATAGCGCTTCCCCTGATCTATGACACCCGCCGAGAGGGTGTCTAGCGTGCGGCGCTGTGGGGCAGGAGGCATAGTGCGGCTATGATATTTCGTAGTGCGTGCCTGCCTCCTGCCCAATTGATGAACGGTCAGCTTCGATGGCTGCAGGCGGCGATGCCCTATGCCCACAGCAGGGACAGTGCTGGCTCTGAGCTGCGCTAGGGATATCGCGTGAGCAGCGAGATCCCGCGCATGACCAGTCCAGCCGGCCGGGGAGAAGCAGACAGCGCGTCAGTGTTAACTGATGCGCTGTCTCCAGGAGGGGACATCGCCGGAGGGGGGAGTTAGCGCTCCCCCGCTTCGGCCGGCAAGATCTTAGTAGATCTTGTCGGTGTCCCCTCCTGCTTCGCCTCGCTACTGAGGCGAAGCAGGAAGTGTTATAGCGGAGCTTTTAGCGCCGCTATAATAAATCTACCCCTCAGTTACAGAGTTTTTGCTCTGTTTGTTTACGGAAGGCAACAAGGACAGTTATTACTTATTGTGAGTGCCGGTATCCATGCTATATATATAATATATCTGTACTGTCACTGTTACTTGTTACCTACCTGACTGTTGCACAGCAATCCAAATCTAATTCCTAGTATACGCAAGTATATCTGGCCAATAAAGCTGATTCCGATTCTGATTACCTACCTGCAGAAGTTTACGATGCTGCTAAAGTCTGACGGTATTACCATTATAATAGAGATGGCAGTTGTGAAGATGAGGGCAGGAGACGGGGTCAGCCGCTTCACGTGAGCCATTGATAGGGCATCTGGCTGTAAAATAATAATATATATCTGTAACTGTAGAATCTACTGTACTTAGATGGTGACAGAACAATCAAAGTTCTAGTCGGTGCTTGTTATGAATAGGCCTCCTGGACAGAGACAGAGAACGATGGTTACCAAATGCCCCTCTCTGGCGGCCACATAGCACACACGTCCTCCGCTGAAGAAGGATCCATTTGCCGCCCCAAAAGTGGAAAGAGCGACACCCAGAGAGATTATCCACGTCCAGGTCCCCAGCACTTTCACTCTACAGTAATAAGATTCATGGAGAGTGAATGATATTTTGTACCATCAGTGTGGCCAAAATAATGCAAAATATTACTTGCAAGGTGCAAGGTTTCTTGTTGCCCTACGCACCAATTGCGCATGCTCCCTGCCATTCACAATATGCCACACATCATTGTTCTCAATTTCTAATATGCCACATAGCAGTATCTTTACTTCATAATACAATATATCAAAAATGCCCCAACTAATATGAAACACAAACACACCCTGCCAGCACTCAATAATATGCACACACACACACACACACACACACACACACACACACACACACACACACACACACACATAAACACACACGCATACTGTACATGCACACTGTCAGTGCTCATTAACATTTAGGTTGGGTACTGATGTTGAGTGAGGAATGCTGGCCTGACAGTTGGAATTATACCTACATCAGAATGCTGACCGCCAGTACTCCAACAGGGGAGCGAGTCTAAAGAAGCCCCTTGTGGACTGCACTAGCCATGGGTTCTATTCTCCATCTATGTGGGGCGTGGACCCCCATGAGGGAGAATAGCCCCTGTAAGTCAGGATACCGACTGTTGGGCATTTAAACAGTCGGGATTCCAATGTCGGAATACTGACCTTTGGAATCCAGACTTTCGGACTGTCATCCGGTACCCCTGATGTGTTACCGGACAATATTCTGGTCCAGGGACAGAGCATATTTGGTCCCTCTGCGAATGGGCTATGTTGGGGGGTATGACTGAAAGTGTTGAAACTGATATCTAAATTGCAGTGTAAAAATAAAGCAGCCAGTATTTATCCTGCACAGAAACAACACACCCCACCCAAATCTAGCACTTTTTTTGGTACTCTTTACCTATCACGGCGCCCATCACGGGCATCGCGGGTACATTTATGTCTGGCCGCGACGCGACCGACGCGATGCCCGCGATTTCCCATTGAAACCCATGTTAAACATGGAAATCGCGTCGGTCGCGTCGCAGCCGGCCATAAATGTACCCGCGATGCCCGCGACGCGATGCACCCGATTTCCCATAGCAATCAATGTTAAATGGCCCGACCGACGCGATTTTACTGTTAAATGCCTCAATGGACCCGATGTGGCCATAGGAAACAATGTTAAATGGGCCACAGAGGCCAAATAGGCAACCTTGACTGGGAAATGGCCCCCCCAATTGTTACCGCCACCCCACGATCAACGTGAACCCGAAGCGTGGCGAGCGCAGCGAGCCCGCGAGGGGCGGCGGTACGCGTCCTCCGACCTTTTCATACCCCCACTATCCACGTCGGCGTGGAGTTGAGAATAGAATAGTGTGGCGAGCGCAGCGAGCCACCGAGCCCGAAGCGTGGCGAGCGCAGCGAGCCCCGCGAGGGGACGCGGATACCTTCACAGCTATACGCGTCCCCTCGCGGGCTTCACAGGTATCCGCGTCCCCTCGCGGGGCTCGCTGCGCTCGCCACGCTTCGGGTTCGGTGGCTCGCTGCGCTCGCCACACTATTCTATTCTCAACTCCACGCCGACGTGGATAGTGGGGGTATGAAAAGGTCGGAGGACGCGTACCGCCGCCCCTCGCGGGCTCGCTGCGCTCGCCACGCTTCGGGTTGACGTTGTACGTGGGGTGGCGTAAACAATTGGGGGGGCCATTTCAGAGTTCAGGGTAAGTATTTGGGCTCTAAGGCCCATTTAACATTGTTTCCTATGGTAAAATCGGGTCCATTCAGCCATTTAACATGAAAATCGTGTCCATCGGGCCTTTTAACATTGATTCCTATGGCAAATCGTGGGCATTTATGGCCGGCCGCGACGCGACCGACGCGATGTCCATGTTTAACATGGTTTTCAATGGGAAATCGTGGACATCGCGTCGGTCGCGTCGCGTCCGGGCATCTTTAGCCCGCATACGACGCGACCGACGCGATTTTTTACCTCACGATGCCCACGATCAAGATCGTGGGCGCCGTGCTAGGTAAAGAGTACCCTTTTTTTAAATATATGGGCAAAGGGAAATTTGGTAGCGCTCAGTAGGTTGTCGCACAGGGAGGTGCTAGTAGACCTGTTGCTGGTCCTGTAAGTAGTAAATGCTCCAGTATACAATACATACACAATGCAATACATGGCTGTATCACAGTGTTAGGACACCCTAAGAAATTTGCATTCACTAAATTAAATGAAATTATGCCAAGTAGGTTCAAATATAGCCACGGAACCCAGCCTTCACCTTCCATGCCATTACTAGATGCTCTATTACTGCGGAACGCATGGTGATCTCACTGTTCACAGCATCACCATTAATACAGTATTAGCATGAGTGGGAGGGGATGCGGTCACTAGGTCGACCCTATTTAGGTCAACATGCCTAAGGTAGACAGTATTGGCAAGGTTGACACAAGCATTAGGAAGATTGACAGTCAAAAGGTTGAAATGTTTTGTTTTGTTTTAATGTAGCCGACGTGACTACAGGCGGCATTTCATGCCCTACCATCCACTACGGCAGATGGTATGGTGGGAGAATAAAATAGCTTGCCAATCACAGCGAGGCACTGTGCCCAAAGCATTGAGAGCAGGCGTGGTACACTGAGACGATGTCTTTGTTGACTATTTTCGACATTTGGGACTAAAAAAACGTGGAAAATTCATATCGAACTTTTGACTGTCGAACTAATGCTTGCGTCAACCTTCCAACCCTGTCGACCATAGCCATGTTGACCTATTTCCCGTGTCGACCTAAGCCCTAACGACCTTCAGTGGTTGACCCAACGCATGTTCACCTAAATTGGCAGTGTCCCAGACCCAGTGGGTGAGGGTGTGGATCAGTTGGTCACCAGCAAATTGTTAGACAGTCATTAGGTCTACACCATTAGGACGACATGCATGTGTCTAGGTCGACATGCAGGAAGGTCGACATGACTCTAGGTCGAAAAGGGGTTTGGTCGACAGAGTCATTAGGTCAACAGGGTCATTAGGTTGACATGGGTTAAGTCGACATGGGGTTTTTCACAGTTTTTTCACCCGAATGTCGACACAGTCACATGTTAAAGTGCATTGCGTCCCCTGTCATGGCTCGCTGCGCTTGCCGTGCTTTGGGCTCGGTAGCTCGCTACGGTCGGAACACTTTTATTCTCCCATGGCGCCCTAGTGGATGGTAGGGCATGAAATACCACCTGTCGGCACATGTCAGCTCAAAAATCAGTGAAAAAAAACATTTCGACCTTTTGACTAACCCATGTTGACCTAATGACCCTGTTGACCTAACCCCTGTTGACCTAGACTCATGTCAACCTTCCTGCATGTCAACCTAGACACATGTCGACCTAAATGCATGTTGACCTAATGGTGTAGACCTAATGACTGTCTAACAACTTGCTGGTGACCCAATGACCGTATACCGTGGGAGAGACTCGCCCACATTCAGTCTATCAGTGTCTTGCACCAGGGGTAGTGCCCAGGAGGCATCTGTTCTTTCTTGTAGTCAGCATGGCATGTCATTTTACATGGTCATGCCCATGATGTACTTTGCTGCACTTAATGATGGGTGTTGTAAGTGTGCAATGCACTGTCAGAATGATACAGATGGATAAGATATTTTGTGGGAATGTGCAATTGATGAAATTGCATTTTGTGGGGAAAGAATATAAATGACTTTTGTGTCCAACTCTGCACGTGTCTTATGGAAAATGAGGAGCCCAACATGAAAACTTATGATCATCATATTGATAATATATATGAATCAGAGACTGACCCCCAGCTGATAGCTACTGCATCTGAGGAGAGCATCTCCTGAGGTGTCATTGCTGCAAAATAGCTGACGTTCACTAGGATATAGATGCCGGTGACAAGTGGGATGGCGATCATCGCAGCACGCGGAAGGTTCACCTGTAATACCGCAGAATACACACAGTAATATTATCGGTCTACTAAATAAAGATAAAGGATAAATACTGAGGCTATAGGGTTAATGAAGAATGTGTGGCATAGCATGCTTGAGTACTAACGTCAAAGGGCTACATTTACTGCACTGCAGGATTGCAGTGGGATCTGTTGTGCAGTCCTTGTGAGCCACAGTGGAACTTCAGGGGAGATCATGGAATTTGGGCGGGAGGAGGTGTACCGGGGGCAGGTGGCTGATGTCACATGACGTCCCCTTGTTTGCAGGCGGCTGATGCCACATGACGTCCCCCTGTTTCATTAAACGCTCACTAACCTCAGGGTTCTTCAGCTCCTCTGTGACGTAGTTGAGGTTGTTCCATCCATCGTAAGACCAGAGTCCTTGATAAAAGGCCACTCCTATCGGACCAAAATCAGTGACTGTGTTTTCAAAGGCATTTTGTAAAACCTGAGTGTTTCCCTTGACCAAAAGGACCACACCACCTATTATTATGGCCAACAACACTATCAGCTTAGCAGCAGTAAAAAAGTTCATGACAAAAGCAGAGAGCCGGACGTTGAGGCAATTAATGATGCCCAGAACCAGGATGCAGGCAGCGGCTGTGCTCTTCACCACTACCTGTGGGGCCGAGCAGTCTTGATAGAAAGAAGCCACCACATATTCTGCAAAACTCAGAGAGACTGCAGCGATGGAGGCTGGTCTCACCAAAGTGACAGAGGTGTAGGCCAGGAGGAAGGCAGGAAATGAGCCAATGTTCCTTAAAATATATATGAATTCCCCACCAGATTCCTTAATAATGGTTCCAAGTTCTGCATAGGAAAGGGCTCCCAGCATAGCCAGGAGACCACATGCAGCCCAAATTAATAGACTGGCCCCAGGGCTCCCCATATGGTACAGAACAAACTGAGGAGACATGAAGATCCCAGAACCAATCATGGTACCAGCTATCAGCGACACGGCACTAGTAAGCCCAAGCTCACGTTTCAGGTGGAATTTCTCTGTCCTGTTTTCCATTATCCCGTTACCAGGAGGCGAGGAACCTGCACTCACACCTTCCGTCATGAGTGAACGTACGACAAGCTCAAAGCTCAGATCCTTTTGAAAAAAAAAGATATTGCAGTATCATTCTTCGACACTAAACCAGGGGTATTCATCAAAGTGCATTGTGCAAATAATTTAGTTGGTTTAAACACATTTTTTATGATACTGTATATACAGAAATAAGTAATGCAGATTTATGATAGTGGTCGGTGATGTTAGAACAGCAGTTGCCAAACTATTTTCTCTCCCGTACCCCTTGATTATGCTATTAATTTATGAGTACACCCTCCACTCAATTTGAAATATCTACAGTACTTACAAGTGGAGAGGAAGTGAGCAGTATGCTTATCCTTATATTAAGGAGTAGTGGAGGTGTAGTATGCGGTCAGGACCGGGGCCCTCTGTGTCTTGCCACTGACTGTGTACTGTCTCCAGGGTTCCTGCTAACGCCTGTAGGATTAATGCCGCTGCTTCCTCCACCCGGGTCAGCGCGGGGCAGGTGAACGCTGATGTCTGAGGGTAGCACGGTAGCTCCCAGTGGATTGCTGGTCAGGCAAAAGCACGAGGAGATACTGGTGACACTGCAGATGGAACCAGAAGTGACTCAACGTGGTTGGGAACTGCTGCGTTAGAAGGACCAGGAACACTGCAGCTAGATTTGCAATCTCATTCTTTTTAATTAAGTAGAATGGCATATGGGGGTTCCCCATGCATTACAAAACTAAAACATTCTAAAGAGAAGTTGCCCATAGCAACCAATTAGATTCTTGCTATCATTTCTCTAGCACATTTTATAAATGTTACATAAAATGTTATTGGTTGCTGTGGGCTACTTCTTTATTCTTGAGAAGCTTTGCTCTATCCTCCCTTATGGTTCCGGTTGATAGATCTACAGGAGGGAATTTACTAAGGAGGCCGATTATGGGCAATCCCGGCCAATCCCGTGTACAAACAGGTACGGACATAATCGGCTGACAATTCGAACGGAGAATACAGCTAATTTACAAATTTGCCATGTTCTCCGGATTCCTATTTTATGAAGGTGGAGTGGTTTGTATTTGGCTGCTGAGTTTCCCGGCAGCCAAATATGGACAAGCATGAAGCCTGTTTGAATCGGTCAGATCCGTGCGATGCTTCACTGTGTAAAAAATAGAAAAATAATTAAATCATTTAAAAATGGCGTGGACTCACCCCTTCCCACGAGCATACTCAGTGCCAGGCTCATTGAGCCAGTCCTGGTTGCAGAAATACAGGGAGGGAAATTAAATTGAGCCCCCCTGTATTTCTATAACCAGCACCAGGCTCTTGGCTTGGTCCTGGTTCCCAAATACGGGGGGACAAAAGGGGTAGGGGTACCCAGTATTTCGGAAACCAGCACTGTACTCAAACAGCCATCTGGGTAATGCAACAGCCAGGGAACAGTTATTATATAAGGTCCTATGCAGTGGTCGAAGTGGGCCGGTATGCAGCGGTATGGAATACGGGCACTTCTTTTAGGAACCCAGAAGTGTTGTGGTTTTTTTTAATTGCAAAATTGTGCAGAGGCAGGGCAGCGCTGTGCAGCAACAGGCAGGAAGAGTGCTCGATGCTGCTTTTCTCTGGAATGCCTCCCATTCAGTCCTGCTGCCGCTGAAGTCCTCCTGCTGGGTGGCACCATGAGGTGCAGCCGGCTCTAAGTTCTGCCACCGCTGGACCTCCCCCTCTGGCCACAAACATGGAGAGACCCCAGCTCACAGCACTGCTGCCGCTGGAGTCCCCCCACAGGGCGGTCACATGGAGAGCATCTGACTCCCAGTAATGCCACCGCTGGAGCCCCTGTGCCAGGCGTGCAAGTAGGGTGCAACCAGCTCCCATCCTCACTGCCTCTGGAGACCTGCCTGGCATCACCACTGGTCCCCAGGTAGGTCTCTTCCTTGCATCCCCCCTGTCTCTGCATCCCCCTGGTCCCTGTATCGTCACGGTCCCTATATCCCCCCGGTCCCTGCGTCCCGCAATCTCGGTCTCTGCATCCCCCCTGTCTCTGCTTCCACGGTCCCTGTGCCCCCCTGTCCTGGTCCTTACCTCACCTCTGCCCCTGCCTCCCCATGGTCCCTGTCCCTGCCTCCCGACAGTACCTGCCTCCCTGTGGTCCCTGTGGTTTCTGTACCTTTGTCCCCAAATTTGGCTCAATCTGTGTGGCTTTATGTAAAGTTTGGCTCAATCCATGTGGCAATACGTGAATTTTTTTCTCAATCCATGTTGCATGACATGAATTTTATCTGAATCCATGTGGCATGACATTAATTTTATCTGAATCCAGATGGCATGATGTGAATTTTGGCTCAATCTGGGTGGCGTGACATGAATTTTGGCTCAATCTGGGTGGTATGATGTGAATTTTGCCTCAATCTTGGTAGTATGATGTGAATTTTGGCTCAATCTGGGTGGCATGATGTGAATTTTGGCTCAATCCGGGTGGCATGATGTGAATTTTGGCTCAATGCGTTTTGCATAATGTGAATTTTGGCTCAGTCTGGGTGGAATCATGTGAATTTGGGCTCAGTCCGAGTACCAGGATGTGAATTTTGTCTCAGTCCAGGTGGCGTGACATGAATTTTGGCATAAAGGTGCCCATACACAGAGTGATCCTGTTTTGCGAGGCGATGGGCAGTCCCCCGCATCGCACATCGCAAAGCACAAAAAGTACGTGCTCCATGTACTTTATGAACTAGATCGCATCACATCTAGTTAAAAAAACACACTGCTTTACCACATCGCATATGTTTTTAACTAGATGGGATGCGATCTAGTTCAAAAAGCGCAGAGCACATCTCTCCATGTATGGGCACCTTAATGTGAATTTTTGCTCCATCCGGTTGGTATAATGGGATTTTTGGCTCATTCCATTTCAATTTTGGCTCATTGTATGTTGCATAAGGTGAATTCGGCTCATTCCTTGTGGAATAATGTTTAAGGGGCATGTATAAGGCAGTATGCTGTTGTGTTGCATAATGTATATATGATGTATATGGCATGGCACACTACACTCAAATACATGCCCCATTTTAAGTGGCCATGCCCCCTTTTTATGGAGCCTTTGCCATGCACATAACCACAACTTTCACTTTTCCATACCCCCACTTTGAAATTTCCACTTCGAATAGTGGTCCTACGACCAAAGCATTACTCCTGTGGCTGTCCCCTCCACCCATGGGCTGTGGATGGTGGGCTGGTGTTGAAAAAAGTATACATTTTTTTTTGTTAAAAATAGATATTGGGTTCTGTAGTAGAACTACTGGGTCCAGCATATCCACATGCTGGGACTTGGAGAAACACAAGACCCAGCATGTGGGGCATTTAGGAGCCTACTGGGACATGTAGTCCTACTACAGAACCAAAACCCCAATAACATACACACACACACACCTGTAAAAATAAAACTTTATTACATACAACATACATACTTACCTATAGGGTCCAACATAGGCCTGTCCTCTCGTCCCGTAGAATCCACATCGGTACCTGTGAATAAAAATCATACTCACCATCCCATCCAGTGAAGATCGGGTCCTCTTCGGTCAAAGTACAGTATGTTGGACCCTATACGTAAGTATTTATGAATGTATGTAGTATGTATTAAAGTTTTATTTTTACAGGTGTGTGTGTGTGTGTGTGTGTGTGTGTGTGTGTGTTCTTGAGGTCAGTGGTGTAAGTTCATCCCAGTTGCCCAGAGGCAAGATCAATTTTGGTGCCCCCCAATAGCTCAATCAGTAAGGTGTCTGTCTCCAGTAAGACAGGTCATGGGTTCTAATACAGGGTGTGACACCTGCAAAAATTATGCTAGGAGGAGGAGTCAGCTACAGAAGTGATAACAACGGCTTTCAATTAACTGATTCAAACTAGCAGGGGATGAGAGGGGCCCCCTTGGGAGCAGGAGCCCGGCGGCAGATGACTCCATTGCCTCCCAGAGTTCTACCTCTGCTTGAGGTATTGGTTCTGTAGTAGGACTTCAAGTCCTATGGGCCCATTATTGCCCATTAATGCCCCATATGCTGGGACTTGTGATTCTAATTTACCAACCGTATTTGACATTGAATGGGTATGAATACGTGTGTACCCATTTGATCTTTGTAAATTTCCCTCACAATGTCTAGAAAGACAGTCAATAGGTCTACCCCAAAAGGTCGACCTGCAATATGTCAACATGGTCAAAATGTTGACAGGGTCAAAATGTTGACATGGTAGACACATGACATGGACGACATGATTCTTTGTTTCTTTTAAACCAGCTTGTTTTTACCTCACCATACTTATTGGCATAGAGGGAGAACATAATAGCCCAAGCCCAAGACCTATTGCATTTTGGGATGAACCTATTGTCTGTCTTTCTAGACACTGTCTATCTAATAACCCACACCCCTCCCCAGCAAACTCTGACATGTAAAACCTGCCATAGTAAACAGAGACTACAGTATTAGTTCATAGAGCTGTAGTGCCACTGGTTTACCAAGACTGGTTTGGCCTATTCTACTATACTGTATATTAGTCATTATATCATTGCATTATGCTTTATTCCTAACTCACCTGTACAGATCTTGTTGCTGGAAGGTTCCGTGGCAGCACATTAGCAACTCAAAGCTTCTGATGTATGTCATGTGTAATCAGCGGCAGTGATGGGTACTTTAGACCTAAGCTGTGGTGCCAACTTGCTGCCTTAGGGCTCGGGCAGGTGTATCCAAGCACATCTGCGTGTGTAATTATAATATTAATCTATAACTCAGAGGAGTTTGTACTACTAGTAATCAGTACCAGAAATATGATTGCAAAATCTTTGGACTTGGTCCTGATAATTAGAAAATATTGTCACCATTTATTGTGACAATAAGAAATCACGTATCGCGGGGATATAACATTATTACATGCTTGCCTACTTTTTAATAATCTCTATGAGAAGCCAGAAGAAGAGACATAGCAGGTCACTTGAGGACAATGACAGTTGGCATGTCATCAGGCCCCACCTCCAAGACAGGAAAATGCCCATGACTCGCTGGTATGTTGGGTAGTGGGCGGGGCTAAATTTTGTCACTCCAGTCCTTTAGCTCCGTTCTGTCTTGCATTTAATCTTATCCTGACAGCTTCACTAAAGCAGGAAGGATGGATGCAGAAGAGCTACATACCCTTCAAGGACTACCCTAAAATTCATGATTCTCCCGCAGCTTCCATGAAGATAGGCAAGTATGCATTATTCACATCCAGGAACAGGGGTTTCAATAGCTACACAATGGACAATATTTTAAACGATCCGCAGGATAACAACCCATAATAATAAGAACATTTTCGTATTTATCATAGATATGCGCGCACTGTGGAGGTTATTCTGTTCCATACGCAACACTGTGGATTTTGCAGCGTTGCATGTGGATTAAACGCTGCCTGCCACTCCACCCCCCCCCCCCCCTCACTCACTAAGTTCCCCACATGGCTGCAAATGGATGTTTTTCATAAACATCCATTTGCAGCCTTGGATGCGGGGGCTAAATCATTTGATAGTTGCCGACCATTAAACGATTTGGAAAGTATACGAAAAACTAAGATCCAGTTTGGCGTGTTCCCTGTACAGGAAGAGGGCGGGTAGCCGCGTTACTGCCTAATTTCCATGGGAATGCCCAGCGTTTTCAGGGGAACGCCCATACATCCAGCATATGCACATGCGCAGAAATAGACATGCGCATAAAGAAAACATCACTCCCCCAAACAAACGTGCTGGGGAGCATAGCAATCAGAATTAGAGATGAGCGGGTCCGGATCCCCGAGATCCGACAGATCCGAATATCGGGGATCCGGGCCAGATCCGAGCCGGCTCGGGTGTTCCCGCCTGAATTCCGGACCAATAACGAGGCCGAACGTCATCATCGCGCTGTCGGATTCTCGCGGGAGCGGGATCTTATAAAAGACGCACGCGCGCCCGCCATCTTCACTCCAATCTTGGAGAGGGAAGAGGGTGGTTGGGAAGCTCCGTGTGCTCCGTGCTGTGCTCTGTGCCATGTGCTCCGTGACCTGACCTGTGCCCTCACTGCCCTGTGCTGTGCTCCGTGCCATGTGCTCCGTGCTGTGCTCCGTGACCTGCCCTCACTGCCCTGTGCTGTGCTCCGTGCCATGTGCTCCATGCTGTGCTGTGCCCTGTGTTGTAGACTTGTGGCCTGAGCCCTGTAGTGTGATTTAACTAACTAGGTGCTGCAGTGCTCACACGCAGGGGCTGCAGTGTCCACTGTCCAGGGGCTGTCCTGTGGCCCGTGCCCTGATGTGATTTATTTAGCCCTAAGCCCTGTGTTGTGATTTATTTTATTTAGCCCTGAACCCTGTGTTTTTTTTTGTGATTTAACTAACTCAGTGCTGCAGTGCTCACACACAGGGGCTGCAGTGCTGCTGAGTAGTACACTGTGTACAGGGGCAGCATTAATACAAGGGGCTGTGTCCAGTGTAACGGCCTATATCTTATCCATTGTCCAGTGTCACAAGTCACTCACGACATATATCCTGTGTCCTGTCCTGTGTGACGACTGACGACATATCCTGTGTCCAGTGTGACGACATATATCCTGTGTCCACTGTGACGACATATATCCATTGTCCAGTGTGACGACATATATCCTGTGTCCAGTGTGACGACATATATCCTGTGTCCAGTGTGACGACATATATCCTGTGTCCAGTGTAAATTTTTAAATCTTTGATGGATGAATGGTGGGGAGATGGGTGGTGTCTTTCTCCACATCATCTATTATGGATGAAAATATGTCCTCATGGACATCCATGGTCTTATCCCTTCCTATCGTACTTCTTTTTGGATAGGATGTCCCGGATGGATGGATGGCTGGGTGGCAGGGCCCCAGCAAATCTTTTTCTTGCACCTCTTTCTGCGTCATTTGTTGGCTCTTTGTAGCGTCATAAATTTTTAAATCTTTGATGGATGAATGGTGGGGAGATGGGTGGTGTCTTTCTCCACATCATCTATTATGGATGAAAATATGTCCTCATGGACATCCATGGTCTTATCCCTTCCTATCGTACTTTTTGGATAGGATGTCCCGGATGGATGGATGGCTGGGTGGCAGGGCCCCAGCAAATCTTTTTCTTGCACCTCTTTCTGCGTCATTTGTTGGCTCTTTGTAGCGTCATAAATTTTTAAATCTTTGATGGATGAATGGTGGGGAGATGGGTGATTCGCTCTCCACCCCATCCGTAATGGATGAAAACATGTCCTCAGGGACATCCATGGTCTTATTCATTCCTAGACCGAGTGCGTGGCTTCGGGAGGAACACACGTGATTTGGTGAAGTGGTGAGGGAGGTAAGGGAAAACACACCTAGCCAGCCAGCTCAAACAAATTAACCTTAGCGGTGAATTGGGTGACAGATGTAGCAGACTAATTGACCCTACTACATAGATAGCGGTCTATAAGGGTAGACCTATATAGGGATCTCCTAACCTGGGGTCCTAGAGAGGTGGAGGCCACCAATTACCCCACCCCTGCCACCAATTACCCCACCCCCCTCCACCCATTAGGTGATGGATGAGGAGGCAACTGGTAATGCTCCCAGCATTCAGAAACCACGTGACCTCACGCCAGATAGGGGTCTTGTTAGATATTAAACTGATATAATCAGATACTACCTTGCAGACTAAATAAGTGCTGCACGAAACGCCCACTGCTCCTTGGCTGAACATGAGGAAGAGTGCTCAATCAAGCCAAACAGGGGTTTTGGTACTTGATTGGATCTTCTACCAGAGGAGCGCAGCTACTAGTATAGCTTTGAACGAAGATCGGTCCTTCTCTATTGGGGAAGAATAGATGTCATCAGTGACATCCAGAGTATATCGTCCTTTTGGGATAGTATGGATGGATTGATAAATGTTTGGGAAGAAGTAGTCCCAACAGCTGCTGATGGTCAGTGTACTAGACCAAGTGCGTGCCTTCGGGAGGAACACATGTAATGTGGTGAAGTGGTGAGGGAGGAAATGGAAAACGTACGCCTAGCCTGTCTGATCAAGTTTGATAAGGAGGTATCTTCACAAACCACGTGACCTCACGCCAGATAGGGGTCTTGTTAGATATTAAACTGATATAATCAGATACTACCTTGCAGACTAAATAAGTGCTGCACGAAACGCCCACTGCTCCTTGGCTGAACATGAGGAAGAGTGCTCAATCAAGCCAAACAGGGGTTTTGGTACTTGATTGGATCTTCTACCAGAGGAGCGCAGCTACTAGTATAGCTTTGAACGAAGATCGGTCCTTCTCTATTGGGGAAGAATAGATGTCATTAGTGACATCCAGAGTATATCCTCCTTTTGGGATAGTATGGATGGATTGATAAATGTTTGGGAAGAAGTAGTCCCAACAGCTGCTGATGGTCAGTGTACTAGACCAAGTGCGTGCCTTCGGGAGGAACACATGTAATGTGGTGAAGTGGTGAGGGAGGAAATGGAAAACGTACGCCTAGCCTGTCTGATCAAGTTTGATAAGGAGGTATCTTCACAAACCACGTGACCTCACGCCAGATAGGGGTCTTGTTAGATATTAAACTAATCAAATGTTCTCTTCTCTTGCTAATGGTGTGGAGGTTCTAAAAGAGGAGTGCAGCTACAAGGGGGGGGGGGGGTTATTAAACTGCCACAATGTCTGCCCCTGTAGTGCTGCTCTGCTTCCGACATGTGCCAGGTTGGAAGTGTAAGGTCCACATGTATGTGATGCCCACTGCTGTCGCCTAGCTTAGTCATCCAGCTACATCGGGATAACCTTATGGCCCTACTACAGTAAATGAAAACGATTTTGTGAGCTGTGAAGTGATCAAAATTGTCTAGAAATGAGTGGAAACTAATGTTATTGAGCTCAATAACACTTTAGGGGCAAAAACAGGCCTGAAAACTATTATTTTAGCAATTTTTAGCATTTTTCCAAATAAATCCAGATCCAAAACCAAAACCCGCAAGGGTGGTTTTGCCAAAACCAATCCAGATCCAAAACACGAAGGGAGATCCAGATCCAAAACCAAAACCCGAAAAAGTGGCCGCCGCACATCTCTAATCAGAATAACCTCCTATATCATTAATGATGTGTGCTCCCGTGGGTCATGATTGATGTTGTCTGTACATGCAGCTCAATCTGAGGATATTGCCAATGACAGCATAATGTAGGGTACACACCAGTGTCTCGTCCGACCCGCTCACGGTGACGCGGGGGGGCACGACCCGCTCACGATGTGTACCGTGAGTGGGTCCGATCCGATGGCGACCCGCACCCGGCTGTATGGTCGTCATTCAGATCCTACCTGCAGCAGGTAGAGCCTGCCCAAAGCATAGGCAAACTAGACAAATGCCTTGGGGCATGCATGCTACATCTAGGACTGTCTCAGCTTGATAGCAGGCAGCAGCAGGATCTGGGTGGTAATGCTTGACAAAGCTTCCTCTCCCCCCCACAGGCTTCCCTCTCCTCTCTTCCGTAATTGTTCTAAGCTCCACCCACTATTTGCTTCACTCCACCCCTTTCTCCTGCACAGGTTTCCCCCTCTACTCTGTCTCCCCACACTGCTCAAAGCTCTCAGCACCCCCAACCTTCCCCCAGCACAGACTCCCCTCTCCTCTTTTCCCTAACTTCTCAAACTCCACTCCTCCCAATAACAGTACTCCAGATTCCCTTTACCCCAGTACTGCTTTTCCTCTCCTCTGTCTCCTCTTACTACTCTAAACTCCCTGCCCCCATTTTGCGGCACCACCGACCCCCTCATCACCAACAGAGGCTCACAACTACTCTGTTTCTTCACTGCTCCATCCAAATTTTGCCTAGGGCATTAAATTGGTTAGGGCCAGCTCTGCCCATAGGCTACAGTGGCTAACGATATCTGAAGATAGTCTTGTTCCATATATGGAGAGATTGTGAAAAGAGATTGTGAACATGGCACCTAGAAGCGTGGCTGTGTACTGCTACATTTGAGAGGAATCTTTTAAAATGACTTAGATCCAAATGTAGATGAGCCCCAAAGCAGTTAGTAAGAGATACTATACTTGGTAAAGTGCTGGGAAATGGTGCTGATGATGATTCAATGTAACTGTATCTATCTCTCATTTCTTTTTTCCCCCAAAATGTAACAGTGTAATGTGGGCTAGGGGAAATGAGGGAGATTGCTAGACTAATGAGGGAGAGAGGGAGATTGATGTTATTTCAGTGAGTCTCCTGCAGAATGCAGAAGGGTAGGCAACTCTGTGCTTAATATATGTGGGAAACCCCCTAAAACTGGTGTTTTGGAGGATGTACCGCAAATATTTATTTGATAAACAAGTCCCATAGGGTGTCCATAACTGCTATAGTTGGTATATCATTCCCAATAGGTTGGAAAGAAAAAAAAACATATTTTCTCTTTTTATGTCCAACTTTCTTATCCAACTCGGGGAATAGGAACTTCGGCTGATTTTAGTGAAACCTCAGGGCTGATCAATAAAACATAAAAAAACTCAATTCAACTTTAGAGTATGACGGGGTTGCCGACTTTTTAACTCTCCTCTCTGGGAGAAGCGCAGAGAGGAGAATTTCAGCTGGAGTTCAGGGGTGGGGCTTGAGTGTGACGACATTAAGCCCCGCCCCCATGATGAAAATGACCCGATTTGTCAATCGCCGCCGAGGGGGCAGGGCTAAAATGCAGCAATTCTGACACTTTAGTCCCGCCCCCTCATTGGAAATTGGCCAATCCGGTTATTTAAAGGATGCAGGCAAGGGTGAGGTAGCCGGGAACAGGGGGTAGGGGGAGCCGGGGCCCCCCAGAAACCGGGAGGGTTTCCCACCTTTCCGGGAGGGTAGGAAACCCTGGAGTATGATATAGTATGCTTTATCGGTTACATTACACCATATAAGAATATGGCCCGAAGAAGCAATAAACAAATCTTACAGACAGTAATGGAAATGTCTATTGTGGACGAGTCTGCCATCTATTGGGTGTATAGCAAAACTGAATTTAATAGAGATTTTTTTTTATCCCAACAGAATTTGGAACATTAATATGAAATTAGTCGCATTGGCTGTGGTGGGCTGTGTATTTGCATCTCTAGGAAGACATCAGCCAGACTGAAAAGGCATTCCTGTAAGCACTACACTGACTTCATGCTTAAAATAACAATGATTTGCAGTTAAAATTAATCTCTCACCTTGCCTTTAAGTCACATGAAAAAGGCCTGATATAGACTAAATAGACAGCAGGCAAATGTAAAAAATACAAAAGAAGCAGCGCTTATACCACAATGAATATTACTAGACCAATTTGGAAAATAAAATCGTTTATGTTTAAAATGAAAACAATGGAAGTATACATATAGTTACATAGTTACATAGTTACATAGTAGATAAGGCTGAATAAAGACTTGCGTCCATCGAGTTCAACCTATGTTTTAATAGCTTATCCCTTGTAAAAGACAGAATATGATTCTTAATTGTACCCTTTGATGTTTTTATCCAATAAATGTTTGTCCAACCTTATGTTAAACGTATTTATTGTCTCTGCTGACACCACTTCTCCAGGAAGAGAGTTCCACAGTTTGACTGCTCTGACCAAAAAAAAAAATTTCTTTTGAGGGAACGAAATTTTCTTTCTTCTAATCTAAACTCGTGCCCTCGTGTCCTAGATTCCTTTCTTGCAGTAAAAAGGGTGCTTGAGAGTTCCTTATATTGGCCCCTGATATAATTGTACATGTTGAGCATGTCCCCCCTTAAACGTCTCTTCTCTAGTGTAAAAGTCCCAAACTGCTCAATCTCTCCTCGTAGCTTAAATTCTCCATTCCCCTGATTAGCTTGGTAGCTCTTCTTATATACACATATCAATAATAAAAACTGATCGATGAAACTCACTCACAGGACAGAAATTAGACCATAAAGTCACTGGCTCAATGGTAAACAGATTTGAAGTAAGTGCACATTACCAATTTGGGCTGGTGTAAATGTCACTGTTACGACCGCAGGACAGTTTTTATTATTGAAATGTGTATATGTATACTTCCATTGTTTTCATTTTAAACATCTGTAGATGTAGATGGTGGTATAGTGGCCAAGAAGTACAAAAATGATTAATGTCCCACCTGGTAGAATGCTGTAGACATAGAGGTCTAGCTAGAAAGAAACCATTAAGTAATCTTATTCTCTGAGGCCTGGGATAAGGAGAGCTAGAGTCGAGCCATATGAGCATATCTTGGCAGAAGCCAAGCCAAACCTGTTTCAAGCTTAGTGGCAAGGAAGTCCAAAGGTAAGCTAGGCTCAGAAAAAGGTGGCCTGAAGAAGGTGGGTTAGAGGACTGCAAGGCCAGAAATTCATCAATTATGGATTGATATCTGGATCTTATTCTAGGCCTAAATAGGCAAGGCCGTGGCAGAGGCCGAGAGGTTGGGAATGGTCTGCAACCTAGTAATGTTGTCCACATGCAATGTGGAAGATGTTTCAGTAGGTCTGTGCTCCCATGGAAGCAGACTGTAAATGAACCTAGAGGAAGCCTGGAACCTTGTGAAAAAGGTTGATCAAAGGGAACAATACTCTGGAGGGCCAGACAGAATATGGCAGAAATATTTGGGTAATTTGGACTCGTTTGTTTTGATTTTGTGGAGGACCCACAACAGCAGAGCCAGAGGCAAAAGGCATATGGAAGGGGAATTGTCAGCCCATGAAAAGAACATGGCGTCCATGTGGAGATTACCTTCCTTGAGTCCAAATTTGGATCTGAATGTCAGAACTTGTACGTTTGATGGTGTTGCAAACGTATCCAACTGTTGGTGACCCAAGGTCTTTGTAATTCTGATAAAGATCTCTGGTGTGTTATAGCAAGAATTGGGATCTGAACCTACACCGCCAAAGGAATTGGAGAGACGCTCAATCCACAGTATGACTGTTTATTTATAAGGACTTGGCTAGATTGTTTATCTCTACTTGTATGTATGCAGCAAACAGGAGTATGGACCGCTTTACTGCCCATTTCCAGGCATATATTGCCTCCTGAAAGAGAATGCAAGATCAAGTGCCTCTCATTCTGTTGAGGTAGGTAAACAGTGGTTTTGTTGTCCAGACAGAGCTGAACTGAGTTTTCCCATGAGTCTGAGGGAAATATAGAGGATATAGCCAATCTGGCAGCTCTTAGCTCTAAGAGATTGATATAAACTTTAAAATCTCAAGCAGTCCACTTTCTTCCTACTGTATTGTACTGGGTGAATTCCCCCCAGCCCATGAGGGATGCATCTGATGTGATGACTATGTCTGGGGTAGGAGGTAGGGCATATCTGGAAGAGGAAATGTTGTCCAAATGTAAATCTCCCTATGGACTGTGGGAGATAGTATAATTTTGTCTGTCCAGTACAAATCCTATCAATGAAGGAATGAAAGGAGGTTCTGGAATTGTCTGCATATGAGAGGAAAGTGGAGAAAACCCAGGATCTGAGGCTCTCATTTTCCTTATCACCCTAGCCAAGTCTCTCAGTGAAAACTAATCTGAGCACCTGAGAGACATAGACTTGTATGGCGTTCCACTTGTCTGAGGGAACTGCTATTGATAAAGAAGAAGAAATTATCAAAGACCCCAGAAAGACAACTGATTGGGACGATACTAAAACAAATTTCTCCAGGTTCTTATAAAAACCTAGATGCCGGAGGAACGACAGGATAAAATAAATGGGAGAAAAAAGGGGGACACCTGTTCTGCCTGCACTACCAGGAGATTACCTAGGTAGAGAATAACAGTGAACCCTTTACTGTCTGAGGTGTGTAATTGCTGCCTTCATGATGCATGTGGGTGTGTAAGGGGCACTGGATAGTCCAAAATCCATAACAGTCTAGTAGTATGGAACGTCTCTCCACAGGGAACTTAGCAGCCTCCTATGATTTGGATGTTCCAGTATCATGCTAAAGGACTCCTTCAGGTCTGTTTAGATACAATGTTCAGCTTGGGCCACCCTAAAGGGTAGTAACTGCTAAACCCTCCATATGGAAAGAACAAGGTTTCATATATATTCAGTACTGGCCTATATGAACTGTCCTGTTTCCTTACAGGGAAATGGTAGCTGACCCAACCTATTTGCAATTGTCTGCCGACTCTATCTAGCCCTGTTAAAGGTCCAGGGACATTATTCATCCAGCATCCAGAACTAGTGTTCCCTGGACTTAAAGCATATCTGGTTAGGAAAAGGAACAAGAGGAATATGCCCCCTCCCCCACCTGTACATGGTAGTCTGCCTACAGGAGGCCCATGCTCTGGAAAGTGGTATAAATCACCGACAGTCGGGATTCCAACAGTCATTACTCGGATGTCGGAATCCCGACTGCACAGCGGGGGGGAGCGCAATGAAGCCCCTTGCGGGCTCGCTACGCTCGCCATGCCGTTTTATTCTCCCTCTATGGGGGTCGTGGACCCCCACGAGGGAGCAGTCGGGATTCCGACATCGGAGTATTGACTGTCGGAATCCCGACTGTCGTGGAACCGTCCGGCACTCCTGGAAAGACATGGAGGAATCATCTATCTTTATTAGGATGGTATGCACTTCACCTCTCATGACCTGTGTCTGGGAGAAACCTCATCTGAGGACTCTGTGGCTGTCACATTGCTCTAGGTTCAAACTGCTGGCTCCTACAGAATGACCCTCCTAGCAAACAGGCCCTTTGAAGGGCTGGGGGCCTTTAGCAGAATTTAACCTTGTGTATAAAGTCAGGGCTGAAAGATCAGAATTAGGTTTGGGACATCCACTGATGCAGGAGCTACTTTATTTAGATCTGCACTTGCTTGCTGGCAGTTCTCCAGGCATTTGAAATTAAATTAAAGACCTGGCCAATCATCAAGGCAGCTCTATTAACAACTTTCAATAAGGCCATTTGGAAGCAGGGAATATAGGGAGTCTGCTGTGACCCCTTCTTTCTCTGCCTTATCCAGGGCAAATAATACTGGCCTGCAGCGTCAGTTACTTTGAACTTGATTCTTTTTTTTGTCAACACTTTTTCCCCCACTTGTGCTGAGAAAGCAGGGTCAATCTCTGGGGCAAAAGGGCCAGGGATTTCAGGAATGCCCATGTGTTACAGAGAACAATCTGTCCTCCTTAATGTGGGGCTGCAAAAGCCAGCTGGGTGAATTTATACACCTGAAAGACTCATTCAGGGCAGAATGTGCTGTGTATAGCATAAAAGGGGCATTTCACTTGCCAATGCCACTCAGGTCATTTGCAAATCACTATTTTCACCCCTATGAGAGGATTCACTGGATGTTGTTACATCCTCCAACTCCCAAGCCACTCCCTGTATGAGTTAGCTGGGGACTGTGTACTGTGGTGACTAGTCCCTTTTCTGAGCACTAGTCCCTGTTATGAGCGCATTGTTGCACATACTGCCATTCACAGGCAGGAAAATGTGCCAGCCATAGGCAAGAGAGGGTGGTCTGTTACAGACCTCTCAGGTATTCCTACTGTAGGCAATACCTGGTAAAGAGATGTTATTGTCAGCACCGTGGACGCCCAGCGGCGGGGGGCTGATGTCCGGAGGGTGAACATGGCACTTCCGGCCGGCACCGCCGAGCGTCCGCTCGTCACTTCCGCCCGGCGGAGTGACCTGACTTCTGCCCAACAGGGGCACGCTGTACAGGGCTCTCGGCGTTCCCCTGCAGCCGCTCAGCGGTTGCCGGGCAACAGGGGACGCCGAGGGAAGCGCGCTCAGTCATCCTGAATATATTAAGTTCAGGAGGCTGGTTCTTGGTGGTGTCATTGATTGGTTGCTCTATCCTTTTTAAGGGATGGGCGCAGGCAACATGGCCGGTTATAGCTAGTTCATCAGCTGTTTGTGGTCTCTGATCCTGCTCCTGGTCATCGGCTCCCAGCGTGTCTGGCTCTGTTACCCTGTGCCTGGATTCTGTTCCCTCTCCTAGGGTCACGTAAGTGCTCCTGTGGAGCCTGGTTATTTAATTATTATTCCTGTGGCAGTTAGCCCATTTCTTTTGATTTATTTAGCTGCCCAGCCTGCTTCTTAAGTTGAGGCTTAGGTTCAAGCCTTTATATCAGCCCTGCTTGTTTCTGTTGGTAGTGAAGCTGGTACCTTATTTATGTTATATTCTCCCACCTTTGGGAGTCCGTGTTAGTCAGGGAATATTTCCTGTTCTTGTATCTGTTGTTTTGGGGGTTCGTTATTTTGTTACCTGTCTCTGTCTGGTGGTGATTCCCCGTACCCTGCCACTTGTGTTTGCGATTGGGTCGTGTCCCCGTCCTTGGCCTGGTGTCATCTCCAGTTAGGCCCGGTAGTTAGAGTTACCTCTGACGATCGCTAGCTCCTTGTCATCTCATAAGACCTAGCTGCATTGGGGTTGGAGTGGGCCTAACTCGCTATTTCGAACGTGGTGGCCACAGGTGAACACTAGCGCTTGCAGGGGCTTGACATCTGCCAGAGGTACTCAACAGAGTCAGTGTAGGCTTCGCCATGGCCGTTTTAACCAGCGGTCCCAGCTGCGGGCTCACGCCTGACGTCCTGCACCTTGCCTCCTGGCATAACATTATAACCGGCCAAACAGGTTATATAAGGCGTTCTTTATATAGAAATTATACAGGTGTTGTGATAAATGAATATCACTCCTCAGACGTTTTCAGATCAGGTTCAGGGGTACGAGATTTGTCGTTGAAGGTGGCCTCTCAAGAGCAGAGGATCCGTTCCCCAGATCCAGTAGTATTGGAGCCAAAAGTAAATTTACCTGACCGTTTCTCGGGAGATCGGAGGGCCTTCTATAATTTCCGAGAAAGCTACAAGTTGTATTTTCGGCTTAGGCCCCGGTCTTCCGGCACAGAATCTCAGCGAGTCGGATTACTTATGTCACTCCTGCAAGGAGACCCTCAGACTTGGGCATTTGGCCTTCCTCCCGAAAGCCCAGCCTTGTCATCAGTAGAGAATTTATTTAGTTCGCTAGGCCTTCTCTATGATGATCCCAACCGGGAGGCCTCCGCAGAAACCCATCTTCAGGCCCTTAAACAGGGAAAGGACCCAGCGGAGGCTTATTGTACGGAATTTCACCGCTGGTCCAACGACTGTGGTTGGAATGACCCTGCTCTATGGAGTCAATTCTATTGTGGGTTGTCAGACGCCATTAAGGATAGCCTAATCCAGTATCTGGTACCCAACTCTCTTGATAAACTCATGGAATTGGCTATCCGGATGGACCGCCGTCTTCGTGAGTGGAAATCTGAGAGGGGGACACAGGCACGCCCTCTCCCATTTGTTCCCCTGGTCCCCGAGGACAGCGAAGAACCTATGCAAATAGGGGCAACCTGCATCTCCTCGGAGGAAAGAGCCCGTCTGTTCAGTACCGGCCTTTGCTTGTATTGTGGAGATAAAGGACATCTCCTCAGTAACTGTCCCGTTAAGCCAGTAAAAGCCAAGGCCAAGTGAACGAGGAGAGGGTTCACTTAGGCCTACAGCTTTTTTCCTCTCATGATTCCTCTCATGATTCTTTATTAGTTCCCAGTTGCATTTCTTTCCAGGATAATCATTTTTCTAGTACCGCATTCATTGATATTGGTGCGGCGGGAAATTTCCTAGATATTTCGTTAGGCCAAAGATTGGGTATTCCTTTTCTCAAGCTCAAGAGATATATCACCTTATGAGGTTTAGACGGGAATATCTTATCTAACGGGGCAATTTCTTTACAGACTCCCCCAGTATTGCTTACTGGAGGAGTTTCATTTGTTTCCTTCGGAGGAGATTTCATTCGGAGGAGATTTATTTTCTTTTGACATCTTGCCCAGTCGTCCCCATAGTGTTGGGTCACCCCTGGTTAGTGAAACACAACCCGTCATTGACTGGAGTTCTGGGGAGATTGCTCGCTGGAGTTCTTATTGTTCTGAACACTGTGTTCACACCCCAGTGTTACAAGCTGCTGTAACTTACTTAGACTTTGCCGATGTGTTTTCTAAGGGGAAAGCAGACAGTCTCCCACCACATCGTTCCTACGATTGTGCCATTAAGTTAATTCCCAATGCTCCTTTGCCCAAAGGAAGATTGTACGCCTTATCCATCCCTGAGACCAAGGCAATGGATGAATACGTCCAAGAAAGTCTCAAGAAGGGGTTTATCCGGCCGTCAAAGTCCCCACTTAGTGACGGATTCTTTTTTGTGGCCAAGAAGGATGGGTCCAACAGGCCTTGTATTGATTTTCATGCCCTCAACAAAATCACTGTTAAGAATACGTATACCCTCCCCTTGATTTCGGTACTTTTTGATCAGTTATGGTCAGCTACCATCTTTACAAAGATCGACCTATGGGGAGCTTATAATCTTATCCGAATCAAGGAGGGCGACGAATGAAAAACGGCTTTCAGTACTCAGACAGGGCATTATGAGTATTTAGTGATGCCTTTTGGCCTTTCCAACGCCCCCTGACGTTTTTTAAGACCTGATTAACGATGTCCTCCAAGTTTGTAGTCGTCTATTTGGACGACATCTTGATTTTTTCCCGAGACTTAAACTCACATAGGAGTCAAGTTAGACAAATCTTGCAAAAGGTACGAGAAAATCAATTGTTTGCAAAACTCGAGAAATGTGAGTTTGAGGTGACTCAGGTGTCATTTCTGGGTTACATCATTTCCTCCAAGGGGTTTCAGATGCATCCCAAGAAACTTTAAGCCATTGTGGATTGGTCTCGACCCACTAATTTGAAGGCGGTCCAACGGTTTCTTGCGTTTGCTAATTATTAAAGACGCTTTATTCATTCATTTTCTTCTATAGTAGCGCTCTTGGTAGCATTAACCAAGAAGGGAGCCGATCCATCCAAGTGGTCCCCTCAAGTAGAACAGGCTTTTGAGACACTGAAATAGGCTTTCATCTTGGCTCCTGTTCTGAAACATCCGGATCCTGATCTCCCCTTCATCTCCCCTTCATAGTAGAGGTGGATGCCTCCGAGGTGGGGGCTGGAGCAGTACTATCCCAAAGAGATCCTGAGTCTCTGGAATTGCACCCCTGTGCATACATGTTGAGGAAATTCTCTCCAGCGGCCAACTATGATGTTGGAAATAGAGAGCTACTTGCCGTTAAGTGGGCCTTTGATGAGTGGCGTCACTGGTTGGAAGGAGCTGTTCATCAGATTTTAGTTCTTACTGACCACAAGAACTTACAATATATCGAAACAGCTAAAAGGCTCAATGCTCGGCAAGCTCGTTGGGCTCTGTTCTTTATGCGGTTTAATTTTATAGTCTCTTATAGACCAGGTTCAAAGAACGTTAGAGATGACGCTCTTTCTCGCTGTTTTCTTCCCCAACATGAGAGCAGGACTAGCAAGATCCCTATTTTGCCGGCATCCTGTATCCATGCAGGGGTCAATCAGACCTTGGAGGGTCTGATTCATCAGGCTCAGAGTCAGGCTCCTGCCCAAACCCCAACAGCCCGACAGTTTGTTCCCGAGTCTTTGCGAAGCAGGGTACTGTCAGAACTGCATGATTCCAGAATTGCTGGTCATCCAGGAATTGTCAAGACATTGGACCTTCTCTCACGTTTTGTCTGGTGGCCGGGTATGTCACAGGACACCAGGGAGTTTGTGTTGTAGTGTCCGGTCTGTGCCCAACATAAGGTTCCTCGGTCACGGCCTCTTGGGATACTTGTGCCCCTATCCATCCCTTCTAGGCCTTGGTCGCACTTGGCCATGGATTTCATAGTTGGTCTACCTGTTTCTTCCCAGTGTCAAGTCATTTGGGTCGTCATCGACAGGTTTTCAAAGATGGCGCACTTTGTGGCTCTGAAACAATTGCCGTCTGCCAAGGAGCTGGTCGGGTTGTTTTTGCAACACATTTTTAGACTCCACGGATTACCCACCGATATCGTGTCCGATCGAGGCCCACAGTTTGTGGCACAGTTTTGGAGACTTTTTTGTTCCTCTCTTAAAGTCAAGACCAGTTTAACTTCTGCCTTTCACCCGCAGTCTAACGGACAAACCGAGCGACTGAATCAGTCACTCAAACAATACTTGCGGTGTTTTGTGTCCAAACTGCAAAATGATTGGGTGAGCTTCCTACCATTAGCGGAATTTGCGTATAATAATGCATATCATTCTGCCTCAAAAGCTTCACCCTTCTTTGTGGTATATGGGTTTCATCCTCGGGCCAATTCCTTAGGACCAGAAGCCCCCAGGTCCCCTTCTTCTTCTGTTTCTAACCTCAAAGTCATTTGGAGAAGAACCCATGAGGCTCTCAAGGAGGCAGCCTTGAAAGAAAAGGTGTTCGCTGACAGTTCCAGACGTCCTAGTCGGTTTAAAGTTGGTGACTGGGTTTGATTGTCCACCCGTAATGTTAAACTTCATCAACTTTCGGCAAGGTTAGGGCCTAGATATATTGGTCCCTTTCGGATTGTCAAGAGGGTTAATCCGGTAGCTTTTTGCCTTTTGCTGCCTAAGTCCCTTGCCAACACCTTTCATGCCTCCCTTCTTAAACTGGTGTTCTTCTCGCGTAGGTTTCCTTGCAGGATTAACACTGGGTCTTCCCCAGTGGTTGTACGGGGATAGCAGGAGTTCCGCGTGGAGAAGATATTAGACTCCAAGTTTGTTAGAGGCACTCTGCAGTTTTTAGTACTTTGGAGGGGCTTCGGTCCAGAAGAGAGATCCTGGGTTCCCGATAAGGATTTGCATGCTCCCAACCTCAAAAGGGTATTCTTTCGGGAATTTCCGTATAAACCTGGTGGTAGGGGTTTGTTGACCCCTCTTTAAGGGGGGTACTGTCAGCATAGCGGACGCCCGGCGGCGGGGGGCTGGTGTCCGGAGGGTGCACACAGCACTTCCGCCCGGTACCGCCGAGCATCCGCTCGTCACTTCCGCCCGGCGGAGTGACGTGACTTCTGCCCAACAGGGGCACGCTGTACAGGGCTCTCGGCGTTCCCCTGCAGCCGCTCAGCGGTTGCCGGGCAACAGGGGATGCCGAGGGACGCGCGCTCAGTCATCCTGAATATATTAAGTTCAGAAGGCTGGTTCTCGGCGGCGCCATTGATTGGCTGCTCCATCCTTTTTAAGGGATGGGCGCAGGCAACATGGCACAGGTTATAGCTAGTTCATCAGCTGTTTTTGGTCTCTGATCCTGCTCCTGGTCATCGGCTCCCAGCGTGTCTGGCCCTGTTACCCTGTGCCTGGATCATTTCTGTTCTGGGTACTTGTGTATTATCTGGGCGCCCGATTTTTTCATCGCATGCCACTACTTAAGGCATGCGATGCGATTTTTCATTGTGAAGACCCCATTTTTAAATGTATAGTCACCCATGGGTGATTTCATACCCCCACTATCTAACTACGCATGTTGATTTTATATAGTGTGGCGAGCGCAGCGAGCCACCGAGCCCGAAGCGTGGCAAGCGCAGCGAGCCCCACGAGGGGACGCGGATTACTTTACATGTATTCTGCATTCCCTCGCGGGGCTCGCTGCGCTTTCCACGCTTCGGGCTCGGTGGCTCGCTGAGCTCGCCACACTTTATAAATTCAACTCCATGCGTAGTTGGATAGTGGGGGGTATGAAATCACCCATGGGTGACTATACAATAAAAAATCGGGTCTTTACAATGATAAATCGCATCGCATGAATTGTATGCCACTATATTGCATGCGATGCGATGCAATACAATGAAAAAATCGGGCGCCCAGATATTACACAATTACCCTGTTCTGTTCCCTCTCCTAGGGTCACGTAAGTGCTCCTGTGGAGCCTGGTTATTTCATTATTATTTCTGTGGCAGTTAGCCCATTTCTTTTGATTATTTGGCTGCCCAGCCTGCTTCTTAAGTTGAGGCTTAGGTTTAAGCCTTTCTATCAGCCCTGCTTGTTTCTGCTGGCAGTGAAGCTGGTACCTTATATCTGTTATATTCTCCCACCTTGGGAGTCTGTGTTAGGCAGGGAATATTTTCTGTTCTTGTATCTGTTGTTTTGGGGGTTCGTTATTTTGTTACCTGTCTCTGTCTGGTGGTGATTCCCCGTACCCTGCCACTTGTGTTTGTGACTGGGTCGCGTCCCTGTCCTTGGCCTGGTGCCAGCAGACAGGGTATCATCTCCAGTTATGCCCGGTAGTTAGCGTTACCTCTTGAGCATACCTCTGACGATCGCTAGCTCCTTGTCATCTCATAAGACCTAGCTGCATCGGGGTTGGAGGGGGCCTAACTCGCTCCTTCGAACGCGGCGGCCACAGGTGAACACTAGCGCTCGCACATCTGCCAAAGGTACTCAACAGAGTCAGTGTAGGGTTCGCCGTAGCCGTTCTAACCAGCGGTCCCGGCTGCGGGCTCATGCCTGACATCCTGCACCTTGCCTTCTGGCATAACAGTTATTGCCTGAACAGGCATCTCTTGAAGAAACATGAAGTGTTTGTTTCTTTTTGTGCCTTTCCACAACACACTGTGAGAATAGGCAGGGGGAGGAGGAGACTTTGCCTGACTGGGCTCTCCTCTTAAATCAGGGTTGCCTCTCCTCCCGGCCCCCTGGAAAGGTGGGCATCCCTCCCGTTTTTTGGGGAACACCCCCAATCACAGCTTTCTCCCCCCTGACTGCGCCATTTAAATAACCCGATCTGTCGATCTCCGATGAGGGGTGGGGCTAAAGTGTCAAAACCGCATCATTTTAGCCCCGCCCACTCCGCGGAGATAGGAAATCGGGTAATTTCCCATTGTGGGGGTGGGGCTTAATGACGTCATGTCACGCCCCGCCCCCAAACTCCTGCTGAAAGTCTCCTCTCCGGGCTTCTCCCAGAGAGGATATTAAAAAAGTCCGCAATCCTGTCTTAAATAATACCTCATTCTGAGAGGATGAGGAGGTATAAGCAGCCACAGCCATTAAATGTTTAGAGGGATGTCTGTTTTGCTGAAGGATGGGGATCTAATTAGTCTGTCTGTGGCAGACACAGACACAGCTTCCTCCATCTAGCAGTGCGGAGGTAAAATCTGACCTCAGGGGGTGGGGCTAAAGCTGGGCATACATCAACCCGATTTGGACCGATTTCGGCCGATTGCGATCAATCGGCCAGATAAATCAGCCCAAATCGGTTCTTCATGACATGGGGTCGGGTCCGATGCGTGGTCCCGTGCGTATTGGACCCGGCCCCAGGGGTCGGACCGGCGGAACATGCGATGTAGGTCAGTCGGGGCGGTGAGGAGCAGTGGGGGCGGGCGGCTGGGGAGGAAGAAGCAGTGGGGCAGCAGCACGTTACCAGATTGGGGCGGGCGGCGGTGACCATCAGTGACAGTGTCACTCTCCACTGTCCAGCGCTAGCTGGCGGGCAGTCGCGGCTATTACATCTTTAAAATAACGTGTCAAATGACTGCCCGGCTAATGATTGGCTGAGATAGAGCACTCTCAGCCAATCAGTGGCCTCCCTTCGCGGCCGCTGATTGGCTGAGAGTGCTCTTTCTCAGCCAATCAAAAGCCGGAGAGTCATTTGACACGTTATTTTAAAGATGTAATAGCCGCGGCTGCCCACCCGCTAGCACTGGACAGTGGAGAGTGACACTGATGGTCACCGCCGCCCGCCCCAATCTGGTAACGCGCTGCTGCCCCACTGCTTCTTCCTCCCCAGCCGCCCGCCCCCACTGCTCCTCACCGCCCTGCAGCTCCCTGATATTTTTTTTTACATGTGATAAATCGCATGCGATTTATCACATGTAAAAAATGGCACATCAAAGTCCTCATCGTAGGTGAGCCTCCCAGTGAGCTGCCGGGCGGCTCGGAGGAGAATAGGGTCCGACTTGTCCTTAGGACAAGTCGGCTCTATGTATGGGGGCCTTTAGCCTTATATACAGCAGGTGCATGTGTGTAGAGTGCACGTGCACTGCCTGTGCACATGTCATGCACCAGCAGCTAAGCTCCCTACTCCCCTGGCTGTGGGAAGGTGAGTGAAAATTTTCTTTCACTATACTGTCCCAGCGTATGACGGGAGGCTTCCACCTAACCCACCAGCTGTTGCTAGGTGGCAAGCCTCCTGACGAACAAATAAATAAGTCTTAAGCCCTATAAATACTAAAAGATAAAGTGAAAGATAGCTTTCAGAAAGCCCATTCATCATTAACAACTCCCTCCCTCATCCGGCATGTATGGCTGGATGAGGGTGGTCCTCCTATGTGTATATGTGTGTATGCACCCCCTGCCGGGCCCCCGTCAACTCTGATATTGGTGTCGACATAGATGTCTATTGTGTCTGAGGCATTAGTACTTCCCATATTACAGGTGATACCAGCTGCATGACTGTGGATACAAAACAAAAATACTTTTCCAAATCTTATATACTGTAGTGAAGAAAAAGATCAGTGCCCTCTCACTGAAGGAGCTAGGTCAGTGGTTCCCAACCTCACTACTCAAGTACTCCTTACAGATCACGTTTCCAAGGTTACTTGGCAGGTGTCAGAAACCATGGTATGTATTCCTTACCTGCTCGCTGGTGTGTCCTGCACTGGCCCCTGCCCTGTGCTGTCCCCGGATACTCTCCATGGCAGGATTTAAGTGGCATTACCCTGAACTCTAGCCAGCATCCCACGCTGGTCTCGGGCCGTGCCCACGCCACATGGGCGCCACCATGACACCTGTAATCATATGACTCTGTTGTCCAATGATTCTCCTGTGACCTTGACACTCTGACCTGTGCACTGACCCATGTGACCAAAGGTGTACAGGTACTTCTTGGACTTAATTGCTGCTGCTGCGGCTTGCAGCCAATCACAGGCCAGCAGGGGGGATATAGCTGAGGTCTCTGGCCCATTACTCTCACCTTAAAAAACTTGTCTGATCCCTGTGTGCATTCAGTCCTCAGTGTTCCAAGGCTCCAGGTTCCTGTCCAGAGTCCCTGTGGTTACCCTGTGCAATCTGCTGCTGTTACCATCAATACTGATTTCGGTGTAATTAATGTACCATCGATAGTTTTAACCATTGGTGGTTTGCGCATACTCAGAATAAGAGCTCTGCATACTTCCTGGCAGCTGGCTAAAGGTGCGTACAAACGTATATCTGAGAATGGTGTCGTTCACAGATATATCGTGTCGGCTGTGCAACACAGCCGATTCCCAATATATCTTAAGATATATCGGCACATCGTTCCGTGTGCATGAGCCAACAGCCGACTGCCCATACAGCTGTGCCGGGAGCCGCCAGTGATTGACAGCTCAGTGGGCATGCACCCGTCTATTTATGATATCAGTGCCGACAAATCAGGCAACGTATATGGAGAACACGCTGCCTGATCTGTCTGTAGATCGGGCAGCGTGAAAGCGGACCTCACAAGTAAAACTCCACCTATATTACCCTATATACACCCCAGAACCCCACAACCGCCCTCCAACACTGGCGTCAACGGATTCAGGGATCCCGGCGTTCAAAATCCCGACGCCGGAATCCCGACCACTGAAATCCCGACAAGGGGGGGACGAGGATCGCCGCCCCTTGCGGGATCGCTGCGCTCGCCACACAGCGGGCCCGGTGCCTCGCTACGCTCGGCACACTAATTTATTCTCCCTCCAGGGGTGTCATGGACACCCACGGAGGGAGAAAGTGTCGGGATTTCGGCGGTCGGGATTTCGGCGGTCGGGATTTCGGCGGTCGGGATTCCAGCGTCGGGATTCTGAACGCCGGGATCCCGACCGCCGGGATTTTAAAAAACTGCCCCTCCAACGACACCAAGCCCAACGACACCACACGCAGCACCCCCACATCCACCTGCCAAAACACTGCACCTGCCCCTCTCCATTCCGCATTACCCCTGCAACCAGCCACACCAACACCACAGATGCGCATCGTCTGTAAGCACTGTTCATACCAACAAAGTAACCTACACCCTCTTCACAATCATATGCGCTTTTCATCTTAAAAATAAAACCTCTAACTATAGTACCAATACAGGTAATCCTCCATATAAGACAAACCAGATTTTACACACTAAAGGTGTGAAGAGCGCCCGTAGGGCGCGATGAATCACCTAGTATATATAATCTTAAAATACTTGTTTAGTTTCACGGCGGCAGTTCCCAGCAGATCGTATGCGATATTTGCATACGATTCGATCAGCGATGCGATTTAACACACCCCCACGATCCACGTCAGCCTGAAGCATGGCAAGCGCAGTGTGTCCCACGAGGGGACGCGATTCGCATACTCCCGACCTGTTCATACCCCCACTATCCATATCGGCGTGGAGTTGATTTTATAAAGTGTGGCGAGCACAGCGAGCCACCGAGCCCAAAGCGTGGAGAGCGTAGCGAGCCCCACATGGGTCTGCTTCAAACGAGGCACCGCGGAATACACGTGATGTAATCCATGTCCCCTCGCGGGGCTCGCTGCGCTCGCCATGCTTCGGGCTCATTTTACGTGTCCGCTCGCCACGCTTCGGGCTCGGTGGCTCGCTGCGCTCGCCACACTTTATAAATTCAACTCCGCGCCGACATGGATAGTGGGGGTATGAACAGGTCGGGAGGACACCTACCGCATCGCTGCACTCGCCAAGCTTCGGGCTGACGTGGATAATGGGGGTGTGCTAAATCGCATCGCGGATCGAATCATATCCAAATAGCATGCAAATCGTATGCAAATCGCATGCGATATTTGCATACGATTTGCATATGATGCGATCTGCTGGGAAGTGCCGCCGTGAAACTAAACAAGTACCAATCTTAATAATTTTAAGTTTGTTTTTTGGTTGTGACAGTGATATTATATAGAATATGTATTGTTTTTATGACTAAATACATTTATTTAAGGTATATTTTATTTAGATGATACTTTTTTAGGGTCAGCTTCTCATTACTGTGAGGCTCTCACGGCATCCATACCAGAGGGTGTACCTAGCTGTATGAATAAACACAAAAGTTAAATTCTAAATAAAAAAACACTCAGCATGGCCTGTTGCTCTGAGAGAGGCTTATTTGGAATGAATGAAGCAAATATTAAACTACAGTTTAATAGCAAGTCACATGATCAGTCTATCTAATCGTTTATCTCTATCAACGGCGTAACTAGTTTTTCTGCGCCCCACTGCCGACAATGCAGGAGGTGCCCCCCCCCCCGGGTAAAAAAAAACACGGAGCGGAGGGGAGCCGGGGTACGTCGGGGGGGGGGGGGGAGGGGGGGGGGGGGTGTTTGTGTTTGTGTGTGTGACGTGTTTGTGTGTATGTGTGTGTGTATGTGTGTGTGTATGTGTGTGTGTGTTACATCTGGCCGCATCCGTCTGCGCCGGGTCCCGGCTCTCCCGTTTACTGCTGCTAATGAAAAAGTGACACTTGAAAAATGGCTGCCCCCATACTACAGACGAAAAACTGTCTGCAGTACGGGGGCAGCCATTTTCCAAGTGTCACCTTTTTGTATTAGAAGCGCTGCGGCTGCAGCAGTAGCCGGGACTCGGGAGAGCTGGGACCCGGTGCAAATAAAACCACCGGCGGCAGAAGGAACCAGTGAGTAACAATAGTCCCGCAGCCCCCCCGGCGCCCACATACCCTCAGCGCCTCCCCGCCACCGCGGGGGCTGCGGGACGATAGTTACACCACTGATCTCTATCCATATGATATTATTTTCATAAAATATTTAGGTTTAAATAGGCATACCTTATATTGTGGGTATACCAGCAGATAATGCTCAGTGGACCATTTTTTCAGAGGCTACAAAGGCGGGTTAATGCAAATTGTATGCAAATCGCAAGCGATAAATCTCCCGCCGTGAAACTAAACAAGTACCGAATTTTACAAAGTGCCTCATTGAGGGGGCGTGTCATGCTCCTCCCAAAGGGCGTGTCTAGTTCCATAGATGGAGAGATTGTGAAAAAAGATTGTAAACGTGGCACCAGGAATCTTTTAAAATAACATATCCAAATGTAGATGAGCCCCAGAGCAGTTAGTTAAGAGCTACTATACTTGATAAAGTGCTGGGAAATGATGCTGATGGTTTAATATAAATGTATCTGTCTCTCATTCCTTTTTTCCCCCAAAATGTAACAGTGTAAATGTGGGCTAGGTGAAATGAGGGAGATTGCTAGACTAATCAGGGAGAGAGGGAGATTGCTGTTATTTCAGGGAGTCTCCTGCAATGAATGCAGGAGGGTAGGCAGCTATGGTGCACATATAAATAGGCTTATCATCGTGATGGCAAGATGATGACCAGCTTGCTAGAAGCATCTAAGATAGTTTAATAGTGAGAGGGTACGCTGACACTTTTTTGGGAGGTGGGGGGGTTTAACAGAAGTAAAGAGTTTACACCTACATCTGATAACACAATATAATTTAGTTGGAAAGACTTTGGGGGGGGGGGGGGGGGTATCAGATACAATACCAGTACTAAGTGTAGTGCCTCAGGGTTCGGTTTTAGGGCCCATTTTATTTAACATTTTTATTAACGATATTGGGATGGGGTTACTCAGCAATGTATCCATCTTTGCAGACGATACAAAACTAAGCAAAGTTATTAAAACATCAGAAGATGTCACCACGCTTCGAAAGGATCTTGCAAATCTAGAGGAATGGGCTAAAAAGTAGAAGATGAGGTTCAACGTGGATAAATGTAAAGTTATGCACCTTGGGAGACACAACCAGTGTGCTAGTTATAACCTTAGCGGAGAGGAATTGGGTATTTCAACACTAGAAAAGGATCTACAGTAGGAGTACAAAAAGACAGCAAACTGGGGTGTAGTGCCCAATGTAATTTAGCAACAAAAAAGGCCAACAAAATTTTAGCATGCATTAATAGGACATGGAAACTAGGGACTCAATGGTAATCATGCCACTGTATAAAGCAATGGTAATAAAAGAGACGTTTAAGGGGGGACATGCTCAACTTGTACCAATACATCAGGGGCCAATATAAGGAACTGTCAAACACCCTTTTTTTTTACTAGAAAGGAGTCTAGGACGCGAGGGAAGGAGTATAGATTAGAAGAACAAAGATTTTGTTCAGCTAGAAGAAAAAATTTCTTTAGTCAGAGCAGTCAAACTTTGGAACTCTTTTCCTAGAGAGGTGGTGTTGGCAGACACAATAAATACGTTCAAAATAAGGTTGGACAAACACTTATTGGTTAAAAACATCCATGGGTACAAATGAGAAATATAATCTGTCTTTAAAATATCAGAACACACTATACAGCAATGGATAATCTTTTATAACATCCTAGGTTGAACTAGATGGACGCAAGTCTTTTTTCAGCCTTGCCTACTATGTAACTATGGGTATGCAATGTGCCGCCGCTATTTCAGACATGGGAAATAGCGGAGGCTCCCTATTCAATGCTGTCTTTGGCGACAGCATTGAAGCGGGACCACGGCAGAACGGGCCCGACTTAAGACGCTGTCGGGCCCGTTCTGCTGATAACGGCCGTGAATTGTCGTGATCCCAACCGCAGTTCGCCAATCCACGGCAGTTTTCGAGACCACGCCCCCTTTGCACCGAGCAGCAGGCGGGACATTGAATCCCGCCTGTCATTCTGTGATCGATCAGACCGCAAACGGGCCAAGATCACGGCTATTGGCGGGGATCGACAGCTGTGATCCCAGATTGCATACCCCCCTTTGTCTAGTTTGGTGACAAAGTTGGTTGGATGCGTGATGTTTATTGTACTTCATGATCGTTTGGTCCAAAAATATTGAACTGTTGGTTGGAAGAGAGTTGGGTATATGTATGCTCAGTTTTATTCTGTATGTAATAATAACAACAATTATTATTATTATTATTATGTAGTTATTTATTTATAAGGCACAACAACACTTTACAGTTCTGTGCTGTAAAAAATTGACAAAAAGCAAAGCAATGGGCATAGAGGGCACAGCAAAGATATGCAAGCGGCAAAAGGCAAGGAAATATTGGTGGCGAATTGAAGGCAGACAAGAAGACCAGAGTAAGAAAGTCCTGTTCATGGCATTTACAATCTATTCTTATTTTTGAGATTTTTAATTAGTGTTTATTCAAGACAATCAAAAAAAAGATGATCAAAATATGAAATTATTCTCATGTTAAATCAACTTGTACGATGGAGAATATAGTACAAGGTCAGTGTGGACTGCACAGTATGTTACATACTGACATTCACCTTCACATTAACCTGTGACCCTGGAAATGTATTATCAAATGTTGCCAACTATGGTGATTTTAGCACAAGCATTTACCGTAGAACCCTTATTCCTGGGAGGCAGAGCTGCAAATACAGGAACACTGGCTGCACAAATACAATGACCTTTGAAACCAAGGAACAGCACACAATGTTCTTATTATGGAAGGGCAACAGCAAGAACAGGTAAGCTGCATGGTGCAAAGGGACAAAATACTGATTTTATCCCTGCTCTCTCCTGTCACTGTAAATGTTAATCAGTAGCATAACTTGAACATCATTTGAAAGAATATTACTAAAAATTCTTAAAACAAAACATTAAAATCATTATCATCACCTAAATGATCTCCTTGTTGAAATAAAAGCAAAGGGGTGGAATCTGAGACAGCACTGACTACAGTGGTGAATGATCTGGTAACGGCTAAGTCTAAAGGCCATTACTCACTACTTATTCTTCTAGATCTTTCTGCTGCGTTTGACACTGTGGATCACACTCTTCTTTTACAAACACTACACTCCCTAGGTCTTAATGATACAGCCCCTTTCCTGGTTCACATCTTACCTATCTGATTGCTCTTTCAGTGTTCGCTTCTCTCACTCTACTTCCTCTTCACTACCTCTGTCAGTCGGAGTTCCGCAAGGCTCAGTCTTAGGTCCTCTGCTTTTCTCCATCTATACTTCCTCGCTTGGCAAACTAATCAGCTCTTTCGGATTTCAGAATCACTTATATGCGGATGATACTCAAATCTATCTCTCAACCCCAGAGTTGTCACCAGTGGTTTTGGGCCGAGTTTTGGATGTCTTCTTGTCAACTCAAACTCAATATTTCCAAAACAGAATTACTTATATTCCCGCCAACTAAGAACAGTTACCATCCTGATATCTCCATTACTGTTGACAACTCGACAATCTACTCTACCCCACAAGCTCGTTGCTTAGGGGTCATCCTCGACTCTGACCTGTCCTTTCTTCCCCACATTCAATCTGTCTCCAAATCATGTTACATGCATCTAAAAAACATATCCAAAATACGACCGTATCTCACACAAGACACTACTAAATCTCTTATACATGCACTCCTTATATCCCGCATTGATTATTGCAATAGTGTTATGGGAGGACCAGTGGCCACGCTCCCTAACTCTGTTGTCGTGGCCTAGCGTCCACGGGTGCGTGCAGTACTAGGCTTCGCCTGTACCCGTCCCAGCTGTAAGGGTGAATTAGGTCCGCCCAGACTCCGTTACAGGCAGGTCTTAAGTTAGGACAACGCACCCATGGAGACGGACCAGGGACAAGAGGACAGACTAACTAAGGTAACCTGCGGGCCACTGACCCTCCCAAAGGCTAAGGAGCCTGATGTGACTCCAGGGGCAATGCGGGAGTAACAATACTCAGGGATGGAACCGTGATGATATGCTTAGCTCCCTCCAGCCAATGACGTCACTCTTCAAAGGCCCATTTTATTGCCAACAACTCCCGATTGCCGACATCATAATTCCTCTCTGCCGAGGAAAATTTACGGGAGAAATAAGCACAAGGGTGGACCTTCAGATCATGACTATTCTTCTGAGAAAGGACTGCCCCTGCCCCAACATCTGAGGCGTCAACTTCGACAAGAAACGGAAGTTTAGGATCAGGATGATGTAAAATGGGAGCTGAACAAAAAGATTTTTTCAGTCTATCAAAGGACTCGATGGCCTGTGGAGACCAAATCTGAGGATCTGCTCCTTTGCGAGTCAATTCAACAATGGGGGCAACAATATCCGAAAAGGACCGAATGAATTTGCGGTAGTAATTTGAAAATCCCAAGAATCTTTGAACTGCTTTATCCTGCTGAGCAGGATCCATGCTGATTATCAAGGAGGCCCCTGGGTATGTCGGTTATGGCCGATGATAATGTTATGGGAGGACCAGTGGCCACGCTCCCTAACTCTGTTTTCCTGGCCTAGCGTCCACGGGTGCGTGCAGGGCTAGGCTTCGCCTGTACCCGCCCCGGCTGTAAGGGCAAATTAGGACCGCCCAGACTCCGTTACAGGCAGGTCTTAAGTTGGGACAATGCACCCGTGGAGACGGACCAGGGACACGAGAACAGACTAACTAAGGTAACCTGCGGACCACTGACCCTCCCAAAGGCTAAGGAGCCTGATGTGACTCCAGGGGCAATGCGGGAGTAACAATACTCAGGGATGGAAAAATACAAAACTAGTGTTACCTGACAGATGTAACAATACACAATAGATGGAGTAACATCAGCGGAATATAACAAGACACTGAATCCCTGACAGGTGTAAAAATACACAACAGATGGAATAATATCAATGAAATATAATGGGATGCTGAATCCCTGACAAGTGTAACAATACACAACAGATGGAATGATATCAACAAGGTATAACAGGATACTGAATCCCTGACAGGTGTAACAATACCCAACAGATGGAATGATATCAACAAAGGATAACAGGATACTGAATCCCTGACAGGTGTAACAATACACAACAGATGGAGTAATCAATATATAAGTACAAGAAAGAGTGGTGGGGAGACCCCCAACTTATCTGCGAGATGGGATGCGGCAGACAAGCGAAAACACCACAGCTACTCTGAGTAGATACACCAGGATAACAGTACTGGAACACCGGGAATCCTGAGACTGCAAACCGAAAGACAGGAACAGGCACAAGAGCAACCATGAACCAGGAACCGGGCACACTCTGGACAGAAGTAAGAACTATCACCGGCGTCTGACCTGCCCGCCCAGGAAGTTTAAATACAGCAGCCGTCCAATGAGGGCTGCTGCTGCTGCCTAATTGTGCGTCTATGCCGCCGAGTGTTGAGCCTCCTCCTCCCCGCAGCCACCTAGCGTCCTCTGCCGCCTAGGCAACCGCTGCGCCACAGTCCACAAAGGCAGTAACCTCAGAAACCTTATTCCCACAAGAGATGGTTACCTGAATTAAAACTGAGTCTAGGTGAGAAAAGCTTGATAGTCCCAAGTGGATTCCCCCGAAACCACTCAGGCCCTGTCTTTTCCCGACTTCAAAGGGCAGACCAAAGCACGATGGCCCTGACCTCCACAATAAAGACACAAACCTTTCAGCTTTCTGCGATTCTTTTCAGAGGCAGAGAGGCGTGTGGCCCCTAACTGCATGGGTTCCTCACCCGTATCCTCCGTGGTACCCCCAGAAGGATGAGAAGGTAACACCCCAAAATCTCTCTCTCTTTGGCTTTCCCGAAACCGCCGATCCACCTTAATGGCTAATTGCATGAGGTCATCTAAGGATGTCGGGGTAGGGTACTGGATCAGGGCGTCCTTAAGGCGTTCAGACAACCCAATTCTAAACTGACTACGTAGTGCCGGGTCATTCCAACCCGAATCTATAGCCCATCTCCTAAATTCGGTACAGTAGATCTCTGCAGCACCTCGGCCTTGTCGCAAAGCCCGGAGATTAGCCTCGGCAGAACCAACATACAACAAGCCCATGGCTGCAAAAAAATTATTTACTGAGGAGAGGGCATCGGCCCCTGCTGAGAGCCCGAACGCCCAGGTCTGAGGATCCCCCTGAAGAAGGGAGATTATGATACCCACTCATTGGCCAGACGAAGCGGGCTGGAGTTTGAAAAATAGCTTACAGGCCTCCCGGAAGTTAAAAAACTGAGAACGATCTCCAGAAAACCGATCCGGGAGATTGATCTTAGGTTCAGGGGCAATGCGGGAGTAACAATACTCAGGGATGGAAAAATACAAAACTAGTGTTACCTGACAGATGTAACAATACACAATAGATGGAGTAACATCAGCGGAATATAACAAGACACTGAATCCCTGACAGGTGTAACAATACACAACAGATGGAATAATATCAATGAAATATAATGGGATGCTGAATCCCTGACAAGTGTAACAAAACACAACAGATGGAATGATATCAACAAGGTATAACAGAATACTGAATCCCTGACAGGTGTAACAATACCCAACAGATGGAATGATATCAACAAAGGATAACAGGATACTGAATCCCTGACAGGTGTAACAATACACAACAGATGGAGTAATCAATATATAAGTACAAGAAAGAGTGGTGGGGAGACCCCCAACTTATCTGCGAGATGGGATGCGGCAGACAAGCGAAAACACCACATCTACTCTGAGTAGATACACCAGGATAACAGTACTGGAACACCGGGAATCCTGAGACTGCAAACCGAAAGACAGGAACAGGCACAAGAGCAACCATGAACCAGGAACCGGGCACACTCTGGACAGAAGTAAGAACTATCACCGGCGTCTGACCTGCCCGCCCAGGAAGTTTAAATACAGCAGCCGTCCAATGAGGGCTGCTGCTGCTGCCTAATTGTGCGTCTATGCCGCCGAGTGTTGAGCCTCCTCCTCCCCGCAGCCGCCTAGCGTCCTCCGCCGCCTAGGCAACCGCTGCGGCAAGGGAGGAGGCGGTTGTATGTCACATCCCGGGCGCTGAGTGACACCGGCCGGATGTCTGAGGGTGATGATGCGGCGACGTACCCTCTGTTTAGCGGACGCCACGTGAGTACCGGAATTACTCGTGCGGCGTCTAACAAATAGTCTCCTAACTAGTCTTTCCAAGAACAGACTCTCACCACAACAATCCATATTAAATGCTGCTGCTAGGCTGATCTACCTTGCAAGATGCTCATCGTCTGCTGATCTGCTCTGCCAGTCCCTCCATTGGTTACCTGTATCTTACCATATTCAATATAAAACACTTATACTAGCATATTAACCATACTGTACCAGCATATATCTCTCTACTTATCACAAAATATCTCCCATCTCGACCACTCCTCTCTGCATAAGATTTGCGTCTCTCTTCTGCACGGATCACTAGCTCCCATTCACTATTACAGGACTTTCATAAATAAATCCCATGAGGCTGCAGCAGGGCCCCCAGGAAATGGGGGCGGGTCTGAGCCTACCTAGAACAAAAATGAAGTCTCTAAAACAAACATCCATGTTCTAATGCTGGCAGCATTTTTAGAACCCGCTGCATCGACGTGATTGTCAGTTAAAAAAAACTGAAACAGGAAACCAGGCAGCAGTCGCGGTGCCTTTCTCTACTTCATTGGACTGGAAACAGGCCGGTCCCATTTTTTAAAATGAAATAAATGGGACTGGGTAAGTAAAATATTAAAGCAAGAGTGAAAGTCAGAGGTGTTTCCCATTATTCCTTGGCGAGCTACATTTTCCAGCTTTTCCTAGCAGGCATTCATTACTGGGCCATGCTGAGACATCTAGATTAAACACAACAATTTTTATTTTATTATTAGACCTTTATTACACCCCCCCCCCCCCCCCCCATCCAATTAATCTACTGAGGTAGCTTCAAGATGTTGGCTCTCAGGGGTGATGCTAGCTTATCAGTTCCTATGTATATAAATAATGGGTACTTATGTATTATCTGGGCTCCCATGTTAAATGCACCCCATTTTTTCATACCCCTACTATCCAACTACGCATGGAGTTGATTTTATATAGTGTGGCGAGCGCATCGAGCCACCGTGCCCGAAGTGTGGCGAGGGGACGCGGTCTCATAAGAAAAACGGGATCCCAGATATTACATAAGTACCAAATAATGTATTGTTTCTGTGACTTGTACTGGGTGTAATCTCTTCAGCAAGTACAGTGTTTAAGTAAGGATTTATGCCCCTACACTAGAAACATCATATTCCTGTGACATTGTTCCTGGAGGTGCCTATTCTGTTGTAGAGTACATGTACATGGATTAATGGATACTGCAAGATCTATAACAAAACAATTCTGCATCCGAAAGGCTGGGAAGTGGGTATTGGATGGAGGTAGTGGCAGTAGTGTGAAGTTTTGCTTATGACACCTAGAGACTTGGCACTGTTCCTGAGTTGCATAGGTGCCGATTTATGTTTTTGCTGGTGGGTGCTCAAGCCAAAAATATAGGGGAGTGGCTTTATGGGAAAGGGGCGTGGCCACAAAATAATACTGATTTATATTACGCAGCACAGTTTTCTCCAATATTCAAATTATGGCAACAGTGCCAAATACATAAATGCCCGCACAGTGCAGGTACAAAAAATCCCCCCACAGTGCCAAATACATAAATGCCCCCACAGTGCCAAATACAAAAATGCCCACACAGTGCAGGTACATAAATGCCCACACCTGTGCCAGCGACGAGGGAGGGGAGTGCAGTGGGACACAGGCGAGTGGGCTGCTGCTTAGCAGGTGGGTGCTCATCAATTTCCGTGGGTGCTCGCGCCCTCAAGCACCCACAGAATCGGCACCTATGCTGAGTTGCCCTGGGTAGAAACTTGCTGCATCTCCCTTGATGTCAGTGGACTCCATAAAATAGTGGCGATCACCCTGACTTCCAGCAATATCCCTGAGCCTGGGCCACACTGATTTTGGACTTCAGTCACCTTTATGACATGTCTGTCAGCTGGAGCAGGAACCTCCCTGCTCTGCACTGTGTGTATAAGTGCTGCTTTCGCAATCTTCCTGAAATACTGTTTTCCAAAGTTGGCAAATATTCCTAGGTAGCTCCCGGCAGCCCATGCAAGTGAATGTGCCTTTAGCTGCACACACAGAAACAGCTGTAAAATGTTTGCTAATTACACATTTATTTGCATACGTTTTCAGGATATAAGTTTATTACTCTATCGAAAGTAGCACGCATAATTTACTGAATAGGACATGCTGTGCGCATACCATACTTAAATCCGGAATTATTTTGGATCACTGTAGCATAAAGAAAATGTAGATGTGAATTACCATGCACAATAACAGGGAAGTAAATAGGCAAAGCAGCGGTCAGTGTAACAGCTGACATGGAGGGAAGCATCGCAAGCAGAGGGGGCAAAGCCTGCACGGTGAGGTGTGGAGAAGCCTGTAATGGCCAGGCGGCTGACGTCACATGACTTTAGCGCCTAACATATCCGAGGCAAATAAAAGTCAGTCTACATTGACATTTATTTGCGAACGGGTAAAAATTATTATTCGATGGTCGGTGACAAATCCATTCGCATGCAGGCACGGCCATTTGCTCTGTGGCTGAGGCGGGCGTTCGCTCGCCCAGAGGGTAGCGTTTACCCGCTCACTAAGCAGCGAGCAGACCTGAATCAGGCCATACTGTAGTCTCCTATGCCTATGGCTTTGCATCTGTGAGCACAGTCACTTACATTGACACTCCTGGAATGGTATCCAGATGGCTGACAGACAATAAGTCAACACCAAAAGGTTGACATGCACAAGGTAGACATTAACAAATCTTTGACATATACAAGGTTGACTTTTTAGTTTTTCACCCTTTGCACCATTTTGGGGGGATTATTTTCATGCTTTACCACATGGACACCGATTGGGAATGGTAAAGTGTGCTGAGTGCAGGGAGGCATATTGCCTGAAGCGTTGCAAGCAAAGCAAGCCATATCAGTGTATGTGGTACTCTGTTTAAGGGTCCACATGCTGAGGCGTCAACGTGAAAAATGCATGTCTACCTATTCATGTGTCAAAATTTCTCATGTCGACATTTAGCTTGTGGGGGGGGGGGTGCAGGGGCGCAGTGCACTGCAGTGGCTTGCTGGGCCAAAGGCCGCGGCAGCTGGAGGCAGGATGAGTAAAATGGCTGCATATGATGTATCACATGCGACCTAGCAGCTGGGGAACTGCCGGGTCATTTCAAGAGGTATTTCATGCAAAGCTAACATGCAATAACTCACCCCAGTGCAGGGGCCTTTACATCATTTGAAAACAGTGCATACATTTTTTAGATAGTACATAGCAAGTGTTTTCTTACTTTTATTTCATTGAGGTTTATACTACATTTCTTGACATTACATTAATCAAAGAAAGATTACTTTTTTTAAATCGCGGCTCCCTAGAGCAGGTAGGTCCAAACTATGGCCCTCCAGCTGTTGGGAAACTACACCTCCCATCATGCCTTGCCACAGTTTTGCTATTAGGGAATGTAAAAACTATGGCAAGGCATGCTGGGATGTGTAGTTTCACAACAGCTGGAGGGCAACAGTGTGGACATGCCTGACCTAGAGTATCAGAATTTATTTCTATTTATATGAAACTCCTAGGCCAAGAAGAGAAATTGAGGATTATATTAAATACATTGTGTTTATATGTAATCCTTAGGTTTAATTATGTGGTGAGGGACAAGTTTTGATTCTATTTGTCCACATGTTATGATTCTTAGGGGCAGATTTATTAAGCTTGGAGAAGAGATAAACTGGAGATAAAGCGGAGAAAAGGTAAAAGGAGATAAAGCACAGCCAATCAGCTGTGTTTGAAAAAGACAGTTGGGAGTTGATTGGCTGGTGCTTTATCTCCTTTTACCTTTTCTCCGCTTTATCTCCAGTTTATCTCTTCTCCAAGCTTAGTCACCAGTGCTGGTTTTGGTTATTTCTTTGACCATAAATGATATGATTTGATCTTGGACCACCAATCCAGGGCACCCTTTCAATTGTCCAACAATATCCCAGGGGCTACGGCACACAATTTGTGAACCAATGAAGGAAATGCAAAAAAAAAGCAAATAACTCGGCAAAGCCATATTGTACTGCAGGTGGGGCAGATGTAACATTTGAAGAGAGTGTTCGTTTTGGGTGGGGTGTGTTCAAACTGAAATCTTTATTTAGTGTAAATATAAAGCTGTCTTATATTTGTGGGCTTCATGCAATACCTGCCCTACACAGGAAAAATAGAAATTAATTTGCTCTGCCATTACATGGCAGCATGGTTTGCTCCAATCCTGATTCAAAAAAAGGACTGATTCAACGAATTTGTGTCACACTCGCCGAGCCGTTCGCTCTGGACAGGGAAGTACGGGGGCGGGCAGAGGGCGGAGCAGGGTGCTTCATAGTTCCTTATATTGCCCCTTGATATATTTGTACATGTTGAACATGTCTCCTCTTAAACGTCTTTTTTCAAGTGTAAAAATTCCTACAAGTAGCTTGGCTAATCTGCAGAGCCGGCCCTAGCCTAAATGACGCCCTAGGCAAGATTTTGGCTGGTGCCCCCTAGCACTGCCACTAGTTCCGCCTCTGACCCTACTGTCCTTTCCCAGCACCATCAACCCTCATCATAGCAGTCATCATTTTGGTACTCCTACCCGCAATATTTTAAATAGAAACAGTGCACACAATCGGTGCGCAGCCACACAGTAGTGCAACTTTATTCACATTATATCATGCGATGGTGTCCCTTATTCACGTTACATCAAACAGTAGTACCACTTTACCTTATGTAAATTACTCCTCACATTATTCACATTATACCCTTAGAAAAAAATCCTGAGAAAATATTGTATTTTAAGCACCTCCATGGCCACACTGCAACCCAGCACAAAGCAGTGTTTGTTGGGCAGAGGAGAAGAGCTGCAGCTGCTGCTGTCACTTAAGGGGAGGAGGCCCGGGGCCCCCACTGGGCCCTTCCATCAGACTTTGGCCTGGGTAATTTGTACCCCCTACCCTTTTCTCTTGGCACCCCTGATAATACCACACAGTAATGCCCCTTACACATGACACACATTATTAATGTCCTTATAACCATAATGGCCCTTACACATTATGCCAACCTTTATTAATGCCCTTCATACTCATAATGACACACATAATGCCCCCTTACACATATGTTGCACATTATTAATGCCCTTATACCCATGACACACATAATGCCCATTACACATATGTTGCACATTATTAATGCCCTTATACACATGACACACATAATGCCTGTTACACATATGTCGCACATTATTAATGCATTTATACATGACACAAATAATGCCCCTTACACATACAGTATGCCGAACACTATTGCACAACCAACCCACCCGCAGACAGCACTCGCAAAGCCGCTAACACTGTGACCTCTGCCTCTGCTTGGATACAGATGTTTCCTCATACATCTTGCCTCAATAGGCCATGCAGCTCCTGGCCAGTTTTGCTAACGTTGGGTGCATTTTTTGCTGAAAATTTGTCTTATTTGCATTGTTATGTGACCAGGACATACAAGGAGCTTGATGATTAAAATGATATGTGGCATGCCTATATTCTGTGTATGACTGTGGCTGTATCTGCATACGGAATGCTATGTTACAGTGATTTCCATGAATACACTATTTCATATGCAGATACAGCCTCACTCACACACAGAATAAACGCATGCTGCATATCATTTTAATCAGCAGAAGCTGCTGATGCCCCTAGGCATTCCAAATGCCCTAGGCAATTGCCTAGTTTGCCTATGCCTAAGGCCGGCTCTGCTAATCTGTCTTTGTAACCCATGTTCTCCATCCCTTTATTTAGCTTAGTTGCCCTTCGCTGAACCTTTCAAATTCAATAAAGTCTTCTTTGTAGTATGGGGTCCAGAATTGTACTCTCAACTCAAGATGAGGCCTAATTAGTGTCTTGAAGAGTGGCAATCTATACCCCTTTTTATACAGGCTAGTATCTTATTGACCTTATTTGCTGCTGCTTGGCATTGAGTACTTCACCCAAGTTTATAATCAATTTGCACATTACAGTAGCAACGGAAGCTACAAGAAGAACCGCACTTGAATTAGACCCTTGGTGCACCGTCTCAAGGCTCATGGAATATCTTTAGTGTAGTGTCAAAATGGGTCTTGTTTTCCCTTTTTCCTACTGACAGATGCCTGTTTACATATTTATTTTACAGTTTTAACTGTTGTCCTCCCTGTGTTACACTGACTGCACCTACAGCAGCGCTAAACAGCTCTGTGCTGTATAGATGCGAATAATCATGTGTTTAGCAGCTTCTGTATATGTGCTCTTAGTTCTATTCCTTCCAGCGGCCTGGGTGTTTTCCATCATATCATATTTTATTATCTCTATCAGGAGCTAAATATTTATTGTGGCAAAGACTGCAATTATTTTGGGACAATGCCAGTGAGACATTCTGCTGTGCTGCACATACAAAAAGTATAGATTTGTCACAGGTACTAAATAACTTTGTAGCTTTGAACGGATTCAGTATGAAATCCCGGCGGTCGGGATCCCGGCGTTCAAAATGCCGACGCCGAAATCCCGACCGCCGAAATCCCGACAAGGGGGGGACGTGGATCGCCCCCCCCCCCCTTGCCGGCTCGCTGCGCTCGCCACGCTAATTTATTCTCCCTCCAGGGGTGTCGTGGACACCCACGGAGGGAGAAGGTGTCGGGATTTCGGCGGTCGGGATTCCAGCGTCGGGATTCTGAACGCCGGAATCCCGACCACCGGGATTTAAACTGCATCCCGCTTTGAACAGAGGGGCACGGGGAAACACCTGGTGGGCCTCAAAAAAGACGTTTAAGGTTCCAGGCATAGAGAGAGAGAGAGAGAGAGAAAGAAAGAAAGAAAGAAAGAAAGAAAGAAAGAAAGAAAAAAAGAAAGAGTGAATCAAAGAGGCTGCATCTAACAGAAGGAATATACTTTATTTGGCTACTATATCTGTATACTTTTTTGGTTTGAGAATGAGCTCTATCTTTGTTTTAATGTGTGTGTGTGTGTGTGTGTGTGTGTGTGTGTGTGTGTGTGTGTGTGTGTGTGTGTGTGTGTGTGTGTGTGTGTGTGTGTGTGTGTGTGTGTGTGTGTGTGTGTGTGTGATATCTATAGTGATATGAATGGAGCACATACACTGGATCAGATAAATGTCTTAGTCATTATTTTCACAGCAGGTAAACGGCATACAACGTAATCAGCATAGTGATGAAGTTTATAGCATTTGCAGAATACAGGTCACATCTTTAATTCAAGCACTACAGGAAGCTCCAGTGGTCCCTACTATAGTCCACACCATGGACTATCACTTAGGCAGTTAATCTGCCATCAAGAGCATATACTTCCTGCCCTGGAAACACTTTTATCAAGAGAGCACAGGTGTTGCTTTTTACACAAGCTTGTTGCAGGTACTGCTCCAAAACCTGGTCTGGATCCTCCACATTACTCTCATGTGGAGAGATGCTTTCTCTGCCGCACTCGCCCCACCTCTTAACTTCAACCACACTGGCGAAGCTACTCAATTTTTAGGCAAGCTCTCTGCCTCGCACACCTCTACTCGTGTCATCCGGGTACACAGCCCTCCACCACTTTCAAGAGGTTGCCCACCTCGCTTTCTTCCTCATCCCCTAGCTTCACCATAGGGGTGCTTGGAGGATCAGGACCTACAAACCTCTTGGAATGAGCATCCGCATTGAGGTGCTGTTCCCATGAATAATGCCGCACCTCACAATTGAATGGCTGGTAAGGCCAAAAACCAATGGGTCACACAAGCATTCACCTCTTTGTTTGTATGCATCCACTGTAAAGGTGCCCATACACTGCTGCGATGTCTCGTAGCAGTGTACGGACACCCGACAGCCTGCGAGCCGCCGGGACCTTTCCGGCAGCAGGGACGCATGCGATCCGTTGTGATGGATCGCATGTGTCCCTGCTTCCCGCCCGCCTCACCGCCAGGAGGAACAGGTGGTCAGACGGCCTGCCGGTCTGACCACCTGGTCGGGTCCAATACCGTGTATCGGACCCGAGGGCATATCAGAGAGGGATGATTTGGTCCGATTTAACGGGCCGATTGGTCGCAATCGGCCGAAATCGGACCAAATTGCCTCAGTGTATGGGCACCTTAAGGGTGCATGGTCTGTAACCAACAAACTCACGTCCCAACAAATAATATCTTTAGGACTCAATGGACCACTTTACAGTTGAGTACTTGCGCTCTCTGGGCAGTAACTTACGGCTATGGTAGATGATGAGCTCATCTTAAATCCTTCCAAGCAGTTTCCACTGGTCTAGACAATGTTATCCTATCTGCGCACTGTTTTTTTAAGACATTTGGTTAGTTGAACAGCTCTAGTGGCGAAATCTCAAATAAACCTGCGATAATATCCCATCAGACCAAGAAATGTTGTGACTTACGCTTAGGTTTAGACCAGATAAGGACTGCTTCCACTTTACTAGGCTGAGGTTTAACTTGTCCTCTGCCCACAATGTACTCCAAATACTTGGCTTCTTCCATATCAATGGCACATTTCTCAGGGTTGGCGGTAAACCTGTATGCAGACTTTAAAATGGCCTCTAACTTTGGTAGGTGTGATTCCCAGTCAGAGTTGAAGATAACAATGTTGTCTAAATATGCACCTGCATATTCTCTGTGGGGCCGCAGCAACTTATTCATAGCTCTCTGGAAGGTTGCTGGGCTACAAATTAATGTAAACCACATGGCAGCACTTTGTATTGAAATATGCCCTCTGGGGTAGAGAAGGCTGTTTTTGCCTTAGCGGCTTTTGTCAAGGGAATCTGCCAATATCCTTTTGTTAAATCAAGAGTGGTAAGGTACTGACTCTTGGCTAAATTTTCTACCGAATTGTCAACCCGGGGTATAGGGTATAAGTCAAAGTGAAAGACTTAATTTAATGGTACTTGTTTAGTTTCACAGTGGCCGATATATCGGATGCGATATCGGACCTTGAGAAAGCTGCCACTCCTTAGCAGCAAAATGCGTCAGCGCACCCTCAGGAATTATCCATAGAGACTTGCTCAAACCCCTGCCTTACCTGCCTCAATTCCAGATATATATAGGGTATAAAACATTGAGCCTTCCTTCTACACTTAGATGTTGATGCTGCATACCTAGTGAGGACTTGCCATCTTGGATTGATTGGACTTTGTTCCAGACTCCTTTCTCTCCGGTGACCAGCGTGGTAATATCACATTTGAAAATATGCTCTTGCCATAATGGATTAATTTTTATACTGTGGAGCTCCTGGGCCATTTATTTTAGGCTACGTATTAAGCCGAACTATGAAATCGGTTTTTACACATTCACTTGTACAATTAATTTTATTGAGCTCTGCTTATCTCTTTAGTGTTTATGCCTTTAGATTGGGAGCTGACTACTCCCTATTAAGCAGCAGCTACTTAGCAAGCAGTTGTGGATAGTGTCCAAGATTAACTTCAGTTAATATGGTTGTACATATCCACTGACCCGCTAGCGATATATTGGTGATTCGCTCAACAGATATATACTAGTTAGTACCCAGTTTATAAATCATAGGAACTGTTTTATTAAACCATATTGACAGTAGCTACTAATATAAATATGATGACTTTTAAAGACATTAATATTGGGTTTTACGAGATTAAGTTTTATGAAATAGGTTTTAATTTGTTTTTAATTGTATTCAACAGTTCATCTACACCACTAATTGTGAACTGAAAGTCTATAGGAAGTTAAATAAGTTACACGTAGTCTTTATTGCTGCCAAATGCCTTATTTGTTCTGTTTGCATGCTGGAGGAAGGAAAAGGCTGCCAATGTTTAGCCAGAAGAGCAAGTAATCTAGTCCTTTCAGAATTGGAAGTCTAGAAAATGAGTACACTCTTACACACTGGGTGATACAATGTGAGTGATATAGATCATTTAATTGCCCAGTTTGTATGCTGTACCTGATGACCGATGCACGCTCACGTGGGTTGTTAACGACCCCCTCATTTGTCTTCTTCACCCTACTGCCATCGCTCATTGTCCACCAGCATCGGCAAGCATGCACTTGCCGATGATAGGTCCACGCTGTAGCCGATACAGGCGGCAGGGGGGGTCGCCCAGCGTGTACGGTCGATTAGGAAAAGCATGTTTTATTGGTACATTTAGGTAATGGTTTTATGACAATTTACTTTGTTCCTTTTTGCAATATTTTCCCTTTTTTTGAGCATGTGACTTACACAATTACTTATTTATAAAGTACTAGTTACATAGCTCCCAACATTACGCATCCCAGTAGGGACACAATGCTCTGTTCCTGGCCTTCCCTCTTAATGTATGATTGCCATCACCTGTTGTAATGAGGCAGGTACGTGCGTCTGGTGGTAGTGGGCAGAGCCCTCAGCCAGGATCGCTGTTTAGGACGGCAACGGCGCACCCTACACTGACTCTATTAACCTTCTCGGGCCAGTGACCGTTGACTGCGGATTGCTAGGCTTCTCCTGTAGTCGCTGCATTCAAAGGAGCGAGTTAAGCCCGCTCCAACCCTGATGCAACCAGGTTTTACGTGACGACAAGTCTACGGCGACCACCAGAGATAGTGCCAAGAGGATATCTAACTAACTGGAGCTATCTGGGAGGAACACCCTACCTGATGGCACCAGGCCAAGGACAGGGAGTGTGACCCAGTCACAGACACCAGATACGGATGGACCGGGGTGCCACCAAACAAAACACGATAAAGTAAATACTGGATACACAATAACCTACTGTACCCCAAAACAGGCGTATACCCACAACCATGGGCCTCTCCGCACCTGGGAGAGCCGGACCAAAAGTAGACACAAAGTAGCAAGAAAACAGGGCAGCTTTCCCACAATAATAAAGAAAGGAATATGGCAGCTTGCCAGAACTTTATAAATAAATAAAGAACAGAATCAGGCTCCACTGGAGCACTTACGTGACCTGAACTGGACACCCAGCTGCACCAGATGGATAAATGCAGGCTGGGAAGGACTGACAGGACTGGACGGGACAGTGACGTAGATCAGGACAGGACCAGACCAGACCAAGACAGAACCAAACTGCAGCAAGGCCAGGACACACTGCAGGAAGCAATATCACCGGCAGGGCTGAGCTGGGCCAGATCCCTTAAAAGGGATACCCTGGCCAATCAGCCCCTGCTGTGAGCCCAGCCCCCTGAATTGCACATTAGCTTCAGGTGGCTGAGCGCACACCGCCCGGCGTCCCCCTGTTGCTTAGCAACCGCCGGGTGATGTGGCCTGTGTATTAACAGTGTCTAGCCAAATTATACCGATGGTATATCAGGCGCAAATTATAAAAATTAAGTTAAATTAAATAGACAGTATATAATTTTAAATGTACCACAGCATTAATTGGTTATGGTGCTGCTCCCAACAATTAAACCAACATAACCAAAATTCAACTAAAAAGAGAGAGCGCACTTAATATATCAATATATTTAATTAATAAAAAGACACATTTTAAAACAATTAATTTGTGAATAGATATAACATGATAAATAAAATAAGAATCAACTTTAAATATCGCTCAAAATTTATCCAGAGGTCAAATGTCACCAAACTATAGCTCCAATGCTCTTACCCACTTAAGTCCTTGTATTGAAGGGGGAATGTGTATGTGGGGAGCCTCCACTGTTTAATTTATAACAATTGTGTCCAGAGATAAATTGTACCAATTTGAGGCAGATTAAAGGCAAATGTTGCTAGACCAAATGCCTCCAGGCACTTTGTGTCAGTCCTTATCTTTAAGGGTTTATTACCGCAGGACAGGGGGATGATGGAATAGGGCAGGAAAGTCAGTAGGTCGCTTCTACCGGCATGGCTCTGTTGTATTTGGAGCCAACGCTGGGAGTAACCTTCGCTGTAGTAGATGGAATAAGTCGCTACAACCAGTGCTGCTCAGGTGTAATGTGAGCCGAAAGCAACCACTGCCGCGATGTTACCTCTCCTATCCTTTGCGTGAGATGGATGGTGGTTGCCAATGGGGCGGGCGGTGCAGGATCGCCGCAGGTCTCAGTTTACCGCAGTCTGGGCACTTCTTAATTTCTCTGGAAGTGGAGGGCTAAGTTTGATGTTTAGATGTGTCGGCAAAAAAGTCCGCAATTCATCGGCGGGTGCCGGTCCGGATCAGAGTCTTAGACCAATGGACAATTTAAGTTGAGCAATAATTTTCCCCGTTCTTGACTAGTTTCTTCCTCGTGGTATAGTGAGGGTTTCCTCAGAAACCACATACACATTCCCCCTTCAATACAAGGACTTAAGTGGGTAAGAGCATTGGAGCTATAGTTTGTTGACATTTGACCTCTGGATAAATTTTGAGCGATATTTAAAGTTGATTCTTATTTTATTTATCATGTTATATCTATTCACAAATTAATTGTTTTAAAATGTGTCTTTTTATTAATTAAATATATTGATATATTAAGTGTGCTCTCTCTTTTTAGTTGAATTTTGGTTATATTAACAGTGTCCCCCGGCCAGGTGGAAGTGATGTGACCTGGCTGGGCAGACATACATCTCTGGAGCTGACGCCACCTGGCGGAAGTACGTGGGCCGCCCTGCCGCCGCAGCAGCAGCACCGACGTCAGTGCTGCTGACACCTGTGTTAAAACACCTTACTTACCAATGACCTTGTTTACAACAGGTGTCACCAATCATAAATTAGGCGGTAAGTCAAGGTACAGAGCAGTTTGTTTCTCCTGGAGGGGGTGATGTTGGGAGGTATGTAGTTACCAGCCTGTCAAAATGACACTCAACATAACAGTAATGCCATTGCCAATGGCTGTGCACCCCCGAATGGAGCAACACCTAAATAGCTCCGGCATCTAGTGACTGTGCACACAACACTTGAATTATCCCCCATAGAGGTGAGGAGCAGCTTTAGGTTTTTATTATATAGGATTAACTCACGATGTGAAGGATGGTACTAAGGTCTGGTTCACTTGGAAAGGCACAATCACTAATGGACAAAACCATGTGCACTGCAGGTGGGGCTGATGTAACGTGCAATAGTAATGCTGGCCACACATCAGACTAACTTTCCTCCAACCATCCAACTAGTTGCCTGGATGGAATAAAAATATGGTACTGGATGGGATCAAATGTAATATTTACTTCAGAAATTTGCTCCCAAAATCTGGAAAAAGACAATAACTGTCCCTCAGACATGCTACTGTAGTTGAACCTGTTTGATTTAAACAATTTGACTGAATGTTTTTGTCCTTTTTCCTTGGTTTGTGAGCACATTTCTGATTGTCCTTTGCTCCCATCCAGTACCATACTTTTATTCCATCCAAGCGACTAGTTGGATGGTTGGACAAAAGTCTGATGTGTGGCCAGTAATAGATTTGGGTAGGGTTTGTACTTCAAACTGATATCTATATTGCAGTGTAAAAATAAAGCAGCCAGTATTTACCCTGCACAGAAACAATAAAACACCCAAATCTAACTCTTTCTGCACATGCTACATCAGCCCCACCTGCAGTGCACATGGGGCCTTATTTTGGTTCACTCTTTCTGACAAAATCCTTCTTAGATGGACAAAACCATGTGCACTGCAGGGGGGGCAGATGTAACATGTGAAGAGAGAATTAGATTTGGGTGAGTAATTTTGTTTCTGTGCAGGGAAAATACTGACTGCTTTATTTTTACACTGCAATATAGATCTCACTTTGAAGTAAAACCCCACCCAAATCTAATTCTCTCTGCACAAGTAACACCTGCCCCACCTGCAGTGCACATGGTTTTGCCCATCTAAGAAGGATTTTGTCAGAAAGAATGAACCAAAATAAGGCCCATGGTTTTGTCCATTAGAGAGTGATTGTGCCTTTGCAAGTGAACCAGACTAAGGCCCTTATTCTGATTGACGCGGACTTTACCGCATTCTTACGGATCGCGTCTTTTCGCCGTCTGCGCATGCGTGGAGAACGCAACGCGCATGTGCCACGCCTAGACTCCGTACCAGTTCGGCAAAATCCCGTCCAAAACTGTTGCCCGCAATCAGTCGGGAAATATGGGCGTATTATGGGCGTCATGCGGAATGGCACATGGGCGTAGTTTCAAAGTGGGCAAAACGGGGCGGAAACATGGGCGGACACGGGGGAGTACACTTATGTTGGGGGGCGTACATTCGGAAACCACTCCGAATGCACGCGATCAAAAAGGGCAGAAATGTGCGGTGTCCACAAGTGTACTATTGCTTTGCGTACACCACTCGTTCATGCGGTAGGCGAACGTACGCCTAATGACTACAACCATTAACACCTGAACCCAATAGAATCTACTCCTTTACTCATTACTCACTAATAGGACGCTTGTCAGTGCTTTAATTGAAACCATTGCTGCTTCAAGGAACCCGTACTAAACACCCACATATGCTGTACTTGTCAGACACTTTCAAACTGCTAACAATGGACATGACAGAATATTAATACTAGCAATACCCATGTGTATTTGACATGTACTCATGAAACCACACATTTTGGGTAAAGTAAACACATTTATTTATATTCATGTCACAGTCAATGGCAGTGTGATGCAATGACCATAAAATAATACATACAAACAATAAACAACATGGCAGGAATGCCGCAAAATAAATAATAATACAAAACAAATATAATTGCACACAGATGGACTCCAGCACCTCCTATGTGCCACTGCACATGCAGCCAGTGGGAAATGATGAGGCTGCTGGCCCTTCTACAGCAGGGCAAGCTGCACCTGACCATTCAACAGCAGGGCACCCTACACCTGGCCCTTCTGCAGCAGGCCAACCTGCAGCTGGCTCATATGCACCATCAGCAGAATCATTTGGAACACAACCGGGGACTTCACAAGATAGTACCATGGCCATCACTTCAAGTACAGCTGACAGTAATGCCAGGCAAAAGAGGGCAACAGGGGAACCACAAAGGACATATGAAGCAAGGGCTCAGCTGGTTCCCCTCAGCACGTGATTGGACACAAGAAGCTGACACACACAGCACAATGGAAGATTTGGGAACACATAACGGCAGAGATTAATGCAGCCACAAGTTCATTTCCGACCACGTTTGGCCTTGGTAGGCTCCTTGGCCTGTGCAGCAGCTCTTCGGGGACGGCCAGATGCTGGGGCAGGTGGAGCAGATGATGTGGAGGGGTTGGCTGGTCTACCCCTCCTGCCAGCAGGGAGTGTTGCCGCTGGTAATGCACCAGAAACGGATGCCATTAGGACCCTGTTGCTGGTAACCAGCTCCACCATAAGCTCATTATGGTGGAGGAGGAGATCATTTTGGCGGGTGGCTTGCTCGGCCAGCACCTGAGCACTTGCAGCCATGGCCTGCATGCTCGCAGCCATGGACTGCTGGGTGCTGACCAAGCTCGCCAGGATCTCCTCGGTCCTACGCACCCGTTCTGATGCCAAGTCTCCCTGCTGGTTGATGTCCCCAAGCACCTCGGCCAAGGCGGCCAAATCGGCTTGGCCCGATGCCTGCTGCTGCACAGGCCTACCTCTGGGGCCAGGTGGCACGGACTCCTCCACCTCCTGAACAGAGTCGTCACCAAGCGGTGGGGTGTCTGTGGGAAAAGATAAACACAATTAGGAGACATTCTACGATAATTACTTGCACAAGTTTATGGCATGACCAATATTTACCTTCCAGAAAAGACGCAAACACTTCAGCTGGGGCCTCGCTATCCATAGTGCTCACCCCCCGGATCTCCTCAACTGATATGCAGCTCTCGGCCATCACCTCCAGGGGGGTGAGCTCTAGCCCTGATGGCATGGGGCCGGCCCCAGATGTCTGGCTGTGGTCCCACCGCTTGGTCAGCTTCCTCTTCAGGTTGGTTTTGAAGTCCTGCCACCTGCAATGTAAGTTGACATATTAATACATGTCACTCCCAATGTTAGCTGTTGCAGCCATTGCTCTGTGCTACATATTACAACATGTGATTATTGTCCCATATATAATATTACATGCAACTATGATATCAACCGTTACAATACACATTCACAATCACCCTACTCTAACTCACAATGAAATTACATGGCAATAATGTATGTGTATCGTAACAACCTCACGGGCCATTTGCTAAATGCATCTAAGCATCAATTCAATCATTACTTGGCTATTACTGGCCACATGTATCACAAAACAACTTGCCTCTTCTTCACATGGTCCGTCTCACGAACTTGTGGCGCTACTTCATTAATCTCTGCCGTTATCTGTTCCCAAATCTTCCATCTGCGTGTGTGTGTCAGCCTCTCGGATGGACACTCTATCCAATCACGTGCTCGGGGAACCAGGATGGCCAGCTCCTGTGCTTCATATGCCTTATTTTTTTTGGGTGGTTCCGCTGTTGCACTGGCTCGCCCCTTGCCACGTCCCTGGCCACGCCCCCTGGCACCAGTCGCTGCACTTGAAGTGCTGGCCATGGTACTACCTTGTGAAGTCCCCTGTTGTGTTCCAAACAATTCTGCTGATGGTGGATATGAGCCAGCTGCAGGTTGGCCTGCTGCAGAAGGGCCAGGTGTAGGTTGCCCTGCTGTAGAATGGTCAGGTGCAGGTTCCCCTGCTGGAGAAGGGCCAGCAGCCTCCTCATTACCCACTGCCCGCATGTGCAGTGGCACATAGGTGGTGCTGGAGTCCATCTGGTCAAATAGTTGCTGCAGCACTGGGTCCACCTCTGGTTGGGATCCAGACATGTTAGCAACAACATTGTCACCTTCTAATACACCTTTATATACTGTTTGTGTAATCTGTTTGGCGGACATCAGCGGCAGCTGCGTTCCGTGCGTGAGCGTACGTCGCTGGTTTTTCGCGCCGCATACGGTGGCGGAAATTCCATTGTGTAAAACCTGGCGAAAGTTCGACATGAAATACTGGTCACCAATGCTAACATTGCATAGAATCTTCTGATACACCTGTGACTATTGCTCAATACACATGCTATTTGCTAGCATGACATGACATTTCATTCATGACTACTGTGGTATTGTGGCGTTTTAGTGCAAGCTAAAAGTAGCCCATTCCCTTAGAGAATCCAGGCCACAAGTCATGCAATACTCATCTCTACTGTTATAGACCACACATGTGAGAGCCCTATAAATAATGTCTTCCTGCTAGAATCATTTGTCTTCAGATCTGGACTTGTCAGGGTCTAAGGTAAGCTCTTCCATGCTCCTTGTAGATATGATATCCATTAACAATGTAAGTGTATGAATGTATGCACTATTGCCTCACTGACTACAGATTGTTGGGCCAGCAAAGTGGTGTATTATTATTGCAACATGTCACATGTTCACTATTTCACTCACAGGGCTTAAACCTGTGTGGGTTCATCTATTGCAGGACAACATGTCCCAGCAATAGATGAAATGTGTCATAGTACATGATGTCGGCAAAAAATGCTGACACCTTTATCTGTGTGTTTTGGACGGTGTGTATTGAGTTCATATTATTGTGTCATCATTAGAGAGTCAAATGGATCTGCGGGATTTCATGGGGCGCCCATCTATTGTACGTATTGAAGGCTACAAATCTATTTGTAGTGGGATATGGCCATTATGTGCATAGGTGCATCAGTATTTATGTTCATTTCTTTATAGGTTGCTGAAGCTATTATGCGCTACATGGAGAGGAGGCTAAGGGCACTTGCGGCTCTCCCCACTCGTCGGCCAAGGAGGCCAGGACGTGCTAGAATATATCGCACACGGGTGACTCTGTTTGCTATGCCCGATGATGAGGTACTTACTAGGTACCGGTTACCGCCACATGTCATTCTGGATCTGCTCACCTTAATTCAGAGCGATCTGGAACCTCTACACGGGATCACGACAGCAATTCCGCCTCACACACAGCTGCTGGCGGTGTTGCATTTCTGCGCCTCAGGATCATTCCAACAAGTAGTGGCAGTACTTGCTGGAATATCTCAGCCGGCCTTCTGCCGAATCCTGAGGCGTGTGACGTCGGCCATGTTCAGGCGCAAGGGGCACTTCATGGCCATGACATTTGCCACCGAGACCCTGCGCAGAAGCCAGCAGGCCTTCCATCAAATTGCTGGCTTCCCTAATGTGATAGGGGCTGTGGATGGCACCCATGTACCATTTGTGCCTCCATCTCGAAGTGAGAAGATATATAGGAACCGCAAATTGTTCCACTCACTGAACGTGATGGTGGTATGTGGCCCATCCATGGAGATTCTCGCCTTCAACTCGAAGTTTCCCGGAAGTGCCCATGACTCTCATGTCATCCGACAAACCGGGATATGGCATAGACTCCAAGAGCTGGAAGGCCGTGATGCGTGGGTTCTGGGTGACTCCGGTTACCCATGTACGCCCTGGCTACTTACGCCGTACAGCTACCCAGCACCGGGCCCACAGGAGGCATTCAATCGGGCGCATGTTGCCACCAGGCAAGTGGTGGAGCGCTCAATTGGCCTTTTAAAAGGTCGATTTAGAGTGCTCCACCGCACTGGTGGTGACTTACAATATGCGCCTGAAATGGTGTCGAGGATCGTGGGCCTGTGTATATTTTTCCACAACATTGCTGTGCGGCGTGAGATACCCTTTGATGAGTGGGAGGTACCATCTGAGCCGCAAGATCCGCCCATGCGCCCATCCCGCGCCCCTGAATGCCGGAGGGGATACCAGCTGCGGGACTCTGTGGCGCAAAGATACTTCAGGTACATGTTATTGAGTTGACAGAACACACCAATTATTGTACAAATCACCCCTTCAAATAAGTACAGTGTGTTAGTTGTCAGTGTTACAACACGAAAATTAGCCAGCCTGCCCTCCTAATGGCAAAGAAATAGGAGATATTTATCATATGTGCTTAGTTTGGGGGGAAGATAAATATTGGTGCTAATTATTATACCTTGTTAAAGGGATCTTATGTGTTTGTTATATCTTCATTATTGTAGTTGATACTATCCCTGATGACTGGTGAGTACATTGATTTATTCTGTAATGTGTTTTGGATTTTTTCATGTGTTGATGTCTGATTTGTTTGCAGATATATATATATATATATATATATCTATATATATATATATATATATATCTATATATATGATATTAGAATTTATTCACATGTTTCAACATTTCAAGGAGCAGGCAGGCAGGCAGGCAGGCAGGCAGGCAGGCAGGCAGGGCTGTTGTATAATGCTGGTCTCAGGATACCTGCAAGTGTGTGTATGTGTCTTTTACACATAAATGTACGCATACACATAGATGCATAGAGTAAATAATGCTAAGTACAGCTATGCGTTGCTAAGCTATAGCACGCGTTGCTTGGCGGAGCGAGGCGTCATTGGATTTGCTAAGTGCATACACACTGTGTTTTATATATATCAGATTTGTTCATTGCCATACATCAACACTACTGTTTTGAAGGCAAGCGAATTTTTCACCATTTGTGTTGGCGCAGAGACGCTGTTCATGTAAAGATGAACAATAAAGTTATTAACACAAATAACTGTGATCAACCAATGCCACCAGCTGATTGGTTGATAGATGCCATTGTCAACATGGCGGAGACACGAAGGGCAGAACCCTTCACACATGCGGAGCTGAGGGTTCTTGTCTCCGTCATGGAGACAAGGCTGGGCCGTGCAGGGCCCTTCATAACCAACAGGCATAAGCGGAGGGCCTATGCAGCGGCAGGGCGCCGAATTTACGCCCGCACTCGGGTGCGGAGGTCCCTCGGGCAGCTGGAGAGGCGGTGGTCGGACCTCCGCAGGCGCCAGCCCCAGCTGCTTGAGCAACTCAGGGGCGAAATTGCTGAATGTGAGTATTTTAGCTATGAAATTTCGCACTTACAACATAGCATATATAAACAATAAAATGTGTCTCATGATAAGTGGGTGTCCATGGGTTTAAAAGTCCATAGACTGTTATGTGTGCTTCTTCCTGGTTAACATGCAGTCATGTGGCTTTTATATGTAATGCCATAGCATTGAGGATTATGATGCATACAATGTGCCAGATCTAATATGTGTTACACATTGCTAAATGCCTGGGTTGTAATGTGTGAACAAATTACTACCAATCACATACTACTTTAAATGTCACAATTTTGAATCCATTAACAGTAAGGAGCTACTTTCCTGCATCGTTTGCCATCATTATCACCCTTCCATGTATGTCTTGTTATGGATTAATACATGTGCCCCAATGACCCCACATTGACCATGATGTTTTTTTCTAACACACAGCACGAGCCCAAGCACAACAGGCCCGTGAAGAGGCGGAGGCTGCCCTGGCACAGGAGGAGGCCCAAGACCCGGAGGAGGAGGTGGCGGCAATGGTGGAGGAGGAGGAAGTGGAGGAGGAGGAGATGGTGGTGGAGGAGGAGGAGGTGGTGGAGGAGGATGTGGAAGCGGAGTTGGTTGCGGAGGAGGAGGTGTTGGTGGCGGAGGAGGAGGTGGAGGAGGAGGTGGTGGTGGAGGAGGAGGAGGAGGAGGAGGAGGAGGAGGAGGAGGAGGTGTTGGAGGAGGAGGAGGTGTTGGAGGAGGAGGAGGTGTTGGAGGAGGAGGAGGTGTTGGAGGAGGAGGTTGTTGGTGCAGAGGAGCTGGCGGAGGAGGGTTCGGAGGAGGCCACGGTTGCCCCGGAGGACTCGGATGATGAAGGGGAGGAGGCGTGCCAGGCCCCGGAAGATCAGCAGATCGGTATGTTAACATAATGCATCATTCATGAAGTAGTTGTACTGGTATTTTTTATGTAGCACTGGTGATAAAAAATTTTTTTCCCATACTATTCATATAGACCCCAAAGTGGGGAGCTACAGATACAGGTACGGGTTAGATGGGGTGTCCAAGGCATCCCTTTCATCCAGGACACCTCTGAATTACACCGGTTTGTGGGATGGCGTGGAGCTCCATTTTGACTGCCACATAACCGTTGTAGTTAAACAGGATCCTGGCGTAAAGGGATGAGTGGATCATTTGTGGATTAAATTCACCTGCTGCAAGCGTTGATTATGACCCATCAAATAGTGGAATCTATATTGTTGGTGAATGTTATTTATAAACTCTAGGATGTATGCTATAAATGGAGTATGTCCCGGCCTACCTTGGAATGGAGTCAGAAGTTGCCAGTGTCCCAGGAGCCTCCTCTACCTAAATACCCCCTGTAGTTCTGATTTTTATTTTTCCCTCACAGAATTGTAGGTTGCTTTAGACAGAATTATGATTTTGAGGATGTGTACTGTGCATTCCTGACATTTGCATTACTCCCATGCCACGAACCATCACTGAACTTAGACTGAGCAGATTGTGACAAGTTCTTATTGACGGAGGCCATGACCTGCTTGTCATTGGTTAGTCATGGGTGGGTTGTGACTGAGAAGAAACAATATGACTGTTATGTCTTCTGCAGAGTAAAGGGTATAGGCCGAAAAAGACAGTATGTAGTAAATAAGTTAGCATGTATGTATATATGTATGTGTCATATCTATTTATCTATGTGTGTCTCTATCTCTCTACATCATGGGTCCTCAAACTGCGGCCCTCCAGATGTTGTGAAACTACAAATCCCGGCATGCCTTGCCACAGTTTTAACACTTCCTTATAGCAAAACTGTGGCAAGGCATGCTGGGATTTGTAGTTTCACAACATCTGGAGGGCCGCAGTTTGAGGACCCATGCTCTACATAGATATATATATATATACACACATGTCACCAAGCATTTGTGCAATTTATGTCGCAGTATGTGAAATGTATGCAAGAATAACATGACTAATTGTTGCCCCTTTGACATGCCCACAGATGACACCACACCGGCAGATGAGGGGGTGCGTGGGGCCCTCCTGCGACTGGAGCACCATCTGTGGCTGGCTCAAGCAGACCTGCAGGACCTGAAAGATCAGCTTCTTTAAATTATAATTTTCTATTTTTTTTTAGTTATGTTAATTGTGTGGTTTAATAAATTCTTTATGCAAGTTCACAGTTGTTGGTTTTATTTGCACTTTAAACAGTATATGTGTAGATTGTTTATAATCTTTTACACAGGGTGTAATACAAACCATTGCACTTCAATTGCTGTAAGGGTTAATGTGTGCAATGCATGTGTTAGGCATGCTTGTAAGGATATATTGGAATCTAATTGATTCCAATTCCAAATAAGCAGTTTTTTATGAGGATAGGTAATTGAATAAGTGGGTCATGTGATGTATAGCAGAAGATACTTCATAGTGGGTTGTTTGGCGTAAATACTCCGCTTACGTGCGGTAGCACCGCTTGGCTCCCGTTCGGATGCGGTATTCCCGAGCATACTCTGTAATACTCTGTAATACCGTGCCGAATCGGAGTGTTTCTCCCGCACACGCATGGTTTGTATGTCGTCCGTAAACACGCCCTGTTCTTAAAGAGTGAGTCCGTCCGAATGCGGAGGACACGTGGGCGTTTCTACGGACGATGGCCGCACGCGGCAAAACACCGTGGCGTGCGGACCGCACCGTAAGAATGCGGGAATATCCGCACCGATCAGAATAAGGGCCTAACCCCCGAACTGTAAACACACTTGAACGTTTCATTTAAGAAAATAAAATTTCAAGCAAAACAATAGTATTTCAAACAAGATAAAAACCTGTTGTTCAGCAATGAATATAAACAGTAAAATAAATTGTTGTAAATCTATAAACACATAAAATAACAATAACATAAAATCAAATTAGAAAAATAAAATTATATATCATATAGGATACAAACGTTAAAAAAACTTTAAAAAGTATTTTTAAAAAGTATTTTTTTTTTATATAAATTTTATTAATGAGATGCCATGGATACAAGGATGAAAGAAATAAAGGCCCTTATTCTGATCGGTGCGGCCGGATCCGAATATGCGGCTAGGACCGTGCGTGCGAAACCCCGCCTTCCATACGGATTGGCAACTCCGTCCGTACGCGGTAAGAAGCTGGCCGAACGGACCGCACGTGTATATTTCATGGAAGACGCCTCCTCCATCTCAGGGAACCTCCCCCATCATTCGATGGTCGCAGACCATCGAATGCAGGACAGAGTGGTCCACCAGCTCCCGCAACCTCAGACCACACGGACATTTTTCCGTGCAAAAGCAGGGATCTGGGCGGGCAGCTGACATTCGGCGATGTCATATGTCCGCCCCCTAACGCCCATGAAATGCGGAGCGTATGCATATGGTAATGAGCCCAAATAGCCCTTCACGCCCCTCTCCCAGACGCCTCTGCACATGCGCAGACACAAAACATCGGCGGCACGAACGCACGCGGATATTACCGCACCAACCAGAATAAGGGCCAAAGAGATAGTAAGACATAAAGACATAATGAAGAACAGGGTCCAAATGTGTACAATCAATGCAATATTGAAGAACCCACGCAGAGGTTCCAAAACATGGACCAAACATGTACAGTCAACACAATATAGAGGCATCTCTTTTGTTATTTTAAGGGTGATAATATATTTAAAGATAATAAAGATATAATGCTAATAAACAGTGGGAAAAAATACTGTTATAAGCTACAGAAACCATGAAGAAAAAGAATTTAAGAAAATTAATAGAAAAGTAAAGGGGGGTGAAAAAGAGAAAACAAGGAAAAGGAAGAGGAAGGGAAGGAGGGGACCGGAAAGGAAGAGCTCCTACCCAACTGGCCTAGCCAACTCACCAGGAAATCAGTTCCTCTGTTTTTAGTTGAAGGCTGGGGGGTACATTAAAATAAGTGGCACCCTTCCAGTTCTTGTAACCAATCGATGTGAGATGCACAGCGTTATCAAGCGCTAAAGGGAGTGGGTGGAATTGCAAGGGATACAGTGAAAGTGAAACAGTGGTAGAGAGTACAGAAAGAGGTAATCTTAATGAGCTTGAAGAAAAACAACAACAAAAATAAAGGCAAAAATGGACTAAAAATAAAAATAAAATTAAAATAAATAAAAATAAAATAAAAAAAATTAAATAAAGATAAAAATAAAATAAGTATTGACCAAAAGCAATGTTTAGACTCCTTATTGCAGTTGTAGAAGCTGTCCAGGTATTGAGGAGACTTAAGCTGGCTTACCCTGCACTATGTGATGCTATGCCGCTAGCCGCAGCTTTGTAAGCTTCCGGCGGGACTCCGGAGGTTTTCAGCGGTGACGTCACCTGCCGGCTTTTCACTTGCACTTGTGGCGGCTCTGGCTGGGCTTGCTTTGTCTCTCCGTCTGGGGGCTTCTTAGTTCATCCTTTTTTAAAAAATCAAGCTGCTTGAATTCCCCTAGCGCAAATCCTCCCAAAAGAAATTTATTCCTTTTAACCTTCACACCCTTCCAGTTCTTGTTAATACATTTACCCTGTATTTTTAAAGTTATTGTGTATTTTTTATATTTAATATATACATTATTTTTATGTAATTAGGTGTATATATAAAATCTTTGATTGTATTGTAATATATATATATATATATATATATATATATATATATCCCCATGATTTGATCATATATTCTAGATGCTTCAAATGGATCAATAATAAGTAAGAGTAACTGTATTGGAACTAATGATAATTAATATGGCCACCACAGAAATGAAACTTCTCCCCCGTCTCTTCGAGTACCACCCAGCGCCGGGTTCTATGAATACATCGCTGGCGGGTGTGCTGCTTTCGGCGGAAGTGGGGCAACCGCCATGTTTGTTGTCCTGGACCCGGGCGTGTGCGTCACTTCTGGCGGAAGTGGGGCGCGCCAGAACTTCCGGTAATAGTGGCTAACCGCCCGGCTACACGTGTTTCTACACACAGCGGATCGTGTGACCTAAATTAATTATCCAATGGACTATCAGGAATGCATTAAGTGTGTTGTATGCAACTCGTCATTGCCTGGCTGTACATCCACTCCCATACCCTCCCTGGACTTAGAGGAATTCTGCTTACCAGTACTTGAAGTCTCCATTTTCCAACAGAGTCGGGTGTCACACGCCACCGCGGCTTAGCACGTCGGGTACAGTACTCACCCGTCCGTGCCTGCCGATGGCTGGCTTGTGTCTGCTGGGGTCCTGGTCGGGTAGGCAGTGCTGGCATTGTGCAGCTGTGAGCAGCAAGCATGGATCCTAACAGAGGTGTTGCAGTCTGGCTGTCAGGAGGCCGTCACTGGAGTACGGTGCCACCATCTTGCTTGAGGGCAAAACCAGTATTGGCCAGGTCAGGGCTTCTCCTCCCATTCTGTCCAGTTGACCTATGGCAGTCCTTCCCTTGGTATAAAGGGGAGCTGCCTAGGTCCGTCTGTGTCAGTACAAATTGTTTCCTTAGCCTGCCAGCAAGGGGAATTTCCTTGCCATCCTAGTGCCTATGCACTGTACTCTCCAGCTGGTTGTCCCTGCTGGCCTCTGATTCCATTGTAGCAGTCTCAGGTGAGACACACACATCAGTTGCCTTCCTTCCTGGAAATCCCTTGCCTTATCTTCATACCCTGCTGGTCTCTGATTCCATTGCTGCAGTCTCCGTTGGACCACACACATCAATCATCTTCCTTCCTGGAGATCCCTTGGCTCATCTTCAGACCTGTCCAACCTCCAATCATCCAATCTCCAATAATCCAATCCTCAATCATCCAATCCTCAATCATCCAATCTCCAATCCTCAATCATCCAATCTACCAATCTTCAATCATCCAATCTTCCAAGGATCCAATCTTCAGGTATTCTACGTCATTTAACTCAAGTATCTGAATCATTGTTTATACAAAGGACTGCAATCCTGATTATCTTCGATACTTGTGTATTATCACGGCGCCCATGATTTCCATCGTAGGGCATTGTACAACCAAAAATCGGTCGCATCGCATGCGATCATATCGCATGTGATGCAATGCGACGTGATTGGACCTGATTTTTAATTGTACAGGCACCCAGATGCCTGATTCCTATGTTAAATGCCCCCCCAGACCTGATTTTTCATTGTACACCCACCCTGATGGGTAATGACTATGTTAAATTCCCCCCAATTGTTAACGCCACCCCACTATCAATGCCAACCCGAAGTGTGGCGAGCGCAGTGAGCCCCACAAGGGGACGCGGATTACTTCACATATATTCCGCGTCCCCTCGTGGGGCTCACCACACTATATAATATCAACTCCACACCGACATGGATAGTGGGGGTATGAAAAGGTCGGAGAACGCGTACCACCGCCCCTTGCCGGCTCGCTGCGCTCGCCACGATTTGGGTTGGCGTTGATAGTGGGGTGACGTTAACAATGGGGGGACATTTAACATACTCATTACCCATCAGGGTGGGTATACAATTAAAAATCGGGTCGGGGGGGGGGGGGCATTTAACATGGGACTAAGCCCAAATCGGGCATGATCGCATCGCATGCCATTATAATGGCATGCGATGCGACACGTTATAAAAATTGTATACTCAGCCTGGAAAAAAGCCTCAAATGGGGTCCCATATCATGCCATCGCATACCTTAATTAGTGGTATGCGATGCGATGGGCGCCGTGATAATACACAAGTACCTTATCTTCTTTTACAAAGACTGCCATCTTGTTTACTTCTTTCAATGCAAAAGACTGTTATTGTGTTTATTGCCATATACCAGAGACTCTTTGCTAATTATTATTATTCATCTATTCAAGAAGTATTGATGCCAGTTATATTATTCTTTGAGTTCATTTATTAAACCTGCTTGTTTTAACCCATCCTCTGCTAGTCCTGCCTCGCTTCCTGAGAACCGCACAACACCATCAGAACTCGCAGCGTTACAGTCGGGGATCGATGTGGATGCTGTGGTAGCAGTCTTTTGCCATGGACATGTGACTATATGCTTGTTTTTATCTACCATTGCAAGTAATTTGCATATAATAAATTTTCATCTCTGCTTTAATACTGCACAATGATCGTTTTTGTTGATATACCCCAAAACATCAATCCCATTATTTGGAAAAGGGGTTGTCAATCATATCATTTTAGGTGGTTTTATCCTCCATTTGGAAATCACTGGACACATACTTCATTGAAAGTTATGTATGATTTTTATTTATTTATATGTATGTAAACATGCAAGGGTAGCGCTGTGTGACTTCACAAACCCTATACCTTCCACATCATCTGCAACAGAAAATTAGAATCATGTGGAAAAACTAAGCTATGAAAAAGGTAATTGTTGAAATTATTATTATTTTAATTATTCATTTGTTAACAGCTCACAACAGGTGGCATAATTGCTGTATGCTAAAGTCTTTTCACCTATTGTTTCTTCGTTCAGATTAAAACAATACCTTCTAAAATTGTTTTTGGTAAAGATTGTTACGGCATTCTGGCCAATTGTTACATCTGAAACTGGATCTATAGTAATAACTGAGGCATTACTGAGCAGAGAACATTGGGAGTAACTAGGGGCCTAATTCAAACCTCAAAATGGACAAAATCATGCAGAGAGTAAAGGTGCCCATACACATTACAATATTGTATACAATATCGCATCTCATCGCATCTCGGTTTTGCGATGAGATGAGATATAGTACAAAAAGTATTGGTGCCCATACACGCACCGATCCCGGAGGTGCGATGCTATGCGATGAGATGCGCGCTCCTGCGGCACCTCATCGCACAGTACAAAAAGTATGTGCTGCACATACTTTTTGTACTAGCTTTTTATCGCATCGCATGCACAAGGCATACGATGCGATGCAATGTGTGCTAGTTAAGCACAGAACGCACACCGGGATCGATGCGTCTGTGGGCACCTTAAGTGCTGCACATACTTTTTGTACTAGATCTCATCTCATCGCAAAACCGAGATGCGATGAGATGCAATATTGTATACAATAATGTATACAATAATTGTAACGTGTATGGGCACCTTTAGATATAGGGTGACATTTAATAGGTTGTGATTTTATCACATTTTCTGAAATTGCACCGTATTGCACTTTTCAGAATCGCAGGGTTTTTTTGCCTGAATTTGATTTTTAATGATATGCAAATCCGCGGCAAAAAAGTGTGATATGGTGCAATTTCTAGTCATGAAAATGTGCGATTTTGTTTTAAAAAAATGAAAAAATAAATAGTGTAGAGTCCCCCCTCCAGAGCGTAACCATCCCCTGGCTCATTGAGCTGGACCTGGTTCCAAAAATACGGGGGGGACAAAAAGTGTAGGGGTCCCCTGTATTTCTGAAACCAGCCCTGGACTCTTGGACCGATCCTGGTTCCAAAAATATGGGGGGACAAAAAATTGGGGTCCTCCGTATTTTGGACCAGGCTCCAACAGCCCGCGGTGTAATGCCACAGCCGGGGGACACTTTTTACATAAGGTCCCCTGGCCGTATCATGCTCACCGTGGCTGGTCAGGCCCCAGGCTTCACCCGTCCAGGGCTGAATCTCAGGGCTGTCCCTGGTGTGCATGGGCTGTCGACGCTGGGCTAATACGCGTTAAAGTGTAAAAAAAAAACATTGCTTTTTACAAGTGAACTACACGTCCCAGCTTGGCAAAGCACAAGTCCCAGCATGCGGGACATTAATGGGCCCCCTTGGACTTGTAGTCCACCTGTAAAAAGAATGATAAAAAAACTACAGACACAGAGAAAAGTAAAACTTTATTTTACACACACTAATTTTACACCTATACTCACAAAATCCAGACTCCAGCGTTGTCTCTGTCTGTCAGCTGCAGCAGCTCACTCCGTACTGACTGTGAGGTGAGCCGGCTGTAGGCGTCTACGGTCTCCATGATTGGCTCAGCCCTGATTGGCTGTAGGCATCTACAGTCAATCAGGGTGAAGTGCTTCTGTACCACTGTGACAGCGCAATTCTCACAGCGGAGGCAGCTGGACACCTCGCAGTCAGTGCAGGGTGAGCTGCTGCAACTGACATGTTAATCAGTCTAGTCTCCTGTACAGTAAAGCCTGGTATACATTGTGCTGATCACTTGATACTTCAGATAAATGCTATCAATTCTCACAGCAATTATCAGATCCAGGGGCCTCAGAGCTGCTGGTGATCCATGGGGCAGCAGAAGGGGAGCCTGCAGCTGTTTTTTTATCACCATCTACTTGACGCTGTTAAAGATCAATGGGGTAAAGCTGTCCTAAGGGCAATGTAAGGCAATAGAATGGGTGCGGCTGGAGTTCCACAAAGCCCACTCCTCATGGACATCAGCTCAAGTGCATAGAGAGGCAGGGCAAAGGAGAAGAACAAGGGAGGAGATAAGTCGCATGCTGATCTCCCTGGAGCCAGCTTGGACCTTCCCAGGTGGCAGGATCGCCTGTGATATAACGCATGCGATCCTATTCCCTGCTGTCAGGAGGCTATCACAGGCGGAGGTCAGAAGTGCAGGAAGTTCTGATCTCCGATATCCAATGCGCACAGAACCGCACATCGGTTCAGATGTCAAACACACGGTTCATGTCCCGATCCCCCGGATTAGGGGTGAAAAGTGGCCAAATCGGACAAGTGTCTGGCCAGCTTAAGAGATACATAAATAAGATGAAATGAGTAAATAATGAATAATAGGACCCTAAAAGTGGAGAATTGAGGACCGATAGTAAAAATGCTGTGCAACCCCTTCCCTCACCATGCCGCACACTCAGTCGAATAACAATCTCTTCCTGAATGCAATATTTCTACCCCCATCAACATCAGATAAATAATCTCACCCAACAAAACGGAATCTTATGCCTGCCACGCAATCAGCAAGAACCAAATCTAATCTGCACCAGTTACTACCATGACAAGATGCAGGATTAGTACTGCAGAGGCTTTCTTTGACCCACAAACCAAGTGTGGCCCAATAATAACAGGTGCAAATAAGATATACATTGCAGAAGGTGCATCTTTAGTAATAGATAACCTTGTTTGACTTATGAATAGTACATTTTAGTATATAGAATAAAATTTGCATTGTAACTTCAGCCTCTTCTGACTGGGAGCTGTAATGATGAGCTTTATCAATGTGGGGTGGTCCTGCTTCTTGTATTCTGAGAGCTAAGAAAATGATACAATCACTGGATGCTTTATATAGATTGTCTTCTTTCCTAAATGTGTGATATGAAAACAGGAAAAGAAGCTGAAGTCAATACATAGCAGCAATAATTGTTAGCAACAGAACTATTTTTTTTTTAAATTAATGTTAGACGAGAAAACATTGGTCACTTTCATGGAAATCAAGAAAATATGTTTTACCGTCCTTTACAATATGATAATTTTTTCTTTAGTGTTCAAAATTCATTCAAGAGAAAAACTATTTCAATGCTCGAGGAACGGTTGTCCGCAGTCTAGTAGGATTTCTTATTCTGCTTGTATATCACAAACTCAAAAATTACTTTATTTCTCTAATAGCCAAACTTATCACATGTTTATGGGCCAGATGTACTAAGCATGAAAAGTGATACAATGGAGAGTCAGAAACCACCAGCCAATCAGCAACTAACTGCCATGTCAGAGGCTGTGTTTGAAAAAATGACAGGTAGGAGCTGATTGGTTGGAGGTTTATCACTCTCCATTTTATCACTTTTCAAGGCTTAGCACATCTCACCCATTGGGGAAGATGTATTAAGCCTTAACAAGAGATAAATGCAGGGGTGATAAGGAGAGATAAACGTCCAGCCAATCAGCTCCTTACTGTCTTTTTTCAAACACAGCCTGTAACATGGCAGTTAGCAGGTGATTGGCTGGACGTTTATCTCTCCTTATCACACCTGCATTTATCTCTTGTTAAGGCTTAATACATCTGCCCCATTGTGAGATAATCTACTTCTGACTTACAGCGGGTTGTACTAAGCAATTGCGGTACATCCCACCACATATCGCATTGGTACTAATCGCATATGTGCTAACATATGCGATTAGTATAGCAAAGGGCAGCTCTTGCAAAAAGAGCTGCCCTTTGCGAAGCCATCGTCGCCGGGTGATATGGGGCCCATGAGTCAGCACCCAGAAGGGATAGTACTACTGCTATGGAGGAGGGGGTGACTGTGTCTGGGCAGCACAGCAGGAGGCTGCTCGGACAGCAAATGAGGTAGGACTGTGTGGGTGGAGGGGTTCGATGCGGGGCGTGCAAAAAAAAGCCCATAGACATCGATAGGGTAACTCCAGAAAAAGCTGGCGTTACCCTATGTGGCATAAACGCAGCGATCCCGCGTTGATACATATGAAAATGCAGTAAACTCCCCAAAACAGGGCTTTTACTAAGGGTGTGCACCGGGCACTTTTCTTATTTTGGGTCTGTATCTCCAGCCGTGTTTTGGATCTGGATCTGTTCCAAAACACCACTGCGCTCGCCACGCTTCGGGTTCACGTTGTTTGTGGTGTGGCGTTAACAATGGGGGGGCATAAAATGGGGTCTGGGGGGCATTTAACATTGGGGCCAATGTAAAATCGGGTCTCAGGGACCATTTAACATTGGTTCCAATGTAAAAAATCGGGTCGGTCGGGTCAATCGCATCGCATGCAATTTGGTTGCATGCGATGCGATTGACCCGATTTTTGCAACCCGATTGCATTCAATTAAAATTGGTGGCGCCGTGCTAGGAAACAAGTACCTAGAATCGCAGAATTTGTGTTTTTTTTCCTCCTCCGCCATTATTAACCTCAATTAACTTCCACTTTAATTTTTCAATATTAACTTCCACTCATTTCCAGTCAATTCTGAACAGCTCACACCTTACAATGTTGTTTTTAGGCCAAAAGGTTGCACCGAGGTAGCTGGATGACTATGCTAAGGTGGCACAAACACGTGGCCAATCTCGGAGTGGCACTGCAGCAGCAGACAGGATGGCAGTTTAAAAAACTAGGCCACAAAGAGCACATAATGCCCAAAAAAAGAGGGGGGAGGACAGCTTAGATCATTATGTGAAGCTGAACCACTAGCCATGAACATAGGCCAGGGCCACAGGTTCCACGTCACTCCGTGTTGTAAATGGCACATTGGCAAGCTTATGTTTCTCCTCAAACAATTAACAATTATTTTTTTTCTTCGTGTTACTGAACTTTTCAGATTTTACATGCCCTCTACGATGACATTGGGCATTGGCCTTGGAAGACAACGTTGATGGCATTTCATTGTCTATTTCATGACTAGTGGCAGCAGCTTCATCATGAGGAGAAAGTGGTTCTTGTGCTAGGAAGCAAGTACCTTTTTTTTCCCCATAGAAATTTTTATTAAGAGTTTTGTTACATTTTATACGGAAGGGGAGCAGGGTACAGATTAAAGGAGAGGGGGGGGGAGGGGGTACAATCCAACATACAGCAGTTTATAAAAATGCAGACAGAAGTGCCAATACAAACATAAATTATACTGAGGGTATAGATAAGAGCAATACAATACAAGAAATTGGTTGGCGATAGAGTGGAGTAGGCTAAATGGGTTTTGCAATAAGCACTGGACTTTTTTAATGGCAGTACCAATGGACTTTAATGGCAGTACCACTAGACTGGATTTATATATATCACCAGTGGCGTAAGTTTGTCACAGTTGCCCGGAGGCAAGATATATATTGGTGCCCCCCCCCCCCCCCCACCTTATATAATATAATAGTGTATGTGTCTGTTCTGAAATATATGTGTTTTATACACACACATATATATTGGGAGCGAGAGATTGAGAGAAAGAACACATATATATTTCAGAAATCAGTTACAGAAGGGATATCAATGGCTTTCAATTAACTGTTTTATTAGTTTTTGAAACTAGCAGGGGAGGAGAGGTGCCCCCTTGGGAGCAGGAGCCCGGCGGCAGATGACTCCATTGCCTCCCAGAGTTCTGCCCCTGTATATCACTATCACTAGACTGGAACTGCAGCAGTATCACTGGACTGTACTTTAATGGCAGTACCACTGGACTGGACTTATATATAGCCCTATCACTGGACTTGAACTGCAGCGGTATCACTGGACTGGATACAGCCCTATCACTGGACTGGAAATCAGAGCCAGATTAAGCTTTCAGGGGGCCCGGGGCACTTTAGAAAGGGGGGCCCTATCCTACTTGTCATTACTGGCCGCAAACTGCATGGGAGAATATTACACTGTCAAAACACAGAGTAAAAGCAGTATAAACTTGGTCAATGGTCAACTGCAGGGGGAAGGGGATTAATATATATATATATATATATATATATATATATATATATATATATATATATATATATATAAAATACCAAAAAAAGCCTCTGTCTGTCCCTCTGTACCTTACTCCATTACTCTGTAGGAGCCCTGACAGGTTCAGCGCTGTCTCTGATTAAAAACCCTCCCATGACAAGGCAGTTGCTGCTGCTATGGGCTGGAGAAGCATATGATGAGCTCTACAAAGCAGAGCTCAGCACAAGCCTCTCAGCTCTGACCTCTTGTGCAAAGTGTTATGGGACTTAGTCAACTCCCAGTAATGCATTGCACACTTGTGCAGTCAGGGTGCCTTGACTCCTGATGCTCAGCACCATTAATCATTGTCACATTGGCAGACAGGTGAAGCTGCAGCACTACCCCACTCCCATGCACAAAACCATTAGCTAAAAAAAATTACTGACCCCTTGTACCCCCATTATAATCCGGCCCTGCTGGAATTGCAGCAGTATCACTGGACTTTAAAGGCAGTATCTCTGGAGTGAACTTATATACAGCAGTATCACTGGACTGAACTGAGCAAGACACAACACAAGTCACGACACCACACCACAGTACACCCTTCCTCTCCCCTCTCCTAAGCTGGAGTGAGGAAATGGCGCTGACCGCCTGCATATATATAGGATCCAGATCCTGCACTCCGAGCCTGGGTGGGAAATCCTGAACAGGCTTGGAGAGCTAGTTCAGATTGGGGGTGTCCGGATTCCCCTAATACCCCTTTCACACCAGCCTAAATTCCCGGGTTGAGTCCGGGAACAACCTGGTACTAGCGCTGGTGTGAAAGGTTCCCGGGATAAATTACTGGGCTAATTTGCCGGCAATCCAACCCTGCTAGGTAGCAGGGTTGTTCCCGGGTTCAACCCGGGGACCTGGCTGGTGTGAATGGGGTAGGGTATATTTACCTGGGTTGCCGGTCCTCAGTGTCCTGTCCGGCCGGGAATTGACGCAGGTGGCGTGCGCAAATGACGGGACAAGCGGTGGATGATGATGACGCAGCTCTCCGGCGGCAGTGAGGGCGCCGGAGAGCTGCGTCATCTTCATCCGCCGCCTGTCCCGTCATTTGCGCCGCCGCCTGTGTGGATCCCCGGCATTCTCACCACCTCCTGCCCACCTCTGCCGCCATCCTGACGACTGCCCGACGCCATCCCGCCAACTGCCTGCCTCCTCCCCACCTCCTGCCGGCCTACTTCCCGCCCCCTTTACACACCAGAAAATGCAGGGACTTTTCTGGTGTGAATGGGTCCAAACTCGGGAATGTCCCTGCTTGTCCCGGGAACTGAATTCCCGGGTTTGTACCTGCATTTCTGGTGTGAAAAGGGTATTATCCAAACTCGCTTGTCCCTAATTATTACCACATTTTCCGTTTGATACATCCCGGCCTTAATCTAATAATGCTAAACTTGTATGAATGAACAAGGAATGCATACCTGCATACTTGATTTTATTCAATGATACATTGAATAATAGGGCAAAAATGCTGTGTGTGTGTGGACCTTTAGACTGAGCCCTGAGGTACTACATAGGAAAGATGAGAACCTAGGTATTGTAGTATTTGTATGAAAAGAGAGTTGTTAACAGTGTCAAATGCAGCAGAGAGATCAAGATGAATTAGTAGTAAGTAATGACCTTTAGAATTAGCAGTGACCAAATTATTCACTACTTTAGTCAGTACGGTCTCCATAGAGTATTTGGAATGAAAGCCTGACTGAAGTGTGTCCAATAAGCTGTGAAAGTGCGTGAGCACAGGAGACAGAGCATTACTTATAGTAATATTATAGTATATTTGTGAAGGTATAGGATTGTAGAAATATGCCTCGGTGCGGGGATGGCTCCTCTAGCATCGGAGCAGGAAGAGCTGCAAGCGGTCCGGGGGATGGTGCTGCCTCTCGTACTCGTACCATTCAGGCTGCCGAGGCGGAGGTCTGGCGCTTTGAAATTCGCGCCATTAGGGGGCCTTTATGCATTAGGCTGCATTAGGCCGTAGGTTTCGCGGGCGCTAGGCAGCAGGTTTGTTGTGTGCATTGCCCTGCACTAGGTGTCGGGTTGTGTTTTTAGGTTGTAGCAGACTCCCCGCAGTCAGGCCTTCATTAAAGGTAGGCTGTGGGTAGGAGGTTAGTTGTGCTTTGTTCTACAGATGTAGCGGGATTCATCTTTGCAGGGGATGGCGATGGCGAGGCCAGCCGCTATCCCCTGCCCCGCTCCATCTGTATGCCGGAAGGAGACGCGCGCGCGTCCCCTTCCGACGGTGCTGCCCTCGGTCGCCCGGTGCCCACACCGGGCGACCGCACCCCCCCACAGTGCGCTCGGGTCCCCCCCAGCCCCCTCGAGTGGGAGGCGGACAGTATTGCGTCCGCCTCGCCGCCCGGATACTGAGACGCGCGTGCGTGGGGGACGCACACGCGTCTCAGTCAGTTGGAGCGTCGTGTTGCTGGCGGATCGCCAGCAGCATGCTGCTGGCGATTCGCCAGCAACAGTAAGGCCGGCTACATCTGTAGGTATCCGGCGAGGATCATTTGTGTTGTGTCTGTTTCCCACCTGGGTTACACAGACCGTGTTCCACAAGCGGGTGTAACCAGTCTGAGGCCAGTAGTGCCTGCGATTACCATCCCCTCCCCCCCATAGCGGGACTCCCCACCCCGGATGTCTTCTGCAGGTAGCATCAGATCGGAGTCCAGTGGAAAACAAGAGAGAAGTACCGGGACCATCATCGGCCCGAAGGTGAGAGATGGAAGATGGTGAGGTGAGTAAACACTGCGGTCGGCGTGCCAGCCCCACCCCCATGCCTCTTACAGGATCAAAATGAGAGGTAGTAGAATAGGACAAAGGGAAAAGTGCAGATACTTCATCTTCATTTGTGGGATCAAATTAAATGAATGAGCCAGAGGGTTCTTGTTGGGCAGTGGTGTCAAACTCATGTCCCTTCAGCTGTTGTGGAACTACACATCCCAACATGCCCTGCCACAGTTTTAGCAATCCATTATATAAAATCTGTGTCAGGGCATGCTGGGATGTGTAGTTCCACAACAACTGGAGGGCCATGCATATGACACCACTGTTATAGGGAATTGAGGGGTGTGGATTATTAGATAGACAGTGTCTAGATAGACAGTCAGCAGGTCGACCCTAAAAAAGTCGACATGCAATAGGTCGACAGAGTCAAAAGATAGACATGGGTAAGGTCGACGGGGTCAAAATTTTGAAATGTTAAAAATGATGACATGAAAACAAATGGTAGACACATGAAAAGGTGGACATGGCTTTTTCACTATATCGGTGTTAATGTCGACAACTGTCAATAAGTGACCCTTGCATGGCTCGCTGCGAATGCTATGCTTCGGGCTCAGCGCCTCACTGCACTCAGCACACTATTATGTTATCCATCTATGCCGACATGGTTGGGGAAGTAAGAACAATATACAAACTAATAATAAAGGATAGAATTAGTGCGGAACAAGCAGCCAATAGGTTGTTCTCCTGAAGGTACCTTAACCCTTCCCCAAACCAGTGATACAAACAAAAATGAGAGAATGTGACCTACAGTATCTGGCGCTTATTTGGTCTTAAGAACAAGCCAGTTAAAAATAAAATTCATGAAAAACTCATCTCGACCTTTTCATGTGTCTTTTTCATTTATCTATCTTTTTGACCCTGTCGACCTATTGCATGTTAATCTTTTCATGATGATATTTTGACCATGATGATCTTTTGGGGTAGCACAGGGTTGCCGACTTTTACAGTCGCCTCTCCGGGAGAACCCCTGAGAGGAGACTGTCAGCATCACTTCTGGGGGCGGGGCCTGATGAAACATCATCAGTCCCTGCCCCCCGTGATGCAAATCCCGCAATATGCGGGTCTCCGATGAGGGGGCGGAGCCAAATATTACCTATTTGCATATTTAGCCCCGCACCCTTCCGGCGAAACTCAGCGAGTCGCGGCAATTTCATGCTTCTGCCCCAGGTAAATGAGGGGGGAGGGGACCGCCGGAATCCGGGAGGGTTGCCCACCTTTCCGGGGGGGCGGGAGGGGGACCCGATTTTCGAGATCCTCCCGGCCAACCCTGGGGTAGCACTGTCTATCTAGACCAAACGCGTCCAAACTTTGGGCCTCCCGCTGTTGTGAAACTACAAGTCCCATCAAGCCTTACCAGTTTTGCTAATAGGGAATGCTAAAACAATGGCAGGGCATGCTGGGATGTGTAGTTTCACAACAGCTGGAGGGCCACAGTTTGGATATGCCTTATCTAGACACTGTAGATATATCAACCGGAACCAGGAATTGAGCAGGTCTCTGACTGAGGAGCCTACTGTTTCATCTTGGATCTTATCAATCTTGTCCTTGAAGTAAAGGCCCATACACACTATCTCTGATAGATATATCTTTCACCAAAGTAGTGCGTACACACTGAGCCATTTTTCCCAAAGAGCAAGAGATTTTCAGGAGGTGAAAGACTTTGCTGAAAATCTTTCATTCTAAGGCTATTTACATAATGGGCTGGGTTTGAATTCCAAGGGTTGGAACAGCACCCATTGTATTCAGTGCATTTCTGTTCCTGGGGCCTGATTCAGAACTGATCGCTGGGCTGTGTCTATTCGGAGCCCAGCGAACACTCCAATCTGCTCCGACTGGGCAAAATCCCGCCCATGTGCACAGCTCCGATTTAATTTGCTGCTGTGCACGTAGTGAGAAATCTGTTTACCTGCACCAGCAATGTATATGTTACTGCCATAACAAAATATACATTGGGGGGCAGTGGCGGCGGTAACATAGACAGATGGAGCCGGCGTTGTCTTTGCAGGGGATGGCTGCAGAATCGCCAGCCGCCATCCCCCGCCAGCCGCCATCTGCTCTGCGAAAGGGGATGTGCGCACGAGATGCGCATGCGTCCCCTTCCGACGGCGCTTCCCCCGGGTCCCAGACGGCTTGCCGGTGGTCACCTGGGGTCCACATCGCCTCCCCGCTCCCCCCCATCGCCTCCCCTAACCCTGTCCGTCTCCCTGAAGCGGAGACGGACAGGGTTCCTGACGCCCCGCCTCTCTGAAACTGAGACGCACGTGCGATGGAGCGCCGGGCTGCTGGCAGATCGCCAGCAAGAGGGAGCCCGGCTCCATCTGTACATTGTTCACCTGCGCCGGCAGTGTATACATTAACGCCATAAAAATATACATTGGTGGCCAGTGGCAGCTCCATCAATGTTTACATTACTGACTATTATTACTATACATTGGTGCACAGCAATGCTTAAAGTGGACCTGGTGAGGTGGTGAAACTTGGTTCCCTGCCTCTCCCCCCCCCCCCCCATTATGTCACAGCCACACAGCCAAGGAGGGTGCTAGGGTATTTGGCGCCCAACACCCCCCCCCCCCCCCCCCGCATGCTTTACATTTCTGGCCTATCCCACACACCCATGAAAAGAATAATGTGGGCCACATAATACCACCCCTAATTCAAATGATGTCCTACAGTGCAAAACAACCCAACACCTAATAAAAATGGAGTAGTTTGTGCCAAAAAAATTAGAGCATGTTTTTATGGGACAGGGACACAGTAATGCCAATTACACATTATGCCACACACCGTAATGCCCATTATACAATATGCCAAACACGGTAATGCCCATTTTTTATTATGCCACAAGTGCCGCTTACATACATGCTCATTGCCAAGTATTACATGCCCAGTGCCAGGGGTAACATGCCCAGTGCCAGGGGTAACATGCCCAGTGCCAGGGGAAGTTACTGTGTGCTCTGCACTGTGTGGGAAAGGAGAGCGGTGGGAAACCCGGATGTCTCAGAGCAGGTCCATCCATCCGTGGTGCGGCTATTTCAAATGACTCGCCGACTCGCGAGACATCCTGCTCTGAGACATCCGGATTTCCCACCGCTCTGCCCAGCTGTCACCTTTAGCGATGCTGACAGAGGCGGAACCGTTCCGCCTCCAAAATGGAACTGACGGAACGTAGTTCCGCCCTGTTCCGGCTCACTTTAACCCCTGGTGGGCAGTGATGCCCATAAAATATACATTGTGGACCTGTGCCAGCAATGTATATATTGCAAGCTAATTTATAATCATTGGTGTCCAGTCGTGCCAGTAATATATACAATGCTGGCATGTGCCAACAATGTTTATATTACTGCCTTACACATTAAACATTGGTGGCCAGCAGTACTCCCTGCTCTGTGTTAAGCAGAGCAGGCGGTTGGGGGGGGGGGGGGGGGGGGCAGCAGACAGTGTTGCCGGGTGGCCTGGGGGAGAAGTGCTCCGTGATGAGCAGGCAGGGAGTGATGCCAGGCGGGGGAGCAGGACTTTGTGTGGAGCTGTTGCAGCAGCACCCTCACAGGGTGAGTATTATGACAGGCGGGGGGTGGGGGGGTGTCGGGCATCGGGGAGGTCCGCCGGGCTGAAAGTAGCTAATCTTTCAGCCCGGCAGCGTACACACACAGCAATGATGGCAGATGAACCACCTTGCTAGCGATGATGCAGGAGCGCGCATCATCGCTAGTCGGCAATCTCTTGGGCATACACAATGGGCGATTTTCAGCTGAAAATCGGCAAGTGTGTATGGGCCTTAAGAAGCAAGATCTTGTGCACTGACAGTGGAATGCATTAGCATAAACATCTATTCGCAGCCTTACGTGCGGGCACAAAATCATTCGATGGTCGCCGACCATCAAATTATTTTCCAGGCGCTTGTGGATGTAAGACACCTCTCTGGTCCATATTTGCAGGCGCCCTGTATGGGAAGCGGGCGGGCAGCTGACATCCGCTGACGTCATCTGTCTGCCCCCTGCACCCACGTCACGGGAGCATTTACATGGGAACATCCATGAAACGCTGGCCGTTCTTATGGACGCAGCCCCTTGCTGCCCCCCACACTCCCTGCCCACACTGCTAGGTGCGAACGGAATGATGAACAAGCAGTTCGCTGTACCCACTCGCACCAAGCAGCTGCACATGCCCATAAAAGTTTAAGCACATGCGCAGATGCTCACCGTCACTCCTCTGAGTGAACGGATTCGGTATGAAATTCTGCCGGGCAAAATCCCGACAGGGTCAAAATCCGGAATGGGTCATAATACCAACAAGGACAAAATTCCGACAGTCAAAATCCCAACAAGGACAAAATCCCGACATTTAAAATACAGACAAGGACAAAATCCCGACATTTAAAATCCCGACTTGGTCAAAATACCGACATATAGAATGTACAGGTGAAACTGTCAACATGCCTTTGGGACGATAGGTCGCGAGGTCGACATGGGTTTTTTTCACAGTTTTTTGACCCGAATGTCGACACAGTCAACATAGACACAGTTGGAGGTGAACCGCAGCCGCTCGCTATGCTTCGGGCATGGTGCCTCACTGCGCTCGGCACACTATTTTATTCTCCCACCACGCCCTAGTGCAGGGGTGGGGAACCTTTTTTGTGCCAAGGGCCGTTTGTATGGGGAAAAAATCCTTCGGGGGCCATATGTAAAAAAAATTCTTACAAATTGTCCTGCTGCAGCCATCCCATGCTCTGGCGGCTGCCGCTGAATAGGACTGACAGTCTATGACTGCTGTTGATTAAGAGGAATCTCGCGAGAACTACCGATCTCTCGCAAGAATTCCCATGTACTTTACTACCGGCAAAGCCGCCGGGGGGTGGGAGGGCCACTCAGACCGGCTATGGGGGCCGCATACGGCCCCTGGGCCTGAGGTTCCCCACCCCTGCCCTAGTGGATGGTAGAGCATGAAATACCCATGTCGATTTTGCGACCTGTCGACCCAAAGTCATGTTGATAGTTTCACCTGCACATTCTATATGTCGGTATTTTGACCTTGTCGGGATTTTAAATGTCGGGATTTTGTCCTTGTCGTTATTTTAAATGTCGGGATTTTGTCCTTGACGGTATTATGACCCATTCGGGATTTTGACCCTGTCGGGATTTGACTGCATCCCAAGTGTACATGCAAGGGAGAGTGCAGACTAGAATGAGGGCCTATATGTATTAAAAACACATTTGGGGATAGAGGCTTGAGAAGTGATGAGAGCTTGGAAGTATGTTTGTTTGGCAGTGTCCAGAGCATAACTATATGAGTAGTACATAATCTAATACTCCTTTTCCACTGACATAAAAATACTGTGTTTTTTCATATGAATGTGCACCTACCCAGGATTTTTGTCAAGGAAAAATGCCAGATTTTTCCCCTGGACACAAGCATAGTTCTTAGCAGGTCTTTTCTGGGTAACGAGCAGTGGAAACAGCTTTTAACTGGGATTTTAGACCTGGGAAGGGGCATCTGGCCATTGAGCAGGCGCTTACTGCTGCCTGGCCACCCGCCGGAGCCCAGCCGCCATTCCCCACTTGCCCGCTGCCCTGCTTTCCTGGATTTTTCCTTTCAATGGAAATGGAATCCACCCAGGAATAAAGTGCAGTGGAAACGAGACAAAAGAGTGGAAACTCGCCAAAATCCAGGGTAAAAAGTCCTGTGTATGACCCAAGATTTTGGTGGAAATGCGGTATTATTTTGAGGAAGTCTATTGGACTGCAAAATTTACATCCTTTACGTTCAAATTTCTTACCTAATTCCCTATACTCTTTCTTGAGGACATCCCACCTACCATTGACTTTGTCGTTGGTGCCGATGTGCACCAAGACCGCCGGGGTGCTCCCAGCCCCTCCCAACAATCTGTCGACTCGGTCCGCGATGTGCCGTACCCGAGCACCCGGGAGGCAACAGACCGTGCGGCGATCGCGGTCCCGATAGCAGATTGCCCTGTCTGTTCTCCTAATGATGGAATCCCCTACCACCACTATCTGCCTTGGTACCTCACTAACTGTCATCCCGTTTGAGCTAGAGGGACCGCTCCTCTGGTTGCTAGAGGGAGCCGTCTCCTCCAGCTCCGTCATTTCGTCTCTATCCTCCCCCGAAACTTCGTCCAACCGGGCAAATTTGTTCGGGTGTGATAGATCCGAGATGTCGTTCCTGTCCCTCCTGTCCCTCTTGTTTCCCCTTCTAACCGTGACCCAGCTGGCTACCTGATCCTCCTCCTCTACCAGTGACCCCATCTGCAACTCCTCCACCGTTCTATTTAGGCTTTGCTCAAGATTGGAAATATCCCTCAGTCGCTGAACGGTCCGCTCTAGATCAGTGACCTGGGCTTCCAGGGCGGACGTTCGCTCACATCTCGTGCAGATGTATTCGCACTGGGACTCTTGCTCCAGGTGCGCATACATCTTGCACAACATGCACTGAGTGAGATCAGGGCCCCACCCATTTTATCTTCCTCCCTGCGACTAACCCCCTAGTATACAGTAGATAGTTAAATTACAATGCAATTACACACTACAAGGTAATTTTTATCAAAATATAAGAAAGGTGATACTTATCTGTTCCTGCAGCTGTGTCACACTCCTGGTGTCCTCACACCTGTATCTGTCCGCTTCCTCTGTAATTTCTTCCAGTTGCACGTTTTCCTCAGTGGCCCGCTCTCAGATCATGCAGCACACTATCTGCACTTTGTGGACCCTTTAACAGGTCAGGCACCTGGGCTTCAAGCAAGAAAAAAAAAAAAAAAAAAAACAGAAGGGACAGAAGCCTCTTGCAACCTGGTTTAACCCCTTCCTGGATGTAACTCCTTCTTGGATATAACTCTGCACTTATTAAAAATGGCACTTAGGATAAAATGGCAGTTCAAAATTCACAAGTTCATTACATTCACTTGCCCCCTGCTGTTCTTATACTGCTGGTACTAATCAGCTACCAGTTATGGTGTGTACACACAGTCGACATGCACGGCATGAAGGAGAGAAGAGAGGACAGTACCGATACCTGTCACCACTGCAGGTGCTGGGCAGGGGCACAGATGGCAGGGTGCTGCGACACCCGGGGCCGTGGCACAGTAACCGCTTCCCCCCGCCGCCCCCCCCCATGCATACATCAGAGGCCACACCCCCCCTCCTCTATACGGTGGACTTCTGGGTCACTGCGCATCAGCCCTACAGCCCCAGGAGAAGCCCCTCTGGCCGCCGGAGCTATGTGAGTATGTAAGGCACAAAGACTATATAGTGCAGATCTGCACTATATAGTCTTGCCTGCCCTCACTATGTCGCTGCCGATTTGCACTCACATGAAATCGCGCATCAGCAGCGCATCGGGCTCGCAAGCCCTAAAAAGTACACAATCGGCATGCGATATGGCTTCCAATGTTCACTATATCAGCAACCTCAGAAGCCATATCGGACCATGTGTACACACCATTACAGTAACAACTCTTTCACATTGCAGCTAATTACCAGGTACAAGCCGGTTTCTTGCCCGTTGTAATGTGAAAGGGGTTTCCGGTTACAGTTAACTGGTAGCAACACGGCAATCCGAACCGGGTAAAAAGCAGAGTTCTTACTGGTTCATTGCCGTGTTGCTGTGCAGTGTTAACAGGTTAAATGGGTCGAGCGACCTGTTTCCTGTTCAAACTATGGAGGAGGCAGCACTTGGAGCAGCGCCAGCTCTAAGGGTGCCCACACACGCACTGATCCCAGCGTGCGTTGTGGGCTTAACTAGCACACATAGCATTGCATTGTATGCCTTGTGCATACGATGTGCATGCGATGCTATGCTAGAAAAAGCTCGTACAAAAAGTATGTGCAGCACATACTTTTTGTACTGTGCGATGGGGTGCCACGGGAGCGCGCACCCCATCGTATAGCATCGCACCGCCGGGAACGGTGCGTGTGTGGGCACCTTAAGCGCTGCCTCCTTCGCCGCACCCCCACATGATGTCAGCAAACCAGCAATATTGCCGGTTCGCTGCTGTGATCAGAACAGACCGCACATGCAGGGTCGCATCGGGACTGAACCATTTAAAAGTCCCGGTGCGACTCTTTATTTGCGGTCCGAACGCAGTATAAGTGTTTCCATGTACAGAGAGAGAGCCTAGGGTCATACAGTACATATACATAGTTACATAGTAGGTGAGGCTGAATAAAGACTTGCGTCCATCTAGTTCAACCTATGTTTATAGTAGCTTAACCCTTTGTTGTATAGTATGTTCTGATATTTTAAAGACAGATTATGTTACTTATTAGTAACCATGGATGTTTTTAACCTAAAATTGTTTATCTAACCTTATTTTAAACTTATATAAACTCCTTGTATTGTATGCAGGTGCAGCCCAGCAACCTGACAGTGAGTGTATGGTCATACATAATAACTCCTTGTATTATATGGAGGTTCAGCCCATACCAGTGACGCTATTAAGTGTATATACGTGCAGAAGGTCATAAATATACACCACTTACAGAAAGTAACATTTATGCTGTGTACACACCAGAACGATTTGGGCTCATTCCAATTCTGATGCAATTTTGACAGATTGTATTTAAAAAGAGCAGAATTGGGCATGTTTTCAATGTGATTCCCCACCGGTTGCTTGGTTACTTTGGAAATTTTACTTGCTGCATACCTCCCAACATGACCCATGCCAGGAGAGACACAATCCTCTGCTTCTGGACTTTTCCTCTTAATGTATGATTGCCATCAACTGTGTTCACTAATAAGAAAAGGTGTTTCACCACAGTTGATGGTAATTATATCATTAAGAGGAAAAGTCCAGAAGCAGAGCATTGTGCCCCTCCTGGCATGGGTCATGTTTGGAGGTATGTTGCTGCACTTAAGATTCGTCATCTATTCAGGGTTGCCTACCTGACCCTCTCCTTCAGGGAGAAAATGCTCTGTTCCTGGACTACCCTGGTAATGTATGATTGCCATCACCTGTGGGGAGCTAGGTCATTGATAAGAAATGACCTAGCTCCCCAAATCATACATTACCAAGAAGTCCAGGAACAGAGCATTTTCTCCCTGGAGAGGGTCAGGTAGGCAACCCTGATCTACATTGCATTGGTTACAGATCGTGTGCTCCAATAGAGCGTGCGACCATTGTACGATTTCAAGGAAATCATCGCACGATCATGGTCTTTCTGGTGTGTACCTACATAAGTCTATAGTGACACTATTACTATTTGGTACTTGTTTCCTAGAACGGCCACACCGATTTTGATCGGGTCGGAAAAATCGCGTCGATCGCATCGCATGCGAACAAATCGCATGCGATGCGACCGACGCGATGGACCCGATTTTTACATTGAATCAAATGTGAATAGGGTCCCTGGGACCCCAATTTTAACCCCCCTAATGGCTCAAATGGCCCCATTGTGAATGGCACCCACGATTGACGCCAACCCGAAGCGTGGCGAGCGTAGCCAGCCTGCAAGGGACGGCGGTACGCGTCCTCCGACCTTTTCATACCCCTACTATCCACGTCGGCGTGGAGTTGAGAATATAAAGTGTGGCGAGCGCAGCAAGCCACCGAGTCCGAAGCGTGGCAAACGCAGCGAGCCCTGCAAGGGGACGCGCATTACTTCACAGGTATACGCATCCCCTCGCGGGGCTCGCTGCGCTCGCCACGCTGCGGGCTCGCCACACTTTATATTCTCAACTCCACGCCGACGTGGATAGTAGGGGTATGAAAAGGTCGGAGGACGCGTACCGCTGCCCCACGCGGGCTCGCTGCGCTCGCCACGCTTCGGGTTGGCGTCAATCGTGGGGTGCCGCTCACAATGGGGGGCATTCATTTATAGGCATGACGGGGGCATATACAATGAGAAATGGACCATATTGGCCCATTTGCCATTGTTAGCTATGTAAAATGTGCTTAATCGCGTCCATCGCATCTTGTGCCATTATAATGGCACAAGACCAACGCGATGAACGCGATTACAATGTTAAAAATAATTTAACATTGAACCCTATGGCAAAATTGGGTCCATCGCGTCGCGTGCCATGTTAATGCACGCAACCGACGCGATCAACGCGATTTTGCCTTTGCCGTCAAAATGGACCTGATTTCAAAGGAAATCGGGTCCATCGCGTTAATCGTGTACCTTATATAAAGGTGCCCACAGACGCTACAATTGTACTGTGCTATGCGTTTTTGTCTGTACAATGGTTCTATACAATTTTTCTTCCAGCTTGCGATGCAATGTGCACTTGGATGCATGCGATGTGATTGTATGAACCCATGTTTGTAATGTTAAATTTCAGATGTAGTCTAAAAAGTACATGCAGCACATACTTTTTTAGACATACAATATCGGGCTCCCGGGAACGCGCATCGCATCGCACAAGCCCATAAACACCATCCAATAATTGTACATAAGATGCAATTTGTGCTTAAAAAGTACAAAACGCATTCGATAATTGATGCGTCTGTGGGCACCTTAAAGGTGCCCACAGACGCATCAATTATCGAATGCGTTTTGTACTTTTTAAGCACAAATTGCATCTTATGTACAATTATTGGATGGTGTTTATGGGCTTGTGCGATGCGATGCGCGTTCCCGGGAGCCCGATATTGTATGTCTAAAAAAGTACGTGCTGCATGTACTTTTTAGACTACATCTGAAATTTAACATTACAAACATGGGTTCATTTAGTTAAGGTACACGATTACTCCCGATTGTGGCCGTGCTAGGAAACAAGTATTTTATTAAAAACTCTTCAAGTCTTCTCTTCAACCTTTAACCACGTGACTTCTCCTTAGCCCGGCGCGACCCCGCCCAGCTGCATCCTGACTCCGAGCCCCCGCCCCCGCTTGATGGCGTCACCTGACAGCAGCCAATAAGCGGCTGCCACACTCCGGCTTGGCCCTACCTCGGCTACTTCCGGCAGTTGGCGGTCTGTCTCTCCCCGGCTTCCCCTTCCCTCCAGACCTAGTCTTGGTTCGGCCGCGCTGCTGCTGAGAGCTTGGAGCTGCTCTTCCCCCGGCACAGACATGACGCGAGTATCCGTGAGCGGCCTCCTCCTACTGGCCTTCGCTGCCGTCTCCACTGTATCGGCCTCCGATGTCCTGGACCTCACAGACGACGACTTTGAAAGCGTAGTGCCGCAGCACCAGCTCATTCTCGTAGAGTTCTACGCTCCCTGGTGAGTAGCGCTCGGTTTCTTCACAGGAATGTGGTCGCTGGTCCCGGGAATGGCCTCCAGTGCACGTCAGCGTGGGAGGCTGCTCGCTGTGGTGCCTGGCGATTCCTCCTGCACCGTCGCATCTCGTGGTGCCCTGTTCTGCTGTCTGCACTAGCTCTGAGGTTCCCTATAGCGCAGATGTAGAGTTATTTTGCTGCCAGCTACACACGTGGTACGTACTGCAGATAGATTAGATGTGTATATACCTGCAGTACGTATCTCTGTGGTACCTATCATGCTGCAGCCATGTACACTTGCCTAGTCCTCTATCTCTGCAGCAGCCATGTATGCCTGTGGTACACTCCGATGTGCTGCAGCACGAACCATAACAAATGAGTCTCAGCTCCTGGCGTTTCCTGCTGCTGCAATTTTTTGTTTCCTATGGGATATAGCTGTATGGGGTGTCAGGTGTGATGCATGGTGGCAAATGTGTTACCCACTTGGTCAGTGCTAGGTGTGTAGGGTGCACACTGACTGAACTGCATTTGGTAAAGCAATAATGCTACTGTTGGAGTTGTATTTGTACTGATGCAATCATCATGCATTACCCCAAATCACTTGTCTGGTATTTGCTTTCTCTTGGCACACCTGATTGTAATCTCACCAAATGCTGCTCACCCTGTGTTGGAGGCACAAATATAGAAGAATGAGTTTATCTCCTATGAATGAGTTCAGATAACCTGGACATCTATTTCTAGTCTACTAGGTGTAAGTATAGTTTGGGAGTGTGTAATCTTCTAATGATATGGACTTTTGTATATAGACTTGTATAACATGTACAGAACTTTTTTTTTTTTTTTACAATGACTTCATGTGTCTTATATACTTTGTACAAATCACTCTTCCGGTTACCGGTCCTCTAATTACTATATTGGGGATCACTACTAAACAGCATTTACTGTATTTTATTGGATTGTTTCATTTTAGTGTACAGTTGCTTTGCACAGTGCTGCTCATTGTGTAGTGCCAGGCCCTCCTTCCCCATGCAACATGCACTGAACTACTCTTCCCGTCTTCCCCAGCTCTGCTGTGATTTGGTGAAGGCCATGGGTGTGTCCTTGATGTGGTGTCTGCTTCTCATTTGCTGTCAGGAACTTGGTGTCCTCATTCTATTGGCTCTGATTACCAAATGAGGAATCATCCTTTCTTGTATCAAGGATTTCCTCCTTCCACGCTCTCGTTTTGCATCCTTAAGAGCAATTCTGTTGCACAGTGGTTACATTTCTTCTGTTTTGTAAAGTCAACCCCCCCTAATAAACCTGTTTCTTGCATAATGTGTTATTTCATTGCAATTCTGTGGCAAGGCATGATGGGACTTGTAGTTTCACAACAGCTAGAGGGCCATAGTTTAGACAAGAATATAAGTATTAAAGCTTTTTTCCTTGGCATGCTTTATCTGTAGATGCTATGGGTGAGATTTAATAGGATGAGAGATTCAGAAAGTGAGAAATCTCCAGTTTTTTTAAAGCGGCAATCATTTACACTGCAAAATAAGTTTGATTTTGCAGTGTAAATGATTGCCGCTTTAAAAAAACTGGAGATTTCTCACAAAATCTCTCATTTTCTGAATCTCTCATCCTATGAAATCTCACCCATTGTCTGTGTATCTGCTATTTGTATGCCTTCAGAGGAATGCAAGTGTTTTTTTGGTGTTAATAGCCCTTCTCTGAAACTAATGCAGGTGTGGCCACTGTAAGAAGCTTGCACCAGAGTATGAGGAGGCTGCCACAAAACTGAAGGGAACAGCCCCACTGGCTAAGGTATGATCTGTACCCGCTCATTAATTATTCTAGGCTTTTAATGTGGTTTGTTGGAAAGTATTCTCTCAATGCAGTTAATCTGGGTACACGCCTAAAGATTCAATCTGTCTGGTGGGACCAGAAATTTTAAGGCCCCCATACACTATGCTATTTTGGGACGATTTCATCTGATTTCAGGTGAAATTGGCCCAAAATCGCAGGTGTGATATCTGATCCGATGTGCGGTCCCGTGCGCATCGGACCGGATCAGGGAGGTCGGACAGTCAGTACATACGATCACGTCCGACCTCCATGTATGCATATGCCTGCCCACCTGACCGGCATATGCATGCAGACACCGGGGGAGCAGTGGGGCGGGCAGCGTGTCCCTGAGTGCTAAGCTGGCTGCGCCGGGGAGTGCTGACCTGGCCGGGCGGTGATGATCATAGATATCAGCAGAGCTGCGGGACGCGCAGTGGCGGGTATTAGATTTTAAAATACCTGTCAAATGACTGGCCGTTCTCTGATTGGCTGGCTGCCCCACTGCTCCCCCTGACCCTCACCGCCCGCCCCCTGCGCCCCGACGTGATAAATCGCAAGAGATTTATCACATGTCAAGTTTGGCTCATCAAGTGCCAAATTGTGTGTGAGCCTCCCGGGCGGCTCACAGGAGAATTGGGTCCAACTTGTCCTAAGGACAAGTCGGCCTAATGTATGGGGGCCTTTAAGGTTTCCATGCATCAGAAAGACCTTGCACCCAATCATACAATCTCAATGGATTGTGTGCACACAATCATACAATTCTGGCCCCGGGAGATTGTAGGATTGGTCATCTGATCTGACATGCTGCACATCAGATCAGTTGAGATTGGGAGCAGATTGCATGTGCTTAAAAGCACATGCAATTTGTCTTTAGATGGCTCATACAATCAGAGTCAGACTAGCAGAGAAGAGAGGTGCAGCTTCCGGGCAGCCCGTGGCAGTGAAGATGCTGGGAGCCACAGAAGTATCCTAGTGGCAGACGGGCGGGAGGCTGAAGAGAGCGGTAAACGTCCTTTTGCACAATTCTGTCACTACACTGAAAACAGTTTTCAGAGGATTGCTTCATTAGAGCGATTTAATAATGGAATAGCGCAGCAGATTGGTAGTTGCTGGCAGCCTGTAAATTAAATAAATAAAAAATGGATTTTTTTGGTACTGCTATCCTATTGATCCTTGTAGGCCAGCCCCCTATTTAAATGAAGCTTCAAGCATACAATCATACAGCAGATGGATTGTATGTCAGATTGTGAGTACATTGTGTGTCCAAAAAATGTCCAATCATGATTGTAGAGGCCCCCATACACTATGCGATTTTGGGCCGATTCCATGCGATTTCGGCACTTGGGCCGTGAAATAGTCCCAAAATCGCATGCGTGTGACATTTGATCCGATGCGCGGTCCCGTGCGCATCGGACCGGATCAGGAGGTCGGATGTTCAGCATGTACGATCACGTCCGACCTCCTGCGGGGGGCAGGCAGCAGCGGCTCTGAAATGAGTGCTCGGCGGAGGGGTGCCGGTGACAGTGGTGCAGGCGGCGGTTATCATTGTGCTGTCACTGTGCAGCGGGCTGGCAGCAGCGTCTCTGGGTGCAGCGGGGGATGCTGGTGACAGTGGGGCGGGCGGCGGTGATGATCCTCATGCTGTTACTCAGCGGGTGGGCAGCAGCGGCTATTACTAGTGTTCCCACTAGGCTGTTTTAGCGGTGCCCTGCCCTGGCTGTGTGCACTGGGAATCGCCTTAGACGGCGATTCCCGGCGCTTCCCCGGCAGCACGGTAACTTCGGCGGTGACGGCCCCGCCTCCTTTAGTGACGGCGCCGGCTGGACACGCCCCTTTTCACAACGTCGCGGCCCAGGTACGCCCCTTTTCGTGACGTCGCTGCCCGGGACCGCCCACAATTGTGACGTCGGCGGGCCCGGTCTGCCCCCCTCGCGCTGCGGCGCCCTGCCTGCCCTCATTTCTAGAGGGAACACTATATTACTACTTTAAAATAACATGTCAAATGACTATCCGGCTTCTGATTGGCTGAGATAGAGCACTCTCAGCCAATCAGTAGCTCCTTCCCAGCGACCGCTGATTGGCTGAGAGCACTCTCAGAAGCCAGGTAGTCATTTGACGTTATTTTAAAGATGAAATATCCGCTGCTGAGTGACTGCATGAGGATTATCGCTGCCGCCCGCGGCACCCAGAGACACTGCTGCCCGCCCCCACTGCTCACCAGCACCGCCAGTTAGCTTATACTGGGGAATGCAAATGTGCCTGAGGAAATAAAATGTCGTCTCTGTAATGTTTGTCTTGATGCATGTGAACAGTGAAACATCCTTCTCCCACCCCCCCCCCCCACCCCCCCTTTTTTTTTTTTTTTTTTTTTTTTTTTTTTTTTTTTTTTTTTTAGGTCATGTTAACTGTCTCTTGTGTTCTGACTTTTAAAATATTAACAAGACTGTGTTGCCCTTAGGTCGATTGTACAGCAAATTCCAAAATCTGCAACAAATATGGGGTTAGTGGGTACCCTACTCTTAAAATCTTCAGGAATGGTGAAGAGTCTGGAGCTTATGATGGGCCCAGGAGTGCTGGTAAGACTATTAATCTAAGTACTGTACTAATACAGATTTATCTCCGTTTATATGTTGTATATGAAGCATAAATGTTTAGTACATACTGTTCCAAAATTGTCTTGTAAGCCTGACATCTGTGACCAGTTAGTCCCAGTGCTAATGATTATGTTTGAATTGTTATATTATCTTGTGTCCCCATGAGGTCATACTCTTCCCACTATACTCCATATGAGGGTACTCTAAAGGTAGACCTGCCAAGGCCACTGACTGACTTGCACCAATAGGATTAACCTAATCAATGTCTGTGCTAGTAAAGAAAAGTGCCTAATAGGTTACTTATATGTTGGGCGCCCACTAAGCTATTTGCTTAGTTTTCCGCGTCGCCAAACTATATAAAACCAACTCCATGCCGACATGGATAGTGGGGGTATGAGCATACTAACAATAGTAGGGTATGAATTCCCGAATGGGTCAAAATCCCGACATTCAAAATCCGATAGGGTCAAAATCCCGACATAGAATGTACAGGTCAAACAGTCGACATGACTTTCGGTCGTCAGGTGCGAGGTCGACATTGTTTTTTTCACTGTTTTTTTTTCACTGTTTTTTTGACCCGAATGTCGACACATCAACATGGACACAGTTGCAAGTCAACCGTATCACTCACTTTGCTTCGGGCACACTATTTTATTCTCCCACCACGCCGTAGTGGATGGTAGGGCATGAAATACCGCCTGTCGGTTCAAAAAACAGTGAAAAAACCCATGTCGACCGAATGTCATGTAGACTGTTTCACCTGTACATTTTAAATGTCGGGATTTTGACTGCATACCTGCCCAACTAACATATAAGTACCCTTAAGTGTTACAGCCCATACACATTCAGCAATTTTGAGCTGAAAGCAGCCCAGTTTTGCTGTCTGAGCTGCATTGTGCTCAAAAGCCGCCCAATGTGTATGGCCTGGCGGTGAGTGCTATTGTTGGTATTGCCATCAGATGAGTGATGGGGTGGATCGCTATGTCTTTCTATGGAAAGCCATCCACCCCTGAGAAGATCTTAGATTGGTGAAAATCGCTCAGTGTATGCAATTTTCCCTATAATCGCTGGGCAAAAAAATGGCAATTGTCCTTATCATACCCGCATTAAAGAAAGCCGTATCTGTAGGGATTGTTTTCTGCTGTCTTACAGGACATAGCTTAGATCAGTCATGCACAGAATTTAGGAATTGTAGTACTTTGAACTGAAAGGTTGACTTGTTGCCTTTATTCACTTGTGTTTTCTTGGTGGTATAAAAGCATAATTGTGTTGGGCGCTCACTGCTCTACATAACTGGTCACATTTTATATGGACACCTAGGTTTCTGCAAAATTGTGATGCCATGCATTTTATATACCCCAATAATGCATTGAAGAGTGTATGAGCTAGTGTTTCATGGCAAGCTCTCTGGTTGTTGCTTTAGGAAGGCATTGTAGCCCATGTATTCGGTACCTCTATTATAGCAGTGCCCTGCTGTAATTGTCCACATGGTAACATTACACTCTGAATCGCATTGCACTCTGAATCACATGGTGTGTATTTCTGGGAATGCAATGCTGTATTGTGTATAAACTAGTCTAATGTGACCTGTGATTTAATCCTCTTCAAATTTGTTTGCGACTGTCATTACTACTTCACTGTAGACCAGTGATGGCTAACCTTGACACTGTTGAACTACACATCCCAATATGCCCTGCATCAGTGTTAGCATGGCCAAATAGTAAAACTGTAGCAGGGTGTGCTGGGATGTGTAATTCAACAGCTGGAGTGTTAAGGTTAGCCATCACTGCTGTAGACTGTAATAGGCTATACTCAATTTGGCTGGTTGATGGAATTGCACTTATTTTCAGGAATTGATATACCCCGTACTTGTCCTACATAGCCTTGAACTGTAACTGTTGTGTTCTTGTGTTGCCTACTTATCATATTCTGTAACTGGGCGCTGCAGATTCCTTGTAGTGTTGGATAAAGGTAAACTGCTTAGTTTCTGTATTCATGCATAGCAACAGAATATCTAGCAAGTAGCGTTGACAGAAAGGAAGACTAACCATGTCATGTAATGTGTTGCCGAATAATCGATGGAGTATTTGTGTCTGGTCCTTCCCTTAGATGGAATTGTCAGTACTCTTAAGAAACAAGCTGGACCTGCGTCTGTGGATCTCCGTTCTGTAGGGGAGTTTGACAAATTCATAGCCAGTGACGATGCCTCTGTTGTTGGTGAGTGGGAAATTTTGCACGGAGATCTTACCTTCTAAGATTTCTTATACTTATAAAGTTTCCACATAAAGTATACATGCTTGTGAATCAGTCCATGATTTTTGTGTACAGGCTTCTTTCGTGATCTGTATGGTACAACTCATTCTGAGTTTCTGAAGGCTGCCAACACCTTGAGGGAGAAGTATCGGTTTGCTCACACTGATGAATCTGAGCTGGTGGACAAATATGATAACAATGGGGAGTAAGTACATGGCTTCCCTAACCTCTAGACATGGCAGAATTAACTTGGGCTGCATTACATAGGCTTGGTGGGAATCTGGGTGTAAGAACTAATGGTTTCTGTGTTTTAGGGGTATTGTCTTGTTCCGTCCACCTCGCCTGGCAAACAAATTTGAAGATGGCTCTGTTACATTCCCTGCTGATGAGAAAATCACATCTCACAAAATTAAGACGTTTATCCAGGATAACATGTGAGTAATGCGTCAAGTATTTGTTTGACCTTATGTGGAGGTGCAGTTCTGATTCTTAGGCCAAGACTGTCTATATTGTAATGGCCTTTTGTGTGCGGGTGCCGGACAGCTCCCCGACAGTCTGGATTCCGACAGTCAATACTCCGACGTTGGAATCCCGACTGCTCCCTTGTGGGGGTCCGCGACCCCCATAGAGGGAGAATAAAATAGGTGGCGAGCCCGCAAGGGGCTTCATTGCACTCCCCCCGCTGTGCAGTCAGGATTCCAACGTCTGAGTAATGACTGTCGGAATTCCGACTGTTGGGCAATTATACCACACCCATGTGTGCATTGCTACAATTTGGGTAATGATCTTCAATGGGAATTTTTTTTTTTTTTATTTATATAACAAATGTGAGTGGTGCTGGCATTTGTAGCAGATATTTTGTGCATCTCAGATGTTGGCACACAAAGGGTTAGTCGCATATTTTATTAACACTTATATAGTGCACTCGTACTGCAGCGCTTTCCAGAAAATATTTGAACACTAACAGCAGTCCCTGCCCCAATGGAGCTTACAATCTATCTGGTAGATTTATGAAGCAGCGCTGTGGGGCATATGCGTTATCCCCGCACGCTAAAGCAGGGGATAACGCTTCACTTCATTTATGACACCCGCGATGCGGGTGTGTAACGCTCGGCGCTATGGGGGAGGAGGGGTAACGTATATACTTTAGGGGGAAGTGGGCGCCTGCCTCATACCTTATTTATCAACAGCCTTTGTGGCCACGCGCTGCTGCTTTCAGCTCTTGTACATAGCGCCGTATTTTTCTGGCGCTGTGTAGTAGTTTAAACGGAGTTTTTTTTTTTTTGTTCATTAAAAAAACTTTATTGGTCCTCTGCCCGGCTGACAGAGGTTTCTCTCCCCGGCGCCTGCTGGTCCCCGCCGTGCGACGGATGTATCTGCGCATGCGCCAGGTACACATCGCCTGACAAGGTAACCGGCGCATGCGCAGTACTCGGGAGAGGGGGGAGCACACAAACGTTATGGGAGGAAGCGTATCCCCGGCAGGAGGGGATAGCGCACTCCCATAACGTACAGTCGAGCATTAATAGATTAGGGTGATAGACAGGTTCTCTTCACCACGATAAAGTGGTGAAGCGAACCTGCGCCCTTAAGGAACCTTAAGGCAATATTAATAAATCTACCCCTAAATTCCCTACCACACATGTACACACATTCTAAGGTAATTTATCAGAAAAAAAAAAAAAAAAAAAATTTGAATATGGGAGGTAACTGGAGGAGACCCATGCAAGTATTGGGAGACCATACAAACTCTGTGCAGTTAGGGCCATAATAGGAATCAAACCCATGACCTCAGCACTGTGAGGCAGTAATGCTAACCATTACACCATCCGTGCTGCAGTTATGCAGTATGTTTGTAATCCACCAAATCCCAATAGGATTAATTTAAAATCTGTTGTGGCTGGAAATCTAGACTTTATATCGCTATGCTTAATTTGTAGAAGAAAAAAAAGTAAAGTAATAAGTAATTTGGTTGTATAAAGGGATTCAGTATGAAATCCCGGCGGTCGGGATCCCGGCGTTCAAAATCCCGACCGCCGAAATCCCAACAAGGGGGGGACGTGGATCGCCCCCCCCCCCTTGCGGGCTCGCTGCGCTCGCCACGCAGCGGGCCCGGTGCCTCGCTACACTCGGCACGCTAATTTATTCTCCCTCCAGGGGTGTCGTGGACACCCACGGAGGGAGAAAGTGTCGGGATTTCGGCGTCGGGATTCTGAACGCCGGGATCCCGACCGCCGGGATTTTAACTGCATCCCGTATAAAGTAAACCTTGTAATGCAGTTATTGAACTTGCGATTAAACCTAGTTTACTCCCATGATTTCTAAGGTCATTACCTGGATCTTGAAATCTCTAATTTCTGCATCATGGTTTCGGGAAGTGTCTTTAGTTTAGGCAAGACCACGTAATATACACTGAATTTTGTATTTTGAAAGTATTCCAAAGCCTGCCTTCTGAAAGGCCCAGTTAGTGTAGCGCTCACCATTGTGGTGAGTTATAGATTACTGGACTGTTACTGTGAGGCACCATGTTGAGTATGCTAGCAGAATTGCCTCTTAGACTTCCCTGCCTCATGTTCTGCTTTGGGTAATTTTTTTTTTTAATATCAAGCGTACAAGGCAAACTGATTAACGTATGCATCAGTTGCCTGTTCTTGCTTATCTAATCAATGCACAAACTTATGGTTATAATGCTGCTTACCTTAAATATTGACAACTACGCCCAACCTCTGTTTAAATTCTTGGAGCCCTGGAACTATTTGGAAATGCTGTTTCTGACGCTCCTGTTGCACCGCTATCTATTCTAATCAGCACTCTGATTCATGTGCATGACAAATGTGGAGGGTTTGCTAAGGGTTTAGCTGCATGCCTTTGGGAGATGTATGATGAGGTATAAAAATGTCCCATATGTGATAAAAGCGAAACTATAACACTCATAGGTTTTAACCCCTTCCTGACAGAGCCAGTTTTTGCGTTCCTGACAGAGCCCTTTTTTTCAAATCTGACATGTCTCACTTAAGTGGGGATAACTTTTTTTTGCTTTTACTTATCCCAGTGGTTTTGAGATTGTTTTTTCGTGACACATTGTACTTCAAATTAGTGGTAAATTTGGGTCGATACAGTCTGTGTTTTTTTGTGAAAAATACCAAAATATCGTGAAAAAATGGAAAATTTAGCGATTTGCAAAATGTTAAATTTTCTGCTTGTGAGACAAATAATCTTACCACTCAAAATAGTGAATAACTAACATAGACCATATGTCTACTTTATGTTGACATCATTATTTCAACTTCCTTTTAATTTTTTGGGACACTAGGAGGCTTACAATATGAATAGCAAATTCTCAAATTTTCAAGAAAATTTCAAACACTGATTTTTTTAGGGACCAGTTCAGTTCTGATGTGACTTTGAGGGACTTGTATGTGAGACACCCCCATAAATGATGCCATTTCAAAAACTGCACCCCTCACAGTATTCAAAACAGCATTTTGGAAGTTTGTTAACCCTTTAGGTGTTTCACAGGAATTAAAACAAAGTGTAGGTGAAATTTCAAAATTTCTTTTTTTTTGCAGATTTGCAATTTTAATACATTTTTATAAGGAACACAGTACATTTTACTAGAGAAATGTGACTAAAAATTGATTCCCCCAATTCTTTTGTTTTCATAAATATCCTATATGTGGCCCTAGTGTGCACGGTGACCAAACCACAGGCTTCATAATAGAAGGAGCACCTACTTGATTTTGGAGCCTCCTTTTTATGAGATTATTTTTTAGGCACCATGTAGGTTTCAAGGCACCATAAGATGCTAAAAGTTAGGAACCCCCCCACAAGTGACCCCATTTTGCAAACTACACCCCTCAGGGAATTCATCTAGGGGTATAGTGTACATTTCAAACCCCCAGGGGTTTCACCAATTGTGGTACAACTGGGCAGTGAAAATGAAAAATTATTTTTTTTACACAAAAATGCAGTTCTGGCTCCAAATTTGTCATTTTCAGAAGGTATGAAGGAGACAAAGCACCCCAAAATCTGTGCCCCAATTTCTCCCGAGTACGGCAATGCCTCACATGTGACCAAAAAATACCAGTTGGGTGCATGGCAGGACTCAGAAGGGAAGGAGTGATTTTTGGATTTTGCAGCTCAGATTCTGGTGGAATTTTGGTGGGTGCTATGTCGCATTAGCAAGACCCCCCAAGCACCAATACAGTGGAACCCCCCCACAAGTCACCCCATTTTGCAAACTACACCCCTCAGGGAATTCATCTAGGGGTATAGTGTACATTTCAAACCCCCAGGGGTTTCACCAATTTTGATACAAGATGGCAGTGGAAATGAAAAATTACATTTTTTTACACAAAAATGCAGTTCTGGCTCAAAATTTTTCATTTTCAGAAGGTATGAAGGAGAAAAAGCACCCCAAAATCTGTGCCCCAATTTCTCCCGAGTACGGCAATGCCTCACATGTGACCAAAAAATACCAGTTGGGTGCATGGCAGGACTCAGAAGGGAAGGAGTGATTTTTGGATTTTGCAGCACAGATTCTGGTGGAATGAATGGTGGGTGCTATGTTGCACCAATACAGTGGAACCCCCCCACAAGTCACCCCATTTTGCAAAGTACACCCCTCAGGGAATTCATCTAGGGGTATAGTGTACATTTCAAACCCCCAGGGGTTTCACCAATTTTGATACAAGTGGGCAGTGAAAATGAAAAATTACATTTTTTACACAAAAATGCAGTTCTGGCTCGAAATTTTTCATTTCCAGAAGGTATGAAGGAGAAAAAGCACCCCAAAATCTGTGCCCCAATTTCTCCCGAGTACGGCAATGCCTCACATGTGACCAAAAAATACCAGTTGGGTGCATGGCAGGACTCAGAACGGAAGGAGTGATTTTTGGATTTTGCAGCTCAGATTCTGGTGGAATTTTGGTGGGTGCTATGTCGCATTAGCAAGACCCCCCAAGCACCAATACAGTGGAACCCCCCCACAAGTCACCCCATTTTGCAAACTACACCCCTCAGGGAATTCATCTAGGGGTATAGTGTACATTTCAAACCCCCAGGGGTTTCACCAATTTTGATACAAGTGGGCAGTGAAAATGAAAAATTACATTTTTTTACACAAAAATGCAGTTCTGGCTCGAAATTTTTCATTTTCAGAAGGTATGAAGGAGAAAAAGCACCCCAAAATCTGTGCCCCAATTTCTCCCGAGTACGGCAATGCCTCACATGTGACCAAAAAATACCAGTTGGGTGCATGGCAGGACTCAGAAGGGAAGGAGTGATTTTTGGATTTTGCAGCTCAGATTCTGGTGGAATTTTGGTGGGTGCTATGTCGCATTAGCAAGACCCCCCAAGCACCAATACAGTGGAACCCCCCCACAAGTCACCCCATTTTGCAAACTACACCCCTCAGGGAATTCATCTAGGGGTATAGTGTACATTTCAAACCCCCAGGGGTTTCACCAATTTTGATACAAGTGGGCAGTGAAAATGAAAAATTACATTTTTTTACACAAAAATGCAGTTCTGGCTCAAAATTTTTCATTTTCAGAAGGAATGAAGGAGACAAAGCACCCCAAAATCTGTGCCCCAATTTCTCCCGAGTACGGCAATGCCTCATGTGTGACCAAAAAGTGGCAGGACTCAGAAGGGAAGGAGTGATATTTGGATTTTGCAGCACAAATTCTGGTGGAATGATGGTGGGTGCTATGTCGCATTAGCAAGACCCCCAAAGCACCAATACAGTGGAACCCCCCCACAAGTGACCCCATTTTGCAAACTACACCCCTCAGGGAATTCATCTAGGGGTATAGTGTACATTTCAAACCCCCAGGGGTTTCACCAATTTTGATACAAGTGGGCAGTGAACATGAAAAATTACATTTTTTTTACACAAAAATGCAGTTCTGGCTCAAAATTTTTCATTTTCACAAGGAATGAAGGAGACAAAGCACCCCAAAATCTGTGCCCCAATTTCTCCCGAGTACGGCAATGCCTCACATGTGACCAAAAAATACCAGTTGGGTGCATGGCAGGACTCAGAAGGGAAGGAGTGATTTTTGGCTTTTGCGGCTCAGATTCTGGTGGAATGAATGGTGGGTGCTATGTGGCATTAGCAAGACCCCCGAAGCACGGTGAAATTATGAACCTAATATTCCATAGATGTGTGGTATATTTTAAAACACTCCTTTATACATAGGCCGGGTTTGTCGGGGCAAGTGTCACACTGGAAAATAGTTTGCTTTCTTATTCCCTTTTTATAGCAAACTTTGCACCTTTTTTGTGTCCTGCCCTTTTTTCCAGTGGAGGGGATTTCATCAGGAAAATGCTGCCCTGGTACAATACGGGGGCCAGTACTAGAAGTACTGGGGCCCTCTGCCTGCTGGTTCCCAAATATTAGGCCCTTTATGACTTCCTCTTGAAAGTGCATAAATGTCCCCCTCTGGCCGGTAGAACGGAATAGCACGTAAGCGTTATACAGTGCCATCTGGATGATATACACGGCCACCTTCTTGTACCAGATTTTTGTTTTCCGCAGGGCACTGTACGGCTTCAGTACCTGATCTGAAAGATCCACTCCGCCCATGTACCTATTGTAATCCAGGATACAATTAGGTTTTGAGGTGTGGGTACTGGTACCTCGTACAGGGACGGAGGTGGTACTGTCTCCGTGAATTGTTGTCAGTATAAGGACATCCCTCTTGTCCTTATATTTGACCAACAACATATTTTCGTTGCATATTCCCCTGCTTTCACCCCTTCTCATTACTTGGGCAATGTGCGTTTTTGGGAGGCCTCTTTGGTTCTTGCGCACAGTACCGCAAGCTGCTGTACCTCTTGAACCAAGGGCCTTAAACAGGGGGATGCTGGTGTAAAAGTTATCCACATAGAGGTGATAACCTTTATCCAGGAAGGGGTGCACTAAATCCCAGACAATTTTCCCACTAACACCTACGAGGGAGGGGGGGCATTCTGGCGGTTCAATTCTTGAATCCTTCCCTTCATAAACCCTAAACCTGTGAGTGTACCCTGAGGTGCTTTCACACAGTTTATACATTTTTATGCCATACCTTGCCCTCTTACTGGGAAGGTACTGGCGGAATTTAACCCTTCCTTTAAAATGTATAAGGGACTCGTCGATACAAATAAATTTTTCAGGGATGTACACCTCTTCAAATTTGGCACTGAAATGATCAATGACCGGCCTGACTTTGAATAGCCGGTCAAAGGTGGGATCATCTCTGGGTGGGCACTGTGCATTATCGGTGTAATGTATAAATTTAAGAATTGTCTCAAATCGAGCCCGGGGCATGGCCATACGGTAAAATGGAGTACTGTACAGAACATCTGTACTCCAATATTGCCTAATTTCTGGCTTTTTTACTATGCCCATATGAAACACCAGACCCCAAAACGTCATCATCTCTACTGCATCTACAGGGGTCCACCTAGCAAATGATGACGTGGGGTTTTGAGCAATAAACTGCTGGGCATATAAATTAGTTTGGTCCACCATTAAATTTATAAAATCATCAGAGAAAAATAATTTGAAAAAGTCAATTTCTCTGAGACCTGTGGAATCAAATTGGATTCCTGGCATGGCCAAAAACTCAGGAACCTGGGGCTCAAAATTGTCTGGTGGTGGGGTCCATACGAGATCAATTGTTGGGGGGGGGGGTCTCAGCTGCTCTACGGGGGCGTCTTTGAGGGGGTCCCTCATCACCAGAGGAGGAAGAGGAGCTTAAGGCGAATCCTTCAAATTCCCCGCTTGCATCACTGGCTGTGTCAGAGTCAGAAGCAAGCATGGCATATGCCTCCTCCGCTGAATACATTCTCCTGGATGACTGGGAGGACATTTGGGAGGACATTTGGGAGGACATTTGGGATGCCATTTTTATTTTTGTGTTACTGGTAGTGAAATGTTTCAACACGTGTATAGTGTAGGGGGGGGTACAAACTTTATTTCAATCCGGGGGGTATGTAGTGTGTAGTGTGTATGTGGTGCAGAAAAAAAAAAAATACTTTATACCAATAAAAAAAAAAAAAAATGAAGGGGTTAAAAATAAAAAATTTAAGGGGTTAAAAAAAAAAAAAGGTCCTGCGCCAAAAATTGAGCACAGATGTTGGTCAGTAACGTCTGTCACTGAACAGCGCTCAAAGGCAACAGGAATTTGATCAAAAAAAAAAAATATAGATCAACCCTGTGCCGAAAAAGATGATCAGTGATGTACGTCACTGATCAGCGCACAGCGGCCACAGGACACCCACAAAATCACAGTGTGTGTAAAAAAAAAATTAAAAAAAGACCCCACAGCACTCACAAAAAAAAAAAAAGGTGATCAGTGATGCGACACTGATTACCAGTGAGGTGCAGCAGGTGCACAACCTTTGGTGCAACTGACAGGTATATATAAAAAAAAAAAAACCTCTGTACCCCCAAAAAAGTTGCTGATCACCTCAGATATAGTGATCAGCACAAAAGGCGGGGGCAGCAGACACAAAATTTAGCACTCTCTATCACTCTGTCACTATCTCTCTCTATCTCTCTATCTCTCACTATCTATCACTCTATGACACTGCAGCAGCAGCACTGACAGGTATATCTATATATAAAAAAAAACCTGCGCCCCCAAAAAGTTGCTGATCAGTTAATTTATACTGATCAGCACAAAAGGAGGGGGCAGCAGTCAGTTATATCAAAAATATATAGCACAATCTGTCACTATTTCTCTCTATCTCTCTCTCTCTATCTCTCTCTATCTCTCTATAACTATCACACTGCAGCAGCACAAAATATAGCACTCTGTCACTAGGCCTCTCTATCTATCTCTCTCTCTCTCTCTATCTCTCTCTATCTATAACTATATCACACTGCAGCAGCACAAAATATAGCACTCTCTGACACTATCTCTCTATCTCTCTCTCTCTATCTCTCTCTATCTCTCTATAACTATCACACTGCAGCAGCACAAAATATAGCACTCTGTCACTAGGCCTCTCTATCTATCTCTCTCTCTCTCTCTCTCTCTCTATCTCTCTCTATCTCTCTCTATCTCTCTCTATCTCTCTATCTATCTCTCTATCTATCTCTCTATCTATCTCTCTATCTAGCTAGTACACTGCAGCAGCACAATTTCACAGGAAGGCACAAGTAGCAACAGGATCCAGGAAGCAGTGATGAAGCAGCGATCAGGTAAGTATGGAGCAAGTATGGAGCAAGGTTCTGGTCAGAATGGCGGCAGGGGGGTACGGTGACCGCACTGCACGCTATTCCAGACCGGAATGGCGTCTGCAGTGCAGTCACCGTTAGTTTAAATCCCCCTCCTTGGCTGTGATTGGTCCGTCGGTCCGACGAACCAATCACGGCCTTTGGGGGCGGGCGGGGTGAGGTGGGGTGACACCAGTGTCACCCTTACACCCCGCGGTGATTGGTGCTGTACTTTACAGCACCAATCACCTCTGATCCCGTGTCACCGGCGAACGTTATTCGCCGGTGACACAGGAAAACGCTGTAATTGGCTGTTCACACTGAACAGCCAATCACAGCGATCGCCGACGGGGGGGCGGCATCGCAGCCCCCCCTGGGCATGCACGGACATGTCTGCTGTCAGGGACAGCAGACATGTTGAAACTGTCACCGCGTCTATAGACGCGGTGACAGTTTAAATCCATGACGTACATTTACGCCATGTGTCGGGAAGTGCTTCCCGACCATGACGTAAATGTACGTCAAATGTCGGGAAGGGGTTAAGAAATAAGACTGGCTCTTTATTCTGGGTCATTATCACGTAGAGCAGGGCTGGGCAACACCGGCCCTCCAGATGTTGATGAACTTCACATCCCAGCATGCCTTGCATCAGTTTCAGCATGGCCACATAGCAAAACTAATGCAAAGCATCCTGGGATGTGTAGTTCATCAACATCTGGAGGGCCGGTGTTGCCCAGCCCTGACGTAGAGGTTTACTTTTCAAAACTGAACTTGGCTTGTCTCATATTTGACACTTACGTTTTTGATGCAGAGTTTCTGTATAACCCTTTTTTCCTTTTCACTCCCTGAACAATAAGGGGGGTATTCCATGCAGGATCACGGCTGTCTATCTCTCCTGACCAGACGTGATCCTAGCCGGTTTGCATTTTGAACGACAGGCGAGATTCAGTGTCCCGCCTACCGATCGCCGCAATAACTGACATGGATTGTCGATCTGCGGCTGGGATCGCAACAAACCTCGGCTGTTATTGGCAGAACGGGCCCAACCACTTCTAAAGTTGGACTCGTTCTGCCGTGATCCCTCTTCAATGCTGTCTGTAAAGACAGCATTGATTAGTGACCCGCCGCTATTTCCCCCGTCAGGAATAGCGGCGGCACATTGAATACCCCTAAGACTTTGATATCTCATCCAATGCTTGCGGTTGGGTTTTTCTTTTTTTCAACCTCAAAAAGGTACTTGTGTTTTTGCAGGGCGCCCACTAAGCTTTTTTTCTTAGTGGGCTATTCTGCGTAGTGAAATCACATCACATGCAATTTTGCGGTGCTATGCGATGCGATTTTCCTAACTAACATAAGTACCGTTAATTTTTAGTGCGCATGGCATTTGCAGTGCGATGCGATTTTTCATTGTATGAGCACCCATGCGATGAGATGTGATGGTACTTCGGTACTTGTGCAATATCTGGGCACCCGTTTTTTTTTTTCATTGCATTGCATGCAATATAGTGGCATACAATTCATGCGATGTGATTTTTCATTGTAAAGACCAAATTTTTAATTGTATGTGATTTCATACCCCCACTATCCAACTACGCATGGAGTTTATTTTATATAGTGTGGCGAGCCACCGAAGCGTGGCGAGCCCCGAGAGGGGACGCAGAATACATGTAAAGTAATCCGCGGGGCTCTCCACGCTTCGGGCTTGCTGCGCTTGCCACACTATATAAAATCAACTCCATACGTAGTTGGATAGTGGGGGTGTGAAATCACCCATGGGTGACTATACAATTAAAAATCTGGTCTTTACAATGAAAGATTGGGCGCCCAGATAATATAAGAAGCACCCATGCACACCCCCACTATCCACGTCAACCCGAAGCATGGCGCGGTTACGCGTACTACTGACCTTTTCATACCCCCGCTATGCACGTAGGCGTGGAGTTGATTGAGCCACGAGTCCCGCGGATTACTTTACATGTATTCCGCGTCTCCTCACGTGGCTCGCTGCGCTCATCACACTTTATAAAATCAACTACATGCTGACATGGATAGTGGGGGTATGAAAAGGTCATGAGGACAAGTAACCGCGGGGCTTGCCACGCTTCGGAGTGACGTGGATAGTGGGGGTGCGCATGGGTGCTTTTTAATGAAGTACCATCACATCTAATAGCATGGATGCTTATACAATGAAAAATCTCACCGCAAATGGCATGCGATGCGGGCAGGGGTGCACTAAAAATTAATGGTACTTGTGTTAGTTGGGCGCCCACTATAGTTAGTACGCTCATACCCCCACTATCCATGTCGGCATGGAGTTGATTTTATATAGTGTGGCGAGCGGACGCAGAAAACAAAGCAAATAGCTTAGTGGGCACCCAACTAATATATAAGTACCAAATTAACTAAGGGAAATTGCATCGCAAAATTGCATGCGATTTTTCCTATGGTGCCGTATGTAAAAAATTACGTTCTTGGTTTTTCAATCCCATGTAGAACATGCACTTAGCTCACTGGTCCCTGAAACACACCATTCTAAAATTGCAAGGCGGGGATGTGCTAGCTGGCTTGGGTACTACTCTGCTACCTCATAGAACTGAACATTTAAAATAGAGCACTTAAAGTAATTACTAGTGCTTTGCATATTCACTTCAAGCCATAGGGACTAATAAAAAATTGCTACAGTACCTAAATTTTAACTAGTATCTGGATGCAGTATGGGGCCTTAGCTTGCCACCAAGCAGTTTAAGATACTCACTTGGGACTAACCCCTATTCTGCTGTTTTTTGGGAGAGAAGCAAAGCAACGACAAAGGTAAATCAGATGCTTGGTTGCACAGGGTGAGGAATCGGCAGCAGAAAGAGTAATGCCAATATTTGTCACTGGTATGGCCTTCTCTAGAATACTGTACCCATTCCAGGAAGGCATGTCTCCAGAAGGATATACATACACTAAAGCAGGGGTGGGCAATTATTTCAGCTGGGGGGCCACTTAATACGCACTACAGAAATAGGGGTTGTCATCACTCAAAAAGGGGTGTGTACTTAAATATATTGTATCACCCCATATAACTCTTTTACACAATAGTAGTGCCCTTATACTTACATATGCCGCACAGATTGAGCCAAAAATCACATTATGCCACACAGAATGAGTGAAATTTCACACTGAAGTAGTAAAAATTCACATTATTCCATGTCCCTCCTGTTTGCCAACACCAGCCCCCCCCCCCCAAGTGATTCCCCACACCTGCCCTCATTAGTAATGCCACATGCCTCCCCCCTTTAGATATTCCAAACACCTTTGCACCAGCCTTTAAAAAAAAAAAGGCGATTATTAGTGACTCACCCATTTGCGGCGTTAGGGACATGTGGGGGGCAGGCGGCTCGACGCTGCTGTGTGTGGCAGCTTTGTGTGGCGTAGTCCTGTGGCCTTTAGTGCATGCTACACAGGACTACGCTGCACCTGCACACACCCGCCATCGAACACACAGCAGTGGGCCAGTCAGGAGCTGTTCACGGCCCGCATGTGGCCTGCCTATTGCCCACCCCTGCACTAGAGTGCACAAAGCTCAACTAACACATACAAATGGGACGTTCAGGTGATTGTTTGTGGAAGCTGTTTGAAATCCTTTATTTAAATGAGAATTTATTTAACCTTTTTGATTTTGTTCTTTCCTTCCCCTGTAGATTTGGCCTATGCCCTCACTTGACAGAAGACAACAGAGAATTGATCCAAGGAAAAGATCTGCTTGTAGCCTATTTTGATGTGGATTATGAGAAGAATCCCAAGGGTTCAAACTACTGGAGGAATAGGTAGACTGCATTTCCCCTTATCTGTGGTGTGTAAGGCACAAGTATCAAGTACCCAGCTATTTATCACTAGAATAAGCAGATACTGCTTCCATATTCTGGTGTATAAACATTGCTCTGAAGTGCTTGTTTCTCCTTCGGGAGACATCAGGGGCCACAGCGTTACAGTGGGTAGTAAGGAGATGGGAGAGCACCAGCACCCTAGAGGTTAAACTTGAACTGCCTCCCAGGCAGCCGGGCTCCTCCCCTCCTCTACCCCGCCTCCAGGCCAGGAAGCTCAGTTTTTTCGGGTGCTGGCAGGAGCCAGATGCACCTAATAGAGGGGCTGCAATTTAGCAGCCTAACTTGATTTTTATATTTTATTTTTCATTTTTCTTTTACACTGACTTGTGTCAGTGACAGAGCAGCAGCACTGGGGGTCTGCACAGACACCTGCGCTGCTGCTCCATCACCCGGGTCCGGAGCTGCATCGCCACTCGAGGGTGGGGACCTGCAGCGGCCCCCGGGCACTGGGGAGCCACAGCCGCCACCGGACGCCGGGGACCTGACAAAGGTAACGCGCTCCCCGCTGGGAGCGCGCGCGATTGCGCTTGCTGGGCATTGCGGCTGCAGCAGTTCGGCGGGGGGGACCGCCGACTGCGCTGACAAGCGGACGGCTGGTTCGCCACCCGCTCCCGCTGGACCACCAGGGAAACGGTTTGTGGGCAGCGGCGCCAGGTATGCGGGGCCGCCCGGTAGCGCCGGACCCCTGCCATTTTTACCTGCGCCGCATGTGGACACCTCCCTGGGGGCCATTTGTCAGCAGGGGGAGAAGGCTCCCCCCACATCAGCCTCTCCACCCGGGGACAGTAGGCAGGGAACTGTGTTTAACACACAGAGAGTTCCCGCCACTGAGATCCCTTCCTGCCTGCCTGCGACATGTGAGGAGGGACACGGAGGAGCTCATAGCCACCCGGAGTTCCACTCCTTCACTGCCAGGTCATTTGGGCATGTCCCCCCTGTACCCCTCCTTCGGGAAACTGTACAGTACTGTGCTCTGAAAGGAGCCTTGTGCCATTAATTGCATTGCCCTTGTATGCTGCATTGTTTGTTAACAGTTTAGCTGCCTGTCAGTTTAATCTGTGTTACACTGTACTATAGGGCATGTATTGCTGGTTAGGTCATGCTGACTTAACATGTGTGGAGGGACACAGAGAGCTTATCAAGCCAGTCTGGGGTTCCACTCCTTCACTGCCTGGGCTCCCCTGTAATAATCTCCTCCAGGAGTCAGGTTACAGAGCAGACAGAGTTCAATCTCTGGGCACAGCAGAGCCAAGTGCAACATTGTATCCTGTGAATTAACACCATCACTGCCTGTCGGAAGCATAAAGGACAGAGCGGATGGTGTAATGGTTAGCATTGCTGCATCACAGTGCAGAGGTCATGGGTTCGATTCCCAACATGACCCAAACTCTGCAGTTATCTGCCTGTCAGATACAAGCTGGCTGTCAGATGCAGACTGCGTTGTCTGTACCATATAGACTGCCAGTATATCCACTGCACCTGTGTATATATAACTGCACTGTATGTCTATATCACTGCTTTGTATGTCTATTACAAGCTGGCTCAGATGCATACTGCATTGTCTGTACCGTATAGACTGCCGGTCTATATCACGGCAGCTGTCTATTGTATGTATATCACTGCACTGTCTATATCACTGCATTGTATGTATATCACAGGCTGGCTGTGCACTGTGTAACACTATCACTGCCTGTCAGAAAGGCTGCCTGCCAATGATTGCTATATGTGCCTAGTACTAGCTTACTGCGTACTGTGGGGGCAGCACAGCTCGGGTCGTGGGTTCAATTCCCACTATGACCCTAACTGTGCAGAGTTTGTACGTTCTCTCCGTGTTTTAGTGAGGTTACTCCGTGTACTCCGGTTTCTTCTCACAATGCAAAATTTAAAACAGAAGTATGCTGTGTTAGCCGTACAAATGGGCCAAATGTCTACGCCACCGCAAGGTATACGTAGTACCAGCTTACGGTGTATGGCTTGAACACTATCTCTGTTGGTCAGAGAATACTGTGTTAGCGGTACCATATAGGCTACCCGCCTATTCTATGGCATTGTATGCCTTCTATACTTGTAGTACATTGTCTTACCTGTGCTTTAGCAGCCGGTTCACAGTGCTATAATACTGCAACGTCTTCCAGGAGTACCAGTCCCAGTGACTCTGGGGCTCCGGCGCGGATGTCTTGTACATCCTGTAATGTTGGCCTATGCACCCATTACTAGTACAGTACGGCTTATACGCAGGCTGCTACAATGCCTGGGCGATGCCCACAGGTACAGCCTCCTCTAGAAAACAGGAGCCTGCTTGGGCCACGTTCTTTACTCCGTTGCCGGTGCAGCTAGTAGCAGTAGCAGCCTCATCCCTTGGCTGAGTGCTTATCTGCCTCCAGACAAGGTCCCCAGAAATGCCGTCCCCATCCTTGGCGGGTGTAGCTCCCCGCACAGTGGAAGCGCTCTGTACCTGCAGGTAGACGCAGATACCCCCGTCATCCAGACTCCTCCGTCAGCAGACAGAGAGGAGGACACCTGGGATTAGCATTGTCTAGAGGGGACCGTCGACGACGGTATGGAAGATGGGGGGCCTGTGATAAGGTGAATCCCCCCCACCTCGTCTTGAGGTGCCGACCTTGGTCTCAGCTGTCAAATAGGTCCTTACCTTAAACGACCCCGCTGAGCCGCCTACACCTTTGGGTGTCTCCCTAGGTGTTTTCTGGGTTTATTCCGTAAATCTGTGAACTCGACTAAGGTCATCAGTTGGGAGATTCCTAACAGGAAGTTTAGCTTGCCATCGGCGGTTTCCCTTCCTTTTACCCCCTTCCACAGGAGGACATAGTCCCCTGGGAGACTGTCCCTAAAGTGGACGCACTCCTGCCCCAGGCATCTGCTTGGGTGGCTAAGGCCTTAGTTGCGTGAGCATTTTCTCTCACAGCGGACGCTGCATAAGGGGTGTCGGAGGAAACCCTGCTGCCTTCTATTGAGTATCAGGTGACACTTTACCTGGGGGTGACGGCTCTGGAAATTACACCAATCGCCTCCAGAGGGTCACCCTCGGCCATAGCTGCACACACATACCAGTGTCTGTGCTCTTGGAAGGCCTGAACTCAAAGTCCCTTTTGAGGGTTCCTTTTTATTTGGGCCAGTGCCAAATATGGGGGCCGGTTTAGATACCATTCGGCAGAGGATATCCCTTCTGGGGGATTGCCATCTGGCTCTACAGTCCAGGATCAGACATCTCTTGTCCCCCTGGCAGGTGTCTGTGCATGCCTGCGTGGGGTCCCTGGGGTTGGTGGATCGGCCTTCGAATTGGCAGAATAGGCTCAGTTCCATACCAACCCTCTACAATACTGTCCAAGGAGCAGCACGGATAGTGTAGTGGTTAACATTACTGCTTCACTGCGCTGAGGTCATGGGTTCGATTCCCACCATGGCCCTAACTGTGCGGAGTTTGTATATTCTCCCCAGACTTGCATGGGTTTACTCCTGGTACTCCGGTTTCCTCCCACAATATCCATGCCCAGAAGTTCGCCTGGTCTCCAGCAGGGCCCCCCTTTCCTGGGGGCTTCTGGACGGGACCTCGCTACTGGAGCCATGCATGCTAGCCTCCCGTGTTTGGGGGGTGGTCACTTCTCAAAGGTCGTTCCAGGGTCTCTGGACCACTCTAGTGGCCCAGCCCTCCATCATCGTCCTCGAACTAAAGACAATCTTCCGGGCAGTCCGCTTGGCGGAACCCTAACTTAGGGGTTGGCCGGTGCAAGTCCAGTCGGACATTGCGACAAGGGTGGCATATGTTAACCACCAGGGTGGCACTAGTTGTCAGCCCACTATGACCGAAGCATCCGGCATCTTTCAGAGATGATCCCTGCTTTTTCAGAAATTTTTATCCTGGTAGTCCAGAATTGGGTGGCGGTCTTCCTCGGCCGTCAGACCTGTGATGCCGACGAATTGACCCTCCTTAGAGTGATGTTTCAGATGCTGGTACAACGGTGGGGCCCAACCGAGGTGGCCTTGACAGCCTCTCGCCATACCCTCAAACCAACACTGTGCGGGTCCTGGTCTTGCGACCCGGAGGGGGGGGCTTGCCTGGTAGACGCCCTGTCCGCTCCGTGGCCGTCCACACTGATGGCGCCTTTCCACCACTTTCCTCCTTTTGCGAATGTCTCGCAAGCTGAAGCCGGAGGGCGGCACGTTGATTCTGGTTGCTCCACCTTGGCCCAGACGGATCTAGTTTTCGGATCTGCAGTCAGTAGCCCCTCCTATTCGCTTACCCCTGGACACAGGCATGCTCTCATGGTCCGCCTCTCTCTTTCGGCTTTGAGGCACTTGGCTTTGACGGGGTGGCTGTTGAGACCTCCCGGGTAAGACCCAGCGGGTTTCACTCCACCATGCTCAGGGCGAGGAAACCTCCCTAGATGGGGTGTACCATCGCATATGGAGGGCTTACTTTTCCTGCTGCGAACCCTACGCTTCAGATTCCGGGACTTACTACCTGGCTAGGGTTCTGTCCTACTTGCAGAAGGGTCTGGAGGCTGGGTTGCGTTGATCATCTTTAAAGGTTCGGATTTCAGCCTTGCACATCTTGTTCTGTCGACGGGTGGCCCTGTCGACGGATGTCTGTACATTCCTGCAGGATGTCTTGCATATCCAGCCTCCCTTAGTTACCCCAGTTGCCCCCTGGGATCTCTCTAATCCTGACTTCTTCAGGGCCCACCTTTTGTGCCCTTGCGGTCGGTGGACCTGTGTTGACTCGCCTGAAAGATTGTTTCCTTGTTGGCGATAGCTTTGGCCAGGGGAGTCTCTGACCTGTCAGCTCTGTCCTGTAAGTTCTTGGTTATAACCGGGCGGTTTTTCCTACCGTCCCTTCTCAACTACCTTAAGTGGTGTCCGGCTTTCAGGTCAACCAGGACATTATTGTTCCGGCATTTAGACAGTCTGTTGTTACTACGGCTTGGTCCTCCTTGGACGTTGTCGGGCCGGGGCGTATTTATGTGCTATGTGCACCGTTCTAGGCTGTTGCACTAGTCAGACTCTCTCTCTCTCTTTGTACTATATGGTGTTCGGATGAGAGGGTGGCCCGCCTCTACGCAAACTACTGCCCGCTAGAGTCGCTCTGGCAGGCATATTTGGACACCTCCCTCCCGGTTCCGGCAGGGATTCAGGCACATTCCGTTAGGTCTGTGGAGGTGTCCTGGGCTGTAAGAGGCGGTGCTAAAGTTGAGCAAATTTGCAGGGCGGCGACTTGGTCGTCCGCCATTACTGTCTTGCGTTTTTACGCTTTTGACACGTTTGCCTCCCAGGACTCGGCCTTTGGCCAGAGTGTGTTGGCTGCGGCACAGGCGCGTCCCCACCCATAGGTGGCTGCTTTAGGACGTCCCACTGTAACGCTGTGGCCCCTGATGTCTCCCGAAGGAGAAAATAAGATTTATGTCTTACCTGGTAAATCTCTTTCTTCGAGGACATCAGGGGCCACAGGGATCCCTCCCTGCCGCGCCTGCTTTACTTCCGTTATGGTTAAGTTATGATTATGTTATATTATCCCTCGGTTGAGGGTACTAACATGTTCAGAATGTGTTTCTGTGCGGTGCTTCTCTTCCTTCTATCTTGTCTCCTGCCTTGGCTTGTGAAAAAAACTGAGCTTCCTGGCCTGGAGGCGGGGTAGAGGAGGGGAGGAGCCCGGCTGCCTGGGAGGCAGTTCAAGTTTAACCTCTAGGGTGCTGGTGCTCTCCCATCTCCTTACTACCCACTGTAACGCTGTGGCCCCTGATGTCCTCGAAGAAAGAGATTTACCAGGTAAGACATAAATCTCATTTTCTTCATCCCCGGCCTTTACTCCAGTGATGGATTGATATGTGAATATTCAACATTGTGCTGCATGAAAGGTGCTTATATTACTTGGTGGAGTGTAGGTTGTGGTTTTGGAACACACTATGGTTTACATAGGTAGTAACTACAAATGTGATCAGGTCAGAGTACTTGTGCAGTAACATGGGTGTAAAGGTAATCTGTGAGGCTCATTATCCATTAACCTATGATTTGGCAGGTAAAGCAGGACCAAGGCCACCATCAGAGACTGCATGGTTTAGTGGAAGAAAAGCTCTGCTCTTTTGCTGGCCCTAATAGGCAGAGGCATTTCTTTTTAATTTCCCTTGTGTGAATGGAGGTAGCATTTTCAAAACTCAATCTTTTTAATAATCGTGGTTAATCAAGGTCTGCGTCTAAGCTATAACATTTGTTTCAGCTTCTTGTGCTCTGAAGTAAAAAAAACCTATGTATGGCTTTGACCCATGAACAATGTTCACTCTGTATATCTGTCAAGAATATTTGACTAGGGGAGGAAATCGTAGCTCTCCATTTCTAAAGGAATCTACATGCCTTGTATTTAGTACTCCCACTTGGCAATACACCTCACTGAATTCTGAGGGCACTGTTGATCATAACCAAGCCCCTGACCAGCCAGAGCAAGTCTTGTGGCCTCTGTCTCCTGGGAGTGGGGTTGACTGCCAGCTCTGAAGATGTTAGTCTGATGTGCTTTCTACACTGAGCATAGCGACTGACCGGAGATAATGACGACAAAACATTGACAGCTGAAACAATGTTCAGTGACTAAGTCTTTCCTTCATTCTGCTTTCAGAGTAATGATGGTGGCAAAGAAGTTTGCTGATGCTGGACACAAGCTCAATTACGCTGTTGCAGACCGCAAAGCCTTTGCCCAGGAAGTGTCGGAGTTTGGTTTTGATGTTGGTTCTGTTTCCGTTCCTGTTGTCGGGATTAAAACTGCCAAGGGAGAGAAATACGTCATGCATGAAGAGTTCTCGTAAGTATATCGAGATTCTACTGCTATTTTCTTCATCCACTGGGGTGCACTGGAGCCTGGTACAAATTTGGGAGAAGACAATTCTTATAAAAATCTCTAGCACACCTAGCCACATATTGAGGGCCTAATGGAGCAAGTCTCAGCTTCAAGGCCTATTGGTGTGGGTGTTTTTTTTTTTTCAATTACACTAACAAGCAGTAAGTGCATTAAGTTACATTTTTTTTCCATTTCTGTCCCATTAGTCGTGATGGAAAAGCATTGGAGCGCTTCCTTGAAGATTACTTTGCTGGGAATGTAAAGAGGTACCTGAAGTCTGAACCCGTTCCCCAAGACAATGATGGCCCAGTCAAGGTAAGCATAATGTAACCAGAGCAGGCAAGGCTTCCATAAAAATGACCTACACCTGCTGTCAGCTGCCCCAGAACCTCCTTGCAGTGTTACAGCATGCCGAAGACCTTAGTGGGGAGTTTCTCTGTCCATGTGGCGGGTGTGGTATAGGGGTCCGACAGTCGGGATCCCGACAGTCCTTAGCCCGATGTCTGGATCCCGACTGGCCGGACCCAGACAGCATGGTGAGCGCAATTAAGCCCTTTGCATGCTCGCTGCGCTTGCCACGCTGCGTGCACGAGCGAGCCACCTATTCTCCCTCTATGGAGGTCGTAGACCCCCACGAGGGAAAATAGCAGGTGGCCGTCGGGAACCTTGCTGTCTTTGTTTTGACAGTTGGGATCCCGAGGACGGGTAAATGCCTGTCGGGATACCGTCCGGCACCCCATGTGGCGGGTGCTTGATTACCAGTGATGTAAAGTGTGAGAAACCTGCACTGTTGGTAATTACAATGTCAGATTACTGCCACCTTGTGGCAGTCACCGCTGATAGCAAGCACTCAAGTGTGCGTCTCTCAATGAAAATTAACTTGTCACTTTGACATTGTTGCTTCTCCAATTGCCAAACGTTTAATACTTTGTTACTTTTGCTTAAATCATTTGTGTTCTCCTTATGTGATATGAAACTTTTAAAGAAGAAGAATTCAATACACAGGGCTTAAGTCAAATCTATCACGAATAATGAACAATCCAACTTCTCAGCATGTGGTGTGGATGATGGAATGAGTGGGACACATGTTAGATCTGTAATCTCATTTAGTGCCCTTTATTCATCAGATTTCTGTACAACTATTTATAGTTGTGATGTTGGAAGGACAATGGTCCTTATGTTGGTGTATTACTACATCTGGAACATGTAACATCCTTTCTCTAAGGATAACTTTTTAAAAGACCATATATTTTTTTCTCTAACCTTACACTAATGAATACAAATATTCCACATCACTTAATCATATGATTGTACCCCACCTTTGTCTATACACCTTACACTTTACACATGACACATCTACCAATTAAATTATATGACCAAGCTACAGTAATGCCACTATATACTTTCCTTTCCAATAGTATCTGTATGCATTGTGCCCTTACTAAATTGTACAGTCCTTGTTTGCATCCCTGTTCTCTCTGGAGTCACATTCAGTGCTTTGCTAACTACTCTTTAGTATCTAGAAGTTCTCTTGTTGATGGCACTATTGCTGCATATTTCTGCAGACAGCTATGTTGGAGCCTAGCTTCCTAAAGCTGTATGGTTAACACATACAGTGCTGGTACAAATGCTGCTTCAGCCATGATTAAAAACATTGTAAGGAACAAATCTTGTAGATATGTGCATGGCCTACATGCTTGCTGCAGTGACACCTGTTATTTCCCAATAGGTACTTGTAGCCGAAAACTTTGACGATCTCGTGAATGATGACAGCAAAGACGTTCTAATTGAGTTCTACGCTCCATGGTGTGGCCATTGTAAAAACTTGGAGCCTAAATACAAAGAGCTCGGAGAGAAGGTACGGCCCAGCAGTGCACCTGTTGCTCAGTGATGGGAGCTTCAGTTCTCAGATCAGTATAGATCTATGTAAGGAGGCCCACACTGCTGCAAATGGTAAATGTATGCTGACTTATTTTATTTTTTTTCTTGCCCTCTAAATAGCTTGCCAATGATCCAAACATTATTATTGCCAAGATGGATGCAACAGCCAATGATGTACCTTCCCCCTATGAAGTCAGAGGGTAAGTGAGCCTAGTCTTACAGCTGGTGGGATCTGTTGAAATTGTTCCAGTTACTATGACGAGGGAAGTTGCATTGGGTGGACACACAATAGTTTAGTTAGAACTTCACTTTAAATTTTATTATAAAAGGTACTTTTCCATTTGATGGGAAAAGCGGAAGACAAACGGCATGGAAATATACAAGTTAAAATATACAAAGACAACCCCGTACACATAGATACAGCTTGAGTGTACACACTTAAAGAGCACATATATGTAGTGCATGCGGTAGCCCTGGTTTTTCAGATTTTTGTTCACCGGCACATAGCATGGGGTCAGATGGTAACTAATTGATATGCAGTTGGCTGGATTTCCATGCTATTTCAATGACCCTTGCACCTAATTAGACCCCCATAAACAATTGTTAGTACTATAGATGCTATTAGCAGTGGGTAGGTTTTCTGTTGCTCACAAATGTGGTTTGTTCTGAGTGAGGGCCTATTAGCTTTGTACGAGAATGCCTGTGTTCCAGTGGTTCCCAAACATTCTTGAATGACTACAAGAAAAAATTGGTCTCTGGCGCTTGGGACAGGGAGGGTGTAACTTGCCCCCCTGCGGCCACCACGTTAGAGGATTGCTAGCCTCTAAAACACGGCAAAAAGAAAAAGAAACGTGGGGCGCTTAGGTATGACAAGGAATACACAAATTTTAATATAAAACAGGTGACACATAAAACATATAGAAGTACAATTAAAAACAAAATATTGATATATCAATACAGTATTGGTAGAATAAGCATATATCGGTTCGTCTTTTTAGGATGGAATAAAGGGAAATATATTCAAATGGTAAAGTCCAATTGGTTATCCAAGATGTAATGTCCTTTTAAGAACAGAACCGTTCCCATGTGTGATTTCTCCGAATTAGGTAGAATCAATATGCATACTTTAATTATTGTAGCACAAGTATCCTGCTAATAAAGGTATTTGGCAGTCACAATTTAAATGTAGGACTTCTGTCACATTTATTTCCGTGACAGTGTCCGTCCTATATTTTTAAGAGCTTGAATCTTACCGCTCCGTAGCGTTTGCAGAAATCAGCGGTGTTGACTTAGTGCAACTGTACTGTAGCGTCTGCTCTCTTTTGTGCCTCTCGGCTGGCTCGACCTTTGTATGGGAGCACACAGCCGGTTATTATGTTCACCGGTACCGTCTCCTTGCCGCAAGTGTGTAACCTCCACGTTACGCTCTGCCACAGCGTATTGGCTGGAGTCGGAAGTCGGCGGCTGGAACAGGGGGATTCTCCGGTTCTAGGCAGCAGTCAGCGAGTACCTTTAGCAGGGAATCTGGATGCTCTGTAGTGGGACGCGTTTCGCCGCACACTGGGCGGCTTTATCAACCAAGATTTTGGTTGATAAAGCATTTTTGCTCAAAAATCGCATGGCATCGTATGCCATATGTAGTGGCATACGATGTCATACGATGCGATACGATGTTTTACCGATTTTTGAGCAAAAATGGTCAAATCGGTAAAACATCGGATAACATCGTATGCCATATGTAGTGGCATACGATGTCATACGATGCGATACGATGTTTTACCGATTTTTGAGCCATTTTAGCTCAAAAATCGTATGCGATCGCATCGGATGCCATACGATGGCATCCGATGCGATGGCACCCGATTTTGCACTGAAATGCATCAGAATGCATCAGAATGCATTGAAATGTGTATTAAAGTAGTGAAATGCCCCCAAATGCCATTTTTCATAGTGCACCACCCCCACTATCAACGTCAACCCGAAGCGTGGCGAGCGCAGCGAGCCCGCGAGGGGCGGCGGTACGCGTCCTACGACCTTTTCATACCCCCACTATCCACGTCGGCGTGGAGTTGAGAATAGAATAGTGTGGCGAGCGCAGCGAGCCACCGAGCCCGCAGCGTGGCGAGCGCAGCGCGCCCCGCGGATACCTGTAAAGCCCGCGAGGAGACGCGTATAGCTGTGAAGGTATCCGCGTCCCCTCGCGGGGCTCGCTGCGCTCGCCACACTATTCTATTCTCAACTCCACGCCGACGTGGATAGTGGGGGTATAAAAAGGTCGTAGGACGCGTACCGCCGCCCCTCACGGGCTCGCTGCGCTCGCCACGCTTCGGGTTGACGTTGATAGTGGGGGTGGTGCACTATAAAAAATGGCATTTGGGGGCATTTCACTACTTTAATACACATTTCAATGCATTCTGATGCATTTCAGTGCAAAATCGGGTGCCATCGTATGGCATCCGATGCGATCGCATACGATTTTTGAGCTAAAATGGCTCAAAAATCGGTAAAACATCGTATCGCATCGATGGCATACGATGCCATGCGATGTTTTACCGATTTTTCACCATTTTTGCTCAAAAATCGGTAAAACATCGTATCACATCATATGACATCGTATGCCACTACATATGGCATACGATGTTATCCGATGTTTTACCGATTTTTGACCATTTTTGCTCAAAAATCGGTAAAACATCGTATCGCATCGTATGACATCGTATGCCACTACATATGGCATACGATGTTATCCGATGTTTTACCGATTTTTGACCATTTTTGCCCAAAAATCGGTAAAACATCGCATCGTATGACATCGTATGCCACTACATATGGCATACGATGTTATGCGATGGCATACGATTTTTGAGCTAAAATAGTCAAAAATCGGTAAAGCATCGCATCGTATGCCACATGCGATGCGATGCGATTTTTAGCATACGATCTGCATACGATGCAGGTCGTGGGAGCCGTGATACTCCACAAGTACCGAGTCTTTTTTTATAAAAGTCACCCTGGCCAAAGAATTCCTCCCTCTGACCGATCAGCATGGTTCCTGGGGAAGTGGGGACACCCGTACCCCCTCCAGAACTTACCTGCCCATGTTGAAGCCCGAAGCTATCCTCGATGGCAATAGGCATCGAGCTCATTATAGTGTAAAAAAAAAAAAAGAAGATAAACTATGTTGTATTGCTGTGGCACTAAAAGTCCCAGCAAGCCAGCACCGCATGCAGGGACTTGGAGAACCACAAGTCCCAGCATGCGGGGCAATAAAGGGCTCGCTGGGACTAGTCCCCCAGCAGTACAAAAAAAAGACACTACTTCAGTAAAATTTTATTAGGTACTTGTGTAGCATAACGGCTCCCATCGCATGCCATATTGTGGCATGAGATGGCATGCGATGCGTTGCGATTTTTCCAGTTTTTTTTATGCATTTTTGAAAAAAATCGCATGCGATTTTGAACGCAAATGCATTTAAATTAGTAGGAAACATGTTAAATGCACCCCAAATGCCATTTTTCACACTACCACCCCCACTATCAACGCCAACCCGAAGCGTGGCGAGCGCAGCGGTACGCGTCCTACGACCTTTTCATACCCCCACTATCCACGTCGGCGTGGAGTTGAGAATAGAAAGTGTGGCGAGCGCAGTGGACACCTGTGAAGCACGCGAGGGGACGTGGATACCTGGGAAGGTATCCGCGTCCCCTCGCTGCGCTCGCCACACTATTCTATTCTATTCTCAACTCCACGCCGACGTGGATAGTGGGGGTATGAAAAGGTCGTAGGACGCGTACCGCCGCCGCTCACTGCGCTCGCCACGCTTCGGGTTGGCGGTGGTACAGTGTGAAAAATGTCATTTGGTGTGCATTTAACATGTTTGCTACTAATTTAAATGCATTTGGATGTATTTGTGATCAAAATCGCATTTTTTTTTTTTTTATTTTTTTTTTTATTTTTTAACTATACGATGCCCATCGTGGGAGCCGTGATACTACACAAGTACCCTTTATTACATACAGAGCCCATACATTCCAACTCACCTGACTTGATTGAAGATCGGTCCCCTTGTCCAGTAGAATCCATGAGGCTGTACCTGTGGAAGCAAAACCTACTCACCACGCTGATCTTCAGGACTTCTCCGGATCCCTGCAAACTTGTCCGCTATTTGTGGGGTTGCTTTGTTTACATCTGGAGCTCCGCCCCCAGGCGGTACTTAGGCCCGCCAGCCAATCATGGTCCGGGAAAACCCCCATGCCGACCATGATTGGCTGGCGGGAGCTAAAACCCATGGCTGGAGGTCATGAGTTTAAGCCCCAACTGTGCTAAGTTTGTGTATTCTCCCCGTGCTTCCGTGGGTTTCCTCTGGGTACTCAGGTTTCTTCTCACAATCCAAAATTAACCCTAACCCGGTTGGCTCCCAATAAAAGTAGAATGTCTGTGTGTGCGTGTACATGTGGTAGGGAATATAGATTTTAAGCTCCACTGGGGCAGGGACTGATGTGAATGGTCAACTATACTCTGTAAAGCGCTGCGGAATGTGTGCACTATATAGGAACCTTAAATAATTATCCCAGATAGACCGTACTATCCGTTTTTCTCCTGCCTCTGATAATTCCCTTGGAAAATTGCACATGCTAAAATGGTCTGTTTCGGACTCCTCCTCCTTTTGTGTATTAAATGTTCCTCCTTTATTTTTTATGGTAGTGAATTATCTATTTGGTTTTTGTTCCAGATTTCCCACCATCTACTTTTCTCCAGCTGGAAACAAGAATAGCCCAAAGAGATATGAGGTGAGTTATTAAGAATGGTCACTTACTGAATTACTTGGATACAGGTTAGGTTTTTTAAAGTAATAACTAAACTAGAGAAGTTCTCAAATCTGGTTTGTATTAGCTATCCAAAACACGTGACAGCCGATAACAAACATGATCCTGATTTGAGAACCAAGTAAATAAGAATAAATTCTAACCCGCACATCTCTACTTTAAACCTATGGCACTGCTGCAGTGTAGACCCTGGGGGGTGTTTCAGTTTAGCAAAGCGGTTTTCTGAATGTGTCTACTCTTTGCTTGTGAGAATCAGTGTGTGTGTGTGTGTGTGTGTGTGTGTGTGTGTGTGTGTGCTACATACATACATACATACATACATACATGGCACTCAGGAACTTAACTTCTATTTGGACTATGTATATATGTGTGTGTGTATCAGGTATCTTATCTTCCCAAGCTTTTGATAAAACTACCCCTCTGCTTCTTTACATAGGCTTATGGTAATTATTTGTAAAATGTCAATGGCAGCAGCGGCTTGTATTGGCATTGTCTTGGAAATTAACCTTTTTGGAAGTTTCCAAGCCAGATGTGGGTGTAGTTTCACGGCGCCGGGTTGTATGCTTGCCACAAACTATCTAAAATAAACTAACTTAACTCCATGCCAACATTGATAGTTCATACCCCCACTATCCATGTTGGCATGGAGTTAATTTTAGATAGCTTAGCGAGCCACCAAGCCTGCAGCGTGGGCGATCGAAGCGAGCCCCGCAAGGGGACTCAGACGCACGGCGCCGTGAAACTACACAAGTACCCAGATGTGTAATGTAGTTTTGTCATGAGAAGCCAGGCCCTCATTTATGCAGTAGATGTATAATACATGCACACCTGGCCAGAATGTACTGGTCTGGTTACAAACCCTGACTTCTGTTTTTCATCCATCCCAGGGTGGCAGAGAGGTCAATGACTTCCTCAGCTACTTGAAGAAGGAGGCTACAAATCCTCCCATTGTTAAAGAAGATGAAAAACCCAAAAAGAAGAAGAAAGAAGAACTGTAAATGAGATTATATTGTGACGGCAGCTGTTTCCGCATGGTGGGGGTTGTCATCCTGACGTTACTGGGAACACAGCAGTGTTCTGGACACTGAAGCTATTTCTTTTTCTTCCCTAAGCTGAAGGGAAGTTGGCAGTTGATTAGAGATTTCTTACATGCACTGTTGGGAACATCATCCAAGGACCTGTGAATATCTGTGGCTTGTTCGGGGGAGGGGGGGGAGCACCACTTGTCCATCTAGGTTGGGAGGGAAAGGAAAGGGAGGGGGAGCTGTAAATTGCTATTTTTGTTTATTTTTATTTTACTTTTGTACGTTTAAAACTAATTCGACAATAAACACCCCCCTACCTTTACATGTGTCTGGCTACTGCCTCTGGTTGCTAGGGTTGATCTTGGGTTTGCTAATTGAACCCATAGCGAGCACTGGAGGTCCAGTGAGAAAACTCTAGATCTCAGAACTTGGTATTGTCCTGAATGGAGTATAATCTTCCATATTTTATGTGTGTTTAAATAAGGTTGAAGCTATAGTACATCTAGGGCCAGATTCTCTAAGCTTCAAAAGTGATAAAATGGAGAGTGATAAACAGAAAGCCAATCAGCTCCTACCTGCCATGTCACAGACAGTGTTTGAAAAATGTCAGGCAGGAGATGATTGGCTGGCTGTTTATCACTCCATTTTATCACTTTTAAAGCTTAGAGAATCTGGCCCCTTATCTGTATAAGCCTTGTAATGTACTACCAGTCACACTGAATGGAATCTGGCCTGCAGAAAGGGCTCAACTGTTATATATCTCCCAGCAGACATTAGCCTAATAGATTGGGTAGCAGAAACCTTTTTTTTTTTTTATATTACCTCAGTAATGTGTTTGTTACCTGTCATTCTAATGGCAATCAAAGCTGCTATAAACCTATTAATTACTTGTATTATGGCGCTTAACGTACATTAAGCAAAGTGGTTTTATGGTTTGCAAGATACAGTTGTGCTTTTCCAGCCCCCCAACAGCAGGACTTAAAGGCAGGTAGGCAATGTAACAAAGCAATGAATAAGGCAAGTCAGATGCTTTGTTGCATAGGGAGAGGTATCGGCAATAGAAAGAAGTAATAATGCCACTGTATAGGTCATTGGTACAACCTCATCTAGAGTACTGTGTTCAGTTCTGGAGGCCATATCTCCAGAAGGATATAAATACATTAGAGACTGTACAAAGAAGAGCAACTAAAATGGTGCATGGCCTACATCACAAAACGTACCAGGAAAGACTAAAAGATCTTAATATGTATACTTTAGAGCAGAGAAGGGAAAGGGGGGACATGTTAGAAACTTTCAAATATATCAAGGGTTTTAACAAGGTACAGGTGGGAGACATTCTTCACAGGAAGAGGAGCAGCAGAACACGAGGACATGCACTGAAACTAGAGGGAGGAAGATTCAGGGGAAATGTGAGGAAGAATTACTTCACAGGAAGTAGTAAATAAGTGGAATAGCCTCCCATCAGAGGTGGTAGAGGGAAATACAGTAGTACAATTTAAACATGTTTGGGATAGGCATATTGTTATCCTTACAAAAAAATGATCAAATATGGTTTGAGGTAACATGTTTTAAAAAGGGGCAGACTAGATGGGCCAACTGGTTCTTATCTGCCGTCAAATTCAATGTTTTGCCATGCATGTAGTTCACATCAAAATACTGGGTCCGACCCAGGATGTGTAAAACCGTTCCTGGGAATGAACATATTCACACAACGGGTGCAATGTTAACTGTTCTGCATTGGTGTTGACAATAGCATCCATCTACTGATGTGCAGGTTCTGATTTACTTATTGGCTATCGGCTGTCACATGTTTTGCCTCCAAATCATGTGACAGACTATGACCAATAAGATCCCGTTTTGAGTTCCGGGTAAATACGAACCTGCACATCTCGATGTCTGGAGGATAAGTTTTTCCTTCCTTCATTTGCAGTTACCTTGCACTATTAGTGTAATGGCTATTTAGCAACTTGGCGTGAAAAATAGGATTATTTGTGTTTGTAGTGTGGTCATTTGAGCGATATGTCTATCTATGGGATATTGTGGCTAAAAATCGATGGACAAGTAGAAGTTAGTGCATGTAGGCAGAACCGGCCTTATCCTATTTGATGCCCTAGGCAAGATTTTGTTTGGTGCCCCCTAGCATATACCACCACCAAACGTTAGCGGCCAGAGTGATATTTATTTCAGTGATGTAATTGTTTGTTCGGGAAGAGTGTAACCGTGTGAGTTACCAATAAGTTTCTGAGCACAGACTGATGACTGAGGAAGCTGCTGTGAACTTTCCCTGTGTCCTGCAGAAATAACAATGGCAATCCTCATTTTTCAGGTTAATTGAATGTGGGTGACTAAGGAGGATGCTAAGGCCAGATAATCAACATCCGACATCCTGACCATAAGTATGCTGGGCTGTGTTAGGGTCAGCCTGGGGTGGGTAGATAGTCACTAGTCGAGGGGACATAAGGGTAGATTTCATAAGCTCGGTGAAGTGATAAACTATCTGTTTTTTTTTTCACCGGCCAATCGGCTCTTACCTGTCATTTTTCAAACCAAGCCTGTAACTTCACAGTTAGGAGCTGATTGGCCGGTGATAAAAACCAGACACTGTATCACTTCACCGAGCTTAATAAATCTGCCCCAGAGTCTGTTGAATACACACTGGGCGACATAATCAATGATATGGCTTAGAAGTGCCAGAACAAGCAATATCATTCTTTATATCCCCTTTGTATATACACCTTTGCTTATATAAAGTCTATTACCTTGTACAAGGGGTGGTGGAGGAAGGGAAGACTGGCAATAAGGGGTCTGTATGGCACCATGGGGTGGGGAATATGGAAGTACAGAGCAGCATAGGGGGGCTGGCAGTAACGGGGCTGCATGGAAACATGGGGTGGGAGCATGGAGCAGCACGGGGACTGGCAGTAAGGGGGCTGTGAGGCAGGGGGAGTATGACAGTAAATGGGGAGGGATATGGTAGTAAGGGGGGAGGAAGGCAGTAAGTGGGGAAGTATGGCAGATTGGGGCACGTGAAGTATGGCAGTAAGGGCAGGAGGATATGGCAGTATAGGGAGAAGTATTTCAGCATGGGTTATATGGCAGAGAAAGGGGGTGTTTGGTAACAGGAATGAGATCTGTCTGTGGCCTTAATGGCAGGAGGGCGAAAAGGGTTGTTCTGGAGTGGGGGATGGATAGTGTCTGGAGGCAGGGTTACTGTAAGTAGGGGAGAGGTAGATGTGTGGGGTGGTGTAAAAGAATGAAGGGGTGTTGGGAGGAAAGGAGTAGCAAGGTGGTGTCTGTATAAGCGGACACACGCACATGTCCTCACAGTATATTTTCAATCACATACAGCATTGGCACTGACCTCATGTATAATATACAGTATGCAGCCTACTAGTGACAAGAGGCACACAGGGATGATGTGAGGGCACTACCTCAGGTGGAGAGTTTGATGCGCGCTGCAAAAGGAGCCCTGAGCTGCAGTGAGGGTGGAGGTAGAGCAGGTCCTTTCTTCTACTCTGCCACTGTGTCCTCATGTGTCTGTAATAGGTCACAGGACTCTGTTGTGGTGGGGAGGCTTGCCTTGTTGGTGCGGTACGGAGCGCAACACTCGGTGACTGATTAGGCAGAAGAGCATAGTGCAGCCAGGGAGCCAATTAAGATAAAGCCCAGCCCATGGGAGGCGGCGCTGGGCTGATCATTGCTGCCCAGTGAAAGATTAACAGGCTCGTAGCTAGTGCTGCTGCAGCAGCGCAGAATAAATATAAATATTTTCTAAATGACGGGGGTGCATGATGCCTCAGTGCCCCCACCTGAATCTGCTGTATGATCAGAGACGTGCACTGCAGGAGGTGCAAGTCCTTGCGGCGGTCATCGGCTGGCAGTGAAGTGTCTGGGCAGAATCTGCCGCCACCTCGGACAATGGAGAACCGCCTCCAATGATTCTGCTGCAGCTGCTCTGTCTGGCAGCTGCAGCTGCTCTGTCTGGCAGCTGCAGCATTATCTACTATGTAGCTTCTCTCCCTGCAGACCTTGCCAGGCCAGTGCTGCCTCCCCAAAGTTCTGCATGGCCCGGGGCTTTAGTGTTCAGAACGCCCGGAAAAGCTGCCGCCCCTAGGCAATTGCCTAGTATGCCTAGGGCCGGCTCTGCATGTAGGACTTCTGAGTCTTACCTTTTTTATTTTTTTGGAAGCATGGAGATCTGCTCTGGTAACCATGCCTACAAAAGTATTTAATGTATTGTAAATTATTGGGTATTTACCTACATACCCAGAGACATGCATTCAACCTGGTTGCCCAGAGGAAAGTTTGTATGCACCCCTTTAAAAAAAAAAAAAAAAATTGTGGATATTTGTATATAAAACCGATGCTTTATAGAATTAATTATATATGTCTCAGCCAGTCGACAGGGACCGGAGCATCCAGTAAATTGGCAAAGCTCCCGATACGCGGTGACAAGAGCCGCTGCTGTCTGCAGCATTCAGATTTTACTGGCAGGTTCCATCTCTGCTAGTATAGAAGAAAAGAGACAGAGATTTTGCACTGGGGACGCACTCCTAAAGAGAAAAATATACAGTATATTGTTCCATTAAAACTTTAAACGTTATTAGGAATTAGTCTTAAAAAATAAGGGAAGGACTCTATCAGTGTTCGTTTATCATATAGGTCAGTGGTAGCCAACCCTAGCCCTCTAGAGCTACCAACAGTTCACATTTTCCAGACAACCTAGCTGCTGCACTCATTAATCACTGACACATTTTAAAAGATACACAGATGGAGCTAATTAGTTCACTTGGAATTCTGTGAGGAGACCTGCAAAACATGCACTGTTGGTGGCTCTCGAGGACTAGGGTTGGCTACCCCAGATATAGGTTCACCAGTAGTCTTTCACCTTATTTGTTTAGTGAAATTTTTAAGCTGTTAAAATATGTTCAGACACACAATAACAAAACAAACGTAAATGTGAGGTGCTTGAATTGTACCTATATAAAATCATTCAAATAGAGGTTTATCTTAAAAACGGGTAACCTACACACTAACTGTAAATTGCAGTATACCCATTAAAGGTCAACAGACCCTAAAAAAGAAAATCGACAACAGCAGAATTAAAATGTGGTGAAAATCAAATTGAACTACTATATGAAAGTCCAGTCAGACACCAGAGTGGCACTACAACTAACATCGTTACACGAATATCATTAACGTATCTGTGAACCCCTGACCACTACTGAGATTCACAAAACAGGTTGACAGGGAGTCACCCAATCTGTTTAGATTTACTACAAACATCTCAGTCAAAATTATTACAAAACTGTATACAAATTTGTAACAGCTTTTATCAAAGTCCACTGTATCAAAAAGAATAATACAACTCAATTTCCAGGCAGACTGCCAAAAATTTGAAACCGTATAATATACATGAGCTACAGTTACAACCTGACACTGGGCAATAAGCCTATTTTTTAATCTACATACTGTACACACTTTTCTCTCTTATAGGTGCAATTCAAGCACCCCACATTTACGTATGTTTTGTTATTGGGTGTCTGAACATCTTTTAACCTCTTAAAAATTTCACTAAACGAATAAGGAGAAAGACTATTGGTAAATGAACACTGATAGTCCTTTCCTTATTTTTTAAGACTTATTCCTAATAAAGTTTATAGTTTTAATGGAACAATATATATTTCTCCTTCATACTTCATGGCAGCCATTACATTGGGTTCATCCCTCTCTCCTCTCCAATTAGACAGGTAGTTTTTTCCCCAGGATCCAGCCCCTCCTCTATATAATCTGGCACCTCCCCATAGACCATAGTCTTTTTCCTGTCTCCTTCTGTCTGTGACAGGTAGTTAGTATTATCTTTGTTGTTTTTAGAGCGAAACCCGGGAGGCTGGTTATGCTACCGGGGACCTGGGCGGTCAGGCTGGCGGTGCCTTAAGCCTATGTATGTCCAGGGCCGGTGGCAAGGACGTGACCTGGTAGCCCATGGCGTTCCTTCCCCGTCCCCTCCCCGCTATGGTGGTCGGTGCGCGTTAGGAATAGTCACCTGGAAGTCAGGTGTCTGGCCGTCTTCTGCTGCGGACTCCCGGTGGTCCGGTTGGTGCATACACCGGCATATACATAGCGGGTCACGCTGGGCAGACTCCCTCGGCAGTTCCGACTTCGGGCTGCGCATAGGGGCGCGCGTCACTCCCGGCGGATGCACGCGGCGTGCGGGTCACGGCCGCGTGCGTTCCAGCTACACGGAAGTACGCGTTAGTCTGACTACTTCCGTCAGGGAGGGGGAGACACCGGCTGCGCGTGCAGCATTCATTTAAAAGCACCTGGTCGGTGTTACAGGCGCGGGGCTGTGTTTTTGACCAGGAGTTTAACCATGGAGGATGCCTCTCAAAAAAACGTTACACCGCCGCCCAGGTAAGTCCTCTCATAGAGGACACGTTATTCATATCGTTTTGTCTAGTCAGATAGTTAGTATCTTTTCTTGTTTTGTAGTGTGCCTTCAGTACCCAAGAAGAAAGTGGCTAAGACTAAGAATACTAAAGTCTGTCCAGGATGTGATAGAGCTTTTGTCGGAGAGACTGTGCTGTGTTTAGAGTGTCTAACAAAAAAGGATGTTGGAATGAATATATCAGCACAATTAGCTGAGATGAGAGACTGGATGAAGAAAAATTTTATTTCTAAAGAGGAATATACGGGGAATAAGAGGTCCCGGTCGCAGACTAGCCTTGATAAAGATGACGGGGATGTGTCTGTGCATGATGATGTGGACAAGGAGGAGTCTGGTGGCTCGTCAGCAGAGTCAGGCGAAGTGTTGGAGGACGAGCGTCTGTTTAATGTGGAGTTGGTAGAAGCAGTGCTAAAGAATCTTTATAGGACACTTAACTATAAGCAGCCTGTAAAGTCTGAGTTTGATGCATTGTTTGAGGATCGATCCAAAAAGGGGAGATCGTTTCCAGTACATAAAGTAGTGAAGGACATCCTAGCTAAAGAGTGGCAGGGTGTCGACAAGAGAGTTGGGTCGACTAAAAGAATTCAAAAAATGTTTCCTATTGAGGATGAAGAATTCATTAAATGGTGTAATATACCTAAAGTCGACGCAGCAGTGTCAGAAGTGACGACCCGTACTACTATTCCCCTTGAGGATGGGGCGTCACTGAAGGACGCAATGGATAAAAAAATAGAAAGTGCTCTAAAGAGATTACATATTTCCTCCTCAGTCTCGCTAAAATCTGGAGTGGCCATGGCCTCGCTCTCTCGGGCACTCAGGATTTGGTGTTCGGCCTTACAGGAAGACATACAGGAAAAGGTTTCCCGTGATCAAATCTGTAAAAGTCTTACCCAGATTCAGCTGGCGGTGGACTATATGTGTGAGGCCTCTCTAGATGGTCTAGATTTTGCAGCGAAATCCCTGTCTTCAGGGGTGGTGGCCCGTAGGGCCTTGTGGCTTAAGTCATGGGCGGCAGATTCCCATTCAAAGAACAAACTAGCGACATTGCCTTATGAGGGTGCTTTCCTTTTCGGCAGTCGTTTGGATCAAATGATTCAAAGAATGTCAGGTGGTAAATCAGTGAGATTGCCACAGGATAGAAGAGGGAGGTTTTCCTCTTTTTCTTCTAGACAGGCGTATAGACAGGCCAAGTCCTACAGGCCAGGCAGGTCTGTCCGGGACAGATATGCTCAAGGGACATCCAGAGCCTTTTTTCGTCAATACGTCAAGAAAAAAGGTGAAAGTTCTGGAACCACACAGAAGCAGTGACGGTGGTCCCATGGTGGAGCAGGCCCAGGTAGCTGGAAGGCTGTTGGGTTTCGCTCGCATCTGGGAACAAACCGTCCGAGACAGATGGGTTCTGGAGGTAGTCAAGACTGGCTATCGGCTGGAATTCATGTCAAGGCCAAGTATGGCAAAATTTTGTGTTTCAGAGCTCCCAGTTTCGAAGATAGAAAGGGAAGCTCTAAATTTGAGTTTAGAAGGACTCATCACATCAGGAGCAGTGGTGAAAGTCCCGGAAGAAGAGAAAGGGGCCGGTTTTTATTCCCGTCTCTTCATAGTCAGCAAAAGTTCTGGAGGTTACAGAACTATATTAGATTTAAGAAGATTAAATCTGCGCATAAAGAAGAGAAAGTTCCACATGGAGACCACAAAGTCTATTCTAATGGGATTAAGAAAGAACGATTATATGGTCTCCATCGACCTAAAAGACGCCTACTTCCATATTCCCATTTCCCCAGACGACAGAAAATATCTGAGATTCTGCATAGGTCACGATCATTACCAGTTCACCTGTCTGCCCTTCGGCCTCACCTCTTCACCAAGAGTTTTTACCAAGGTTCTAGTGGTATTGATAGAAGAACTGAGAAAAAAGAAAGTCATGATATGGGCATATCTAGACGATCTATTGATTGTGGCACCATCAGAAGAAGAGGTGATCACAGCAAGAGACTACACCATTCAGTTTCTTCAGGAACACAGGTGGCTGGTGAATTGGGAGAAGAGCTGTCTGAGGCCAACACAGAGTCTTCAGTTTCTGGGGGTTCTGGTGGATACTGTACGGTTCCAAATGTCCTTATCCACAAAGAGATGCGAGAAAATCCAACAATTAATCTCTACGATATACGAGGAGGATCGCATACCACTCAGGTCAGCAATGAGCCTGTTGGGTATGATGGCATCTACGGTGGACATAGTCCCATGGGCCAGATGGAGGATGAGGCCTCTGCAGTGGTCCCTTCTGGGTTACACAAAAAGGCTGGTACCGCTGGAAAGAAAAATAAAAATCTCAGAGCCAGTGAAAGAATCTCTAGTTTGGTGGGAAGCCGATCAGCTAATACCAAGGAAGTCCTCACTAGCAAGCCCCCTTTACAGTGTGATCACCACAGACGCCAGCGCCATGGGTTGGGGGGCTCATGGTCTGGGCAAAACGTGCCAAGGGCTATGGTCCCCTCGCGAGTCAGAGTTTTCCTCCAATCACAAGGAACTAAGAGCCGTGTGGAAAGCAATAGAGTTCTTCAGCGAAGATATCAGGGGTGCGCACCTGCGCATTTTCTCGGACAACGCTACTACCGTCTCCTATGTCAACAGACAAGGAGGTACACGGAGTCACGTGCTCTTAGAAGAGGTTCGAAACATCATGTGTTGGGCCGAGGAGAATCTGCTGTCAATATCAGCGCTCCATGTGCTGGGGGAGGACAATCAGCTCGCAGACTATTTGAGCCGCACAAGCGTGGTTCCGGGCGAATGGGAACTGAAGGATTCAGTTTTTCAGAGAATAGTGGAGCAGTTCGGTCAACCAGAGGTGGATCTCATGGCTTCAGCAGTCAACAAGAAGCTTCCACAATTCTACTCCCGATACCCAACTTGGGGGTCAAGCGGAGTGGACGCCCTATCTCAGAGATGGGAGTTTCACCTGGGGTATGTGTTTCCTCCATTTTCTCTCATTCACAGGACATTGTGGAAGGTCAGACCGGAGGGGGTCCAAGTCATATACTAGCCTCAATTTGTTTGCCCGGATTGCACCCCCGCCACACCAATATCAATAAAGGTGGACTTCTAGAATCCCCAAATTAAGAGGGACATAATACAATTGTGTGCGGATTTCTCATCCCTTTTCCCGATTCCCCTCACTCCTAAGGTTCCATCTCTGTCCTGCTGCAGTGTGTGCTGTTTGGTACCAGGTGGGAACTGTCCCATATTGCAGATGTTAGCCTTGGACAGAACCGATGAAATATGCAGCAGCTGTGGATGCACCACATATCTCCACTGGAAGAGCAGCAGTCACACTTGGATACCGTTGTAAACCCCAGGTGCCCCTTCAGGGCTCGGAGGCAGGTTTTTCCATTGCCTCTGGGTGTTATGCCACTGTACATACCACTAAAATGATTGCAGATTCAGTAGCCTCAATTTGAGCAGCCTATAAAAACCTTTATCAAACGTGAAAATACTTAACGTGACAAGTTGGCTGTACTCAGCATTTCTGTCTAATGCACGCTGGAGAGTGAAAGGGACATAGTCCCATGGGCCAGATGGAGGATGAGGCCTCTGCAGTGGTCCCTTCTGGGTTACACAAAAAGGCTGGTACCGCTGGAAAGAAAAATAAAAATCTCAGAGCCAGTGAAAGAATCTCTAGTTTGGTGGGAAGCCGATCAGCTAATACCAAGGAAGTCCTCACTAGCAAGCCCCCTTTACAGTGTGATCACCACAGACGCCAGCGCCATGGGTTGGGGGGCTCATGGTCTGGGCAAAACGTGCCAAGGGCTATGGTCCCCTCGCGAGTCAGAGTTTTCCTCCAATCACAAGGAACTAAGAGCCGTGTGGAAAGCAATAGAGTTCTTCAGCGAAGATATCAGGGGTGCGCACCTGCGCATTTTCTCGGACAACGCTACTACCGTCTCCTATGTCAACAGACAAGGAGGTACACGGAGTCACGTGCTCTTAGAAGAGGTTCGAAACATCATGTGTTGGGCCGAGGAGAATCTGCTGTCAATATCAGCGCTCCATGTGCTGGGGGAGGACAATCAGCTCGCAGACTATTTGAGCCGCACAAGCGTGGTTCCGGGCGAATGGGAACTGAAGGATTCAGTTTTTCAGAGAATAGTGGAGCAGTTCGGTCAACCAGAGGTGGATCTCATGGCTTCAGCAGTCAACAAGAAGCTTCCACAATTCTACTCCCGATACCCAACTTGGGGGTCAAGCGGAGTGGACGCCCTATCTCAGAGATGGGAGTTTCACCTGGGGTATGTGTTTCCTCCATTTTCTCTCATTCACAGGACATTGTGGAAGGTCAGACCGGAGGGGGTCCAAGTCATAGCCATTCTGCCCTACTGGCCCAGGAGGGCTTGGTTCCCCATGTTAGAGAGCATGGCGATTGCGGGCCCAGTATTTCTTCCAGTGACTCAAGATTTGCTCAGGCAGGGCCCAGTCAGTTGTCAAGAGCCTCACAAATTGAATTTAGCGGCCTGGAAATTGAAAGGCGACAGTTGAGAGACAAAAATTTATCTCCAGAGGTCATTGAGGTGCTTCTCCAAGCAAGGTAATCAAGCAAGATATCATCAGAAATCTACTACAGAATATGGCGGGTGTTCGCAACATGGTCCAAGGACAGGTTCAGTTTTCCTAAAGCAAACCTCCCCCAAGTGTTACAGTTCCTTTGTGATGGGCTTAACAAGGGGCTTTCGGTTTCTACGCTCAAGGTCCAGATATCGGCGCTGAGTGTACTGCTAGACAAGAAACTAGCAGAGCATAGTTTAATTAAGAGATTTTGTCAAGCTATCAAGAAAATCCGGCCTAGGGTTAGGTCAATAATCCCCCAGTGGGATCTTAATTTAGTCTTGAATGGACTTATGGAGGCTCCGTTTGAGCCGTTGGACAGAGCGAAGTTAAAGTTTCTAACATGGAAGATGTTATTTTTAGTTGCAATAACTTCAGCAAAAAGAGTGGGAGAGATTCATGCTCTGTGCATTAAAGAACAATATTTAAAGATTTTCCCGGATCGGGTGGTGCTGAGGACCAGACCGTCCTTTCTACCCAAGGTGGTTTCCTCGTTTAATTTAAGTCAAGAAATTGTTTTGCCTTGTTTTTTTCAAAATCCTCTGACGAAGAAAGAGGAAAAGTTGCATACATTAGATGTCTTGAGAGCCATCAAGATATATCTACACAGGACAACGGGGTTCAGGAAGTCAGAAGCATTATTCGTGATTCCCCAGGGGGCAAAGAAAGGGTTGGCTCCGTCAAAACAATCAATGTCAAGGTGGCTAAAAGAAGTAATTGCATTCACTTACAGAAAAGTTGGTCGTGAAGTTCCTGAGGGTATTAAGGCTCACTCGACAAGGGCAATGGCGGTTTCTTGGGCTAGAGAGGCCAAAGTTTCTGCTAAGGAGATTTGTCAAGCAGCCACCTGGTCTTCCTTGCATACCTTCTCTAAGCATTATGCATTGGATGTCGCAAGCCCTAGTTTCGGAAGTGAAATTCTTAAGCAAGTCTTGGCTTGAGGTATAGTATAACCCACCCTACTGCTTTGGTACATCCCAATGTAATGGCTGCCATGAAGTATGAAGGAGAAAGCAAGGATTATACTCACGATAATACCTTTTCTTCGGAATACTTCATGGCAGCCCAAAAATTTGTTGGCCCTCCCTATTTGTGTTTTTTCCCTAGGATCAGGACGGAGACAGTCAAAGACTATGGTCTATGGGGAGGTGCCAGATTATATAGAGGAGGGGCTGGATCCTGGGGAAAAAACTACCTGTCTAATTGGAGAGGAGAGAGGGATGAACCCAATGTAATGGCTGCCATGAAGTATTCCGAAGAAAAGGTATTATCGTGAGTATAATCCTTGCTTTCTCTCTTTAGGAGTGCATCCCCAGTGTAAAATCTGTCTCTCTTCTATACTAGCCTCAATTTGTTTGCCCGGATTGCACCCCCGCCACACCAATATCAATAAAGGTGGACTTCTAGAATCCCCAAATTAAGAGGGACATAATACAATTGTGTGCGGATTTCTCATCCCTTTTCCCGATTCCCCTCACTCCTAAGGTTCCATCTCTGTCCTGCTGCAGTGTGTGCTGTTTGGTACCAGGTGGGAACTGTCCCATATTGCAGATGTTAGCCTTGGACAGAACCGATGAAATATGCAGCAGCTGTGGATGCACCACATATCTCCACTGGAAGAGCAGCAGTCACACTTGGATACCGTTGTAAACCCCAGGTGCCCCTTCAGGGCTCGGAGGCAGGTTTTTCCATTGCCTCTGGGTGTTATGCCACTGTACATACCACTAAAATGATTGCAGATTCAGTAGCCTCAATTTGAGCAGCCTATAAAAACCTTTATCAAACGTGAAAATACTTAACGTGACAAGTTGGCTGTACTCAGCATTTCTGTCTAATGCACGCTGGAGAGTGAAAGGGACTATATTGCTGTAGCAACTTTATAGATGAAGTGATGTTGGTAAATGAGCCTGTGTGGCAGTATTACAAAGGTTGCTCCCACACTCTCCCAACTCTTGCTTAAATAATGGGGCTGAGATTTAATAGGATGCGATTTTTAGTAAGGTTCTAAAATCGCACCTAATTGCATGTTTTCAAATCGCAATACATTTTAAGAAGTAGATTATTTTGATGTGAATTAGTGGCTGAAAAATGCGATGCGGTGTGAATTTTAGTCATGAAAAAAATGTGCATATTAATACAGCGCGATTTGTGTTTAAAAAAAAAAGAACCCCCCCCTGCTGTGCATAATATTAGGCCCAGGCGCAACAAAACAGTCCTGGATTTACAATTTCAAGGGTCAAATTATAGGTGATCACCAGGATTTCTAAAGCCAGCTACAGGGCCGGTCCTGGTTCCCAAAATACAGGGAACAAAATTAAAGAAATCCTGAGGATCTATGATTTGTTGACCCCCTGGATTTCTAAAACCAGGACTGGTTCCTTGAGCCCAGGACTTGTTATGCTCAAGAGGAGGAGGGGGGGAGGGTGCAGAAGCACCCCACACTGCTTCTGCCTTCAAACAGTCACGAGGGAACTTAATTAGTTTTGGGGTTTCCTTTTTTTTTTTTTATCTAGAAGCTAAGGCACATCTCAATGATGTCTGCAATATAATACTTAAGGAGCCCACACACGCACCGTTGCCGGCGGTGCGATGCTGTACGATGGGGTGCGCGCTCCCGCGGCACCTCATCGTACAGTACAAAAAGTATGTGCTGCACATACTTTTTGTACTAGCTTTTTCTAGCATAGCATAGCATTGCATGCACATCGTATGCACAAGGCATACGATGCAATGCTATGTGTGCTAGTTAAGCACACAACGCACGCCGGGATCGGTGCGTGTGTGGGCTCCATTACTGTTAAAGATTTGTGATTGGCTTTTCAGTGACACTTGTGTTATCCTGTCCTGGGTGGCCATCTTGCATGGGTTTTATGTTTATTTTTTTATTTATTTTTATAGCAAATCGCACCTACTCTAAACGTTTGAGACCTTAATATGCAGACGTTCACAGAATCTTAAAGTTCTGTTGTTACTCTGCAGTGTTTTTGATGTGGATAGGAGTTTTCACATTCTGAAAGTGTATGCGGTACTTGTTTCCTAGCACGGCCACAATCTTGTGGATCGTGTACCTTTAAGTTAAGGTACACGATCCACACGATGGACCCGATTTCCTTTGAAATCAGGTCCATTTTGCCGGCAAAGGTACAATATCGGGGGCATCGCGTCGGTCGGGACCATTAACATTGGTCCCGACGCGACCGACGCGATGCCCCCGATTTCCCCATAGGCTTCAATGTTAAAATATTTTTTAACATTGAAATCGTGAGGATCGCGTCGGTCTTGTGCCATTATAATGGCACAAGATGAGATGGACTTGATTAAGTCCATCTCACCTTTAAAAAACTGTGAAATGGGCCAATATGACCCATTTCACATTATAGATGTCCCCGTCGTCACCCCACGATAGACGCCAACCCGAAGCGTGGCGAGCGCAGCGAGCCCGCGAGGGGCGGCGGTGCGCGTCCTCCGACCTTTTCATTCCCCTACTATCCACGTCGGCGTGGAGTTGAGAATAGAATAGTGTGGCGAGCGCAGCGAGCCCGAAGCGTGGCGAGCGGACGCGTATAACTTCACAGGTATACGCGTCCGCTCGCCACGCTTCGGGCTCGGTGGCTCGCTGCGCTCGTCACACTATTCTATTCTCAACTCCACGCTGACGTGGATAGTAGGGGAATGAAAAGGTCGGAGGACGCGCACCGCCGCCCCTCGCGGGCTCGCTGCGCTCGCCACGCTTCGGGTTGGCGTCTATCGTGGGGTGGGGTTTACGTCGTTAAATTTGGGGGTGTAGGGAATATTTTACATTGAATCCAATGTAAAATCGGGTCCCAGGGACCCGATTTACATTTCATTCAATCAAAAAATCGGGTCGAAAATCGGGTCGGTCGCGTCGATCGCATCGCATGCGATGCGATGGACCCGATTTTTCCGACACGACCACCCCGATGTAAATCGGTGTGGCCGTGCTAGGAAACAAGTACCGTGTATGCATTGCCAAAATTGGTAAATTGGAAAAATTCCCCCTCAAAAGCTCTCACCCCTGCGCAAAGACTTTTGTGCTGGTCACATGCTAGCATCAATATTTGAACTTTTATATGAAACGTTCACAGCCATTATGGTCCCTGGATTTGGTGTTTGGTTATAGATGTGCTGCTGACCATTCTGTTTCCCTCCCAGAATTACCTCTATGCTGCATTTAGTGATTGAATGCTTGGTGCACTGCCATGTATTGTGGGGGGGGCATAAATGCGCCAGGAGTTTTAGGGCCACTCTTCCCAGTCATTGTGCACTTGAGGTAGCCATGGAAGGGAGGCATGAACCCTGAAAAAAATGGTTTCTCCTACACATGACATTACGAATACAGGCCATCAATGTAGCTGAAAGAATACACAATGGTTTCGCTGTGTCTACTTAATCTCTTCTACAAGAAAAATGGAACAAAAGAGCAAATTAACATTTCATTTTTTATTTTTTCCTGGAAGATTGATCATATTGGGACAATTGTCAACAAAATTAAAATGACTATTCGGTGTAAACTGAATGCAGGTGGTGTAACATCTGTTTCTACAATCCAGTGCGATAGCCTTTTTAGTTTTTTTTGTTGCTATGGAATACAGCACATTGGTACAATTTATACCAGGTGAGTCAGACGCATTTTAGCTTAAAGGACATGCCACATTGCTCACTCTTAAATGTCACGATCAGTCAATTTTTTCACTTGCATGATTGGCTGTTCATATGCTAACTGCCCAAAAGACCTCTCCCGATGCACATGTTCTGTTTTTGTAAAAACATTAATGAATCCCGAGCTTCACTCCTTTGTCCTATGGAATCTCATACATTGCACAAACTACACCTGTTCTCTTAAGGCAGTAATTGATACGCTTGTAATGCTTCTGATCAAGGCAGTACATTAGATTGGCACTTTTATTTTCACAGCTTGTCAGTCTCCATTCCTTTCAGCCAAGGCTTTTTGAGGTTTTGGCTGATGGTGGTCAGGGTACCGGCATCATGGGTTGAATGTTCCTTCAAAAAGGTCTTTAAGTAGGTGCATTTTTTTCGTATTCCAAGATCCGTTCTTTGATATGGGAGAGCTTGTGATGCAAGTATTCGCAACGTGTCTTCTCTTCCCTATAGCCGGGATATGTCTGCAAGGAAAGAAATGTGTCAATTTGAATGTCACCTGTGTTTCTAGTAATGTAGATGCACCAATTGGCTTAAAGCAGAGGTTCCCAAATACGGTCCTCAGGGCACCCCAACGGTCCAGGTTTTAGGTATATCCATGGCTCAGCACAGATGATTAAATCAGACTGACTGAGTTACTAATTAAGTTACCTGTGGCCAAGCATGGATATACTTAATACCTGGACCGTTGGGGTGCCTTGAGGACCGCGTTTGGTCTATATGTAAATCATTTTTGTTTATACACTGTTTAGAAAAGTATATTTAGTGTCCAATCCGTTTTACAGTAAACCTAAAAGCTGCGATTCAGAAGGGTGTCAACCACCAGCTCAGTGTAAGTGATACTAAAGGTTGCATAGTGCTAAGTGTTAATACAGTGGTAGCCTACTCCAGTCCTCGAGAGCTACCAACAGTTCATGTTTTCTAGATCACCTAGCTGACGCACAGGTGCACTGACTGACTCATTATAAATGATCCACAAGTGGAGCTAATTACTTCACTTATGTTTCTGTGAGGAGACCTGGAAAACATTAACTGTTGGTAGCTCTCGAGGACTGGAGTTCGCTAACCCTGGGTTAATATAATAAAAAAAAATATATCAAACTTTTCCTTAAAGAAAATTGCATGAGACCAGATCAGCTGTTCTGATATTTATTATTCACCGAAATCGCTAACAACTGTTCTACAATGAGGATGTGCTCATATAAATGTGACACAATTAGACATGACTCTTTTTCCAGATACGCGTCTTAGGAAGTGTACTTCCTGCTAGGGCAACTATATGTAATAGTGCTGTTCTATGTTGTCATTATCTAACCGCTTCTAATTTGACTACTGGGTTGTAAATATTGTTGACATGGTCGTAATGCAGTCAGAATATTCCTGATGGTCCAGGGGCCACTAACCTTGTACAACAGTGAGTAATGCCCCCTTACCCTGACTTTCCAGTCCATACACAAGGGACTTACTGACCACTTAGTGGAATATTCCATTAGTTCTGATTCCTGGTGACCTGTCCTGAGGACTGCATTTGAGACCCACTGCTCAAGGACACCTTGATTCAGGAAAGTGTAGAAACCGCTGCTATAGTACTTCGTTTTACAGCTGCAGTATTTCAAGTGTCCCTCATCTAAGAACATAGGTGATTTTTTTTATATTTAATTTGAAAAAAGTAGACTTTTCAATTCTAGATTTTCACGTTTATATTCCCTTTTTTTTTGTATGTGACACTTCATTATGCTATTGTTCTGTGACAAATGAAGTAATCTTTTACAAGTGCCATTTCTTTGTAGGTCTACATAGACACGCTTGTTACCCCTTTCTTAAGCTGAAAAAAAAAATGTACTCCAAGTCCTAGGTAACACTGTTGTCCTGAAATCTTAACCGTTGTTTCCAACCACCGTACTCGAGATACCCTAACTCTACAGGGTTTAGCAATATCTCTACTTAAGCGCAGCTGGTTAGTCAACATGACTGAGTTACTAATTAAGTCACATGTGCTTAAGTATGACATCTTTAAATCTTTAGGTGTGTACCCAGCTTTATAGTCCAGAATTTCTTTCCAATATGTCTGGTGGGAACAAAAATATATGAATGTATGGGGGCATTTGACAATCAACCATTTGGTCCCAAATAACAATTTGTATAAATTTGATAACGCAAATGGACCAATTTGACTCACTGATACCTTCCCATACATTACCAGATATATTAGACCGATAAATATTTAGGTGTGTACCCAGCCATAGTGTGCTGTGGTTGGAAAAAAAAATGTCTATGGTATAAAGGTGAGTACATGCTAAAAAAATAACTATCATTCACAATATTGTTTGTGTACCCACTATTTTGTTGTTGATATGCGATCCTGTGAATAGTTAACAATAATCCTTATCGTCTGAACATGCAGTCCAATCTGACTACATAGTCGGTGGTTGCATGTTTGGCATGGGTCCCGGTGACGTCACTCAATCATATTGTTCAGTGTTTAACATACGGATTGCTTGTCTTGCTGCATTGCCTATATTGTTAATGATAGCAGTGGTGCTGCATTTTGTATATTGTGTACATTTCAGAACACTTGTTCCATTAATGAAAAATGCGGCCTGATACATAATATGCATGGGTTTTTATTGCAGTAAATGAAATAATGGATGTGGAACTAGCCTCAATTGATTTATGTTTTCCCCCCAACATTAACTGTAATGGTGATACCAATGGCACTTCCATTAATAAGATTGGCACTGGAATCATTGTTTTTGGGGATATTCAATGCCATGGCTACTGCAAGTGCATAATAAACCTCACTTTGGCAGTGGTATTTTATTCTCAGTTCTGTGTCTTATGTAGGTGTTTTCCAAGTATCAAAAGTAATTACAAAAATACCAAACAAACATTGTGCAGAAAGTACCACAATGCCGTCTGTACACTTTGATCTGCAGTATAGAGAGCTGTATACTCACCTTTTTGAACTTCTTATACGCGGTCACAATTTTATTTTGAACCATCTAAGAGAGAACAAAAATCATGTCAAAATGGCATGGACGATACATATAAAACAATCTATCCTTCATAAAAAAAACCTGGAAGCCAGCACTATAAATACTCCTATTATACAACCCTTTGCCTCTGCTAGGGTTTAATAACTGTTTCTTATATAGCGCAGCACAACGCATGCACCAATGTCTTTCCAAACAAATGGGGAGAGACACAGCAGCCCTTGTGGTAACATCTGTCTACACACCTGCAGCTACTGTGCCTGACAGAGGCTGGCGATTATCACTGAGCATTGTTTCATTCTCCAGTTTGATAGAGGCTCCTACAAATTGTAAGCAAAATAGCTGGACCCCCAACTACCACAATTGTTACCCATCAGTTGGCTTTATTTTCCCTGAACTAATACATACCATACAGACAAGCCATGAAGCAACAACACTAGGACGGTTTTAGAACGGTCATGCCACCTGTCAGTCAGCGTTACTAGCATCTTGTGGAACGTCCGCCCCATGAATTATTTTAACAAAATTCTAAACTATTGTATGTATTCAAGAGTCTTGTTTATTAGTCCCATCAAAAATATTACAAACCAACCAACAGTTACTCTACCTCTTCTGTACTTTACTGTATATCTCATGTCACCTATACCAATTAAAATAATAGACAAATGGAAACCATATTGAATTAACATTTAATCTATGAAGAATTTGGATTCTATTTAAAATAATTAAAGAAATGTCAGATTTTCAATAATAGCTTCACTGGAGGCAGATCATGGTCCCTGCCAGCTCATATATCCCCAGATAATCTACCTTGTGTTCTACTGTTCCTGGCTGAAGCCTCTTCATTCTGGAGCCCAGCTGCATAAATCTATCCAGCACTTTCCCAATCCTGGCATGAAGCTCCAGATACTCTGTGTAATCAGCAGCAAAGTCCTCCTCGTACAGTCTCCGCTGATCTCCGCATGTGATTGTGGAGTATTTACTAGACAAGGGAAATTCACACCATTACTTCACATCTAGAAATGTATTATTGTATCTGTTTTACTCTGAGCCTCAAAGGACTCTATCCTATAATAATAAGAGGATATAGGGTTATGTGATTTCCAAACTAGCCAGTAGGTGGCACATTTTTCCTGTGTAGCTGAACAATCATCTGCAGCATTAATAGTATGCGAATTCGGCCCCATGTCTGGCTTTCGCCGACTTTCACACTGGCAGGGCCGTTCGCTCCAGAGGCGATGGACAGGGGGCTGAGGTCACATTTTCTCCTGGGAAGGGGTGGGGGCTGAGGTCACATGACATCAGCGTCCATCCCCTTTTCGGCGATCTGCGGTGGAAATAAAAGTCAGCTTAGACTGACTTTTATTATCGAAGAAAGAGAAATCATTCGATAGTCGGTGACCATCAAATGATTTCCCTACCCTTGCGAGGGGATGTGTTCTCTTACACACCCTCACATGCTAGCGGGGGAGGGGGGGGGGGGATTTGGTGAGGCGGTGCTGACCTGTTCGCTAGTTGCGAGTATATGCAGTCTAGCAAACAGGTCTGAATCAGGCCCTTTGTGTGTAGGAAGAACCTAACCCAATATTCTGCTATTACACAGATGCTAAAATAAGTCCCTTTAGATATCTGTCCTTAGCTCTGGAACGGTTACCTGTGTGTCTGCTTCTCTATCATTATATTTCTATGGAATTGTATGTACTGTCATTTATTCTTTTTCTGGTAGGGGGCAGATGTACTAAGCTTGAAAAGTGATAACCCAACAGCCAATAAGCCCCTAAATGTCATGTTACAGGCTTTTTGAAAATGACAGTTTGGAGCTGATTGGTTGGTGGTTTATTACACTCCAGTTTATCACTTTGCATGTCTTAGTACATCTCACCCGGGGTGTTCCTACAGAATCATGTATGATGTTATTTGCACCCCCCTCCCTTTTCTTCTTAGCTTTTGCTGTATTTGTTATGTATAAAAGGAGGATGACCTAGGAGATATTGCACAGGTGGTGGGACTTGGGCTAGCTGTATTGTACTACACTATACAGAAAGAGGGAACAATCAATGACTTCCAAGGACAAAATACAACATCATTACGGAACTTAAAAAGTTCATTTTAAAACCGTGTACGTCTGGTTGTAAACAATATACAAATTTGATTGTTCTTAATAATGAGATCCATAGGTGGCACTCTTCCTTCATATACAGTATATGCAGATGAAAGTATTACTGTACAAAATGTATAATAATCTAATAACACAGGCTGAATAGATGAACCAGTATTATATTGTAGGATGAGGTAAGGTTTCCATCTCTGAGCTGATACAATATAATGTTCTTCCTGGCACATGAATTAAATTTCACAAGTTGTTCCTAAAAGTAATTGTTCATGTTTATTTTAATGTGTGCAGCCAGAACTATGTCCGTACACTAGAAGTGACAACAATAGGCTATGAATACACAATAGTAACAATATAGCTGATGTCCTTGGGCATAAGAGTTGTGTACAGTGCGCCCCTCCCCCTCCCCCATAGAGCTTCTTACACAGTTTTGCAGAGGGATCACAGATTGTATACCAATATCACTTATAGCCAAGGGCGTAACTACCATAGGTGCAAGGGGTGCAGCTGCTATGGGGCCCAGAGCTGAAGGGAGCCCATCTTCACAGTCTAAAGGCCCCCATACACTATGCGATTTTCGGCCGATTTCATCCAATTTGAATCGGGTGAAATCGGGCAAAATCGCATGTGTTTGACATCTGATCTGATGCGTGGTCCCGCGCGCATCGGATCGGATCACGGCGTCGGACCTACAGAACATAAGATATATCGGAATCTGAGCCATCATGGGTGCTTTTTAGCACCCACGATGTTCAGTTCCAATATATCTTTATATACAGCCCCCCTGTCTTTCTAGCAGCGCCCCCCCCCCCCCGCATTGACGGCTCCCGGCGGAGGTAGTGCAGGCGGGGACCGCAGGTGTCGCAGAGCAGAGAACGTCGGCGCGGCGGGAGAATAGGAAGAAATCCTATTCAAAAGACCGGGCGGCAGCTGATTGGCTGAGCTCTCAGCCAATCAGCGGCCGCCCAGTCTTTTGAATAAGATTTCTTTCTATTCTCCCGCCGCGCTGACAGTCTCTGCTCTGCGACGCCTGCGGTCCCCGCCTGCACTACCTCCGCAGGAAGCCGGGAGCTGTCAATGCGGGGGGCGCTGCTAGTAAGACAGGGGGTGCTGCGGGGGACACAGAGTTGGCAGTAACAGAGCCGGGCAGGAAAAGCTGTCAGCGCTGGAAAAAAAAAGCCCATACAATGAATGGGCAGCCTGTGATTGGCTGAGCGCTCTCTCAGCCAGTCAGCAATTGGCTGAGAGAGCGCTCAGCCAATCACAGGCTTCCCATTTATTGTATGGGCTTTTTTTTCCAGCACTGACAGCTTCCGCCTCACCCTGCCCGGCTCTGTCACTGTCCCCCGCAGCATCCCCTGCACGCTGCCTTAGCAGCGCCCCCCACCAGCAGCCCTGTTCTGCAGCCCCCCCCCCCCCTGCTCACGGGTTTACATGTGAAAAATCGAGACGATTCACATCAAGTGCCAATCTAATCAAGCTCCCCCGGGGAGCTGCCGGGGAAGCTCAGGGGGAAGTCGGGGGCGAATTGTCCTCAGGACAAGTCGCCCTAGTGTATGGGGGCCTTTAGTTATATGTGCTCTATATATTTATTACCATCAGTTGCTAAATAGGGGCCCTTACCAACTTTTGCTATGGGGCCTACGAATGTCTGGTTACGCCCCTGCTTATAGCTATGTCCACCATATTAATGTAGCCCAGAGGTGAAAGCCTGTAGCTCCTGGTGTTCTAATCCTAATATAAATAAATGCATATTGTATTGCCTCCTCAGCATAGATGGAGTTAACTTGCTGTAAGTGTATGCTGTGCCAAGAGACCTCGCTCTTACACATACTGTACTTAACCTCGTCACCAGCTGAGGGGGTCTCCTAGCAAGGTTACTAAACACAATCAGCAAGGGACACAATGCAGCGTATGTACGGGAACCAGAGTAGATTTTTATTACACATCAATTTTTCTTTTTCCTAAAAATGTAGGAAATACAAAATTGTATTTTGGACCAAAGGGTTATTTGTTTTCCAAAATGTTACCTTATACTTCCCTTGTCTTTACAACAGAAACCATTATCTGTTCAATTACATTGTGCTACAGATCCAGACCCAGCTTTGTTCTACAGAGCAAGTTTTAAAGTAAAAATAAAATTAGGCAAAGACAATGTTTGTTATTCTTAAGGCCCATACACACTGGGCGACTTTCAGCGATGAGTGGTGAGCGCTGCTGCACGCTCCCGCATCATCGCTGGCCCGGCCGCTCATCTGCTGGTATTACCAGCAGATGAGCGAGGGAGTGGATGGCTTTCCCTAACTTCACACTAGGGAAAGCTGTCCACTCAGGGGAAAAATCGCTAAAACGGTCCAAGCCAGGTCGGATCTGAGATTTTGGTCCGTTTACACTGCGGTGCCAACCTGCAGTATAAACGGGGCAGCACTTGTAGATGACATCATCTTCAAGCACTGGGACTGCCGATTGTCGCTGCTGCACTGGGGGCAAGCCCAGCGCTAAGGTAAGCTGCTGGGCTGCTCCCAGCCTCCATGCATCCCCCCCCCCCCCCCCCCGCAGTCCCCATCCGCGAACACAGGCATCCATTCACCTCCTCCCCACCTCCATTGCTGTCTGCACAGTACAGCAGACCACAACAGAGGCTGTGTGCGCACATGTTGACCGCAGGAGGCTGCGGTCCGATGGTTGGGCTTCCCCCATTGCTGTAAACCGTAGCCGAGTCAGACGACCAGGCATATACATTTACACTGCCCACTACCCAAGTCCTGCCCGTGTTCTACTGTGCTCAGAACCAGACGTGCCGTGTAAATGGACCCGGGTTAACCCTTTTATACTGCTGCTGATCCGGGTCCACGAGGGAAAACCCTGGGTTTTTGCAGCGGTGTAAAATGGGCATTACTGACTTTAGTTAGTATTCTCCATCATCTGTGAGGGAAGTTTTGTATTGTTTTTTTTTCCTCTAGATTATAATACAACAATGGAGTTGGCCGGTCTCTCTCTTCCCCTCCCTCTCTTCACTTCTCCCATTACTACTCTTCCGCCGCCTTATTGTTTTTATACTTATTTTATATATTCTATACATGCTGTATAAATGCTACTTAGAAGTTTCTGTTCAATGAGTAACACGGTATTAATTGAGCATCCATGTTGCTACAATTATCTTTACTCATTTCTCTACCATTTGGGTTTTCCAATGGCCCCATTGATATTTGTTTTGTTTTGTTTTGTATTCTGTTATGTTTGCAGCAGTTCTTGTATGTGCACACATTCTTGTATTCACTTACTGAAAACTTTAAATAAATATGAAGCACTTGGGAGCCAAAATTTTTAAATCATTTATTATTATTATTATCATTTATTAGTATAATCCTTATACCAGTGGTTCCCAAACTTTTTTGAAGTATCAGAATTCTTTTCATGGCACCCCAGGGCAAACATTTGTCAATAATAAAATTATGTAAATTGTTGCATGCTTCATGTCCGTTATGTGGTAATGGTCAGGATTCACTTCTGTTTGTCATTGGTTATAAATTATTTTAATTGATCATAGACCACCATTCCAGGGCACCCCTGCAAGTCCCCCAGTTCCACCCCAGGGTGCCACGGCAAACAGTTGGGAACCACTGGTATAAGGATTATTTCCATGATGCTTTACAAAGTCTGCCTACTGGACGCATAAAGGAAGATAGATTTTAAATATCTAATATCAGTATAAGGGCGAGATGTATCAAACGGAAAATGCGGTAAAACCCCGGTTTTACCGCATTTTCCAATGTATCTAAAATTATACTGCATTGAAGGGTGGCGCAAGCCCGCCACCTCGCCGCCCCCCCCTCTGGCTTACCTTCCTGAAGGGTCCTCCTGGACCCCGGAAGGTAAACCCCTCCTCCCCCTAGTGAAGCAGCCGGACATCCTTCCGACTGCAGGGGGGGAGGAGGAGGTGCCGGGGACAGCCTGCTTAGCTGTCCCCGGCGTGAGGGGAGAGCCAGGCAGCAGGGAGGTGACGGAGACCCCCCTGCACACCAGAGTACAGGTATCGCAGGGGGGCTCGTCACCGCACCGCGATGCCAGCCGCATATGTTAGTACATGATCAGTGCACATACACTGAGACTGCAATTTGAGGGATTTTACTGAAAGGATTTTTCCACAAACAATCTCTCCATTTAATGTTTTGTGCCATCACTGAATAATCTAAATACAGAGCAGTGCGATCGCAATGCATAAGCAGTCAAATGTAATAGCTCAGCTGCATATACTGTATATTGAATCTATATGCGGTCAAGCACCTGGCTTCCGGCAGGGTTTAACCCACCCCCATTTGCTGTACAGAGGGACATGATTTTTTAAGAACTTAACTTAAAATAATAATTTAAAAATACGCAAGGTACCATGTTTTAATCGACTTGAAAGAGAGACCCCACACCCACACACATACTGCTATGATATACCTTTGAATAAATTAAAAAAACATGAAATGCATAAAGGGCTTCTTAAGGGACAGATGTATCAAACAAGTGATAAAGTAGAGAGTGATAAACAACCAGCCCCTACCTCTCATTTTTCAAACCCTGCCTGTAACATGGCAGTTAGGAGCTGATTGGGTGGTTGTTTGTTACTCTCCATTTTATCACTTTTTGAGGCTTGATACATTTGTCCCATAGTGTGTACCTTGTAAGGTTTTCCCATTATGAGTCATGCCCCAAAATGGTCAGTATCAGTAAACCCCACCTATCCTTGTTCTCTGAGAGTAATATTATTTCTGCAATATAAAAGGTTTCATATACTTCAGACTGATGCAGCAAAACTACAAGCCTATGGTTTGACTAATCCAACTTTATTTTCTGTTTTGAAAGTTATGGAACACCACCTCATTTGCCAAAGTAGCATTGTCTTCCAGCTTGGGTTACTGGGTGTTTAGATTTCCACATCACAGTCTTTTGGAACTGAATATCTTAGTATGGGCTGCTCAGCTCAGCAAATTGTGGATTTCTCAATTACTCTGGGATTTGTCCTCCCTCAAAATCCATAAACTCTGGGTGTGTAAAAACCTCTGTGATGTCCAAATAATGATGATAGTCATATGAATACATGTTTCTTAGGCATATGGTGTCCTATGGTAACCTGTCATTGACTAGCAGCCATTACATAATTATATATATAACATTAATAAATGTGCCTTCATTTTACAAGGGAACTTACTTGAGATACTCCGGAACGTCTTCAGAGTCCAGTGGTGGCTCTGAAAGTTGGTCCTTTTCTAGAAAGAAAAAAAGACATTTGCCACTTAAAAATAAAAACAGGCATTTGTTATTGATTCAAAATGAAACACATGCCAGAGATGTCTGAGTACGGTACAGGGAATCCATATTCTTGTAGTGATACACAGTGGTCCTGTCAGGCAGACACCTTCTAGCAAGTACAGTAGTCATGGCTCATTTCAAAGCTAAAATAGCTTGTGCTGATGAATGAAGCTTATTATAATTGTCCTATACATTCTCATTATGTGAAATAGTCACTTTTGTTTATAATTAAAGAGTCACAATGTCATCCATACAGAGCAGGCAGTCATTTTGTGGGCAGGACAGATATCCATGAGAATGCAGCCTAAAGGTGCCCACAGACGCATCAATTATCGAATGAGTTTTGTACTTTTTAAGCACAAATTGCATCTTATGTACAATTATTGGATGGTGTTTATGGGCTTGTGCGATGCGATGCGCGTTCCCGGGAGCCCGATATTGTATGTCTAAAAAAAAGTACGTGCTGCACGTACTGTTTAGACTACATCTGAAATGTAACATTACAAACATGGGTTCATCACATCGCATTGCATGCATCCAAGTGCACATCGCATCGCAAGCTGGAAGAAAAATTGTATAGAACCATTGTTCAGTCAAAAACGCATAGCACAGTACAATTGTAGCGTCTGTGGGCACCTTAACTGTAGTCAATGACATCACTGTGGTATTTCATATGGAGTTTTATCCCTGGTTCTCTGCACACACATTCGGACAACCTCTTATGCTTGGAGGTAGGATTATGCAGCTGCCTGAAAGGAATGGGATCATTGGACAGACAAGCATTAGGTCGACAGTCACTAGGTCGACATGACTGAAGGGTGACATGGGGTTAGGTTGACAGGGTCATTGGGTCCACATGGGGAAGGTTGACAGTCAAAGGTCAACATGGGGTTTTTCACCTTTTTTTTGGCCCACATTTTGACACAGTCGACATAGACATTGAAACGTTGAACCACGTCCCTTGCCTTGCTACGGGCACACTATTATATTCTCCCACCACGCCCTAGTGGATGGTAGGGCATGAAATACAGCCTGTCGGCACATGTCGCCTCAATAAAAGTGAAAAAACCCATGTCGACCTTTTGACTGTCAACCTTCCCTATGTCAACCTAATGACCCTGTCGACCTAACCCCATGTTGACCTTCAGTCATGTCGACCTTGAGGCATGTTGACTTTGTGGTGTCGACCTAATGGTTCTCTGTCTAGTGACCGTAATCCGCCTGAAAATCACTTGAACATTGATTGAGACCATATCACAAATACCAGCTCAGGGCTGTACACTGTAACTAATAAGGGGTTTATTTACCAAGATGGGCGTTCTACTGAACTATGGGCAACCAATCCGATTCTATTTATAGATTCTATTTGGTGGTACTTATGTAGTATCTGGGCGTCCGATTTTGTGATTGTATGCCTTACCTTAAGGCATACAATCAGATGCGATGCGATGCGATGCGATTTTGCATAGGATTCAATGTTAAGAAGGTCCTGTTCATTTCCCCACTATCCAAGTGGGCATAGAGTTGATTTTATATAGCGTGGCGAGAGCAGCGAGCCCCCGAGCCCGAAGCGTGGCAAGCGAATGCATATTTCTTAAAAAGTATTCTGTGTCCGCTCGCCACGCTTCGGGCTCGGTGGCTCGCTACGCTCGCCACAGGTTTATATCCAACTCCATGCCCACTTGGATAGTGGGGAAAGGAAAAGGACCCCTTTTTCCCATTGAATTCTATGTTAAAATGGACTCAGACCATTTTAACATTGAATCCTATGGAAAAAATCTTGACCATCGCATAGCATACGATTTGGTCGCATGCGATGCGATCCGATTTCTAAATCGGACGCCCAGATACTACATAAGTACCTATTTGGTTGCTATGGGCAACATCCCATCTTCAATAGAACTCCCATTTTAGTAAATAAACCCATAAGCATCCTTTATGAGAAGAAAATGCGGTACTTATGTGTTATCTGGGCTCCCATGTTAAATGCACCCCATTTTTTCATACCCCTACTATCCAACTACGCATGGAGTTGATTTTATATAGTGTGGCGAGCGCAAAGAGCCACCGCGCCCGAAGCGTGGCGAGCGCAGCGAGCCCTGTGAGGGTATGCAGTCTCATAAGAAAAACGGGAGCCCAGATATTACATAAGTACCGAAAATGCAATCCAAAAACGTATTAAATTGATTTCAAACACAATATATAGTACATAGGAATATGTAGAACTGTTATAATAACACACAAATCCCATCTCAGAACGGCTAGTATCTCATCTCAGAAAGTGTAGTGTGAGAACAGTCAATGAGAAATACACCACAGCACCTATGTGTGAGTAGTAGGCCGTTCATTAGCGCTCCCACACTGGGTCTCCAAGGCACTGGGACAACCATGCTTGGGTAACAAGTCACTTAATACAACCATTATTTGATTTAAAAATCTGTGCTCACTCATGGATATACCAAAAACCTGGACTGTTAGGGTGCCTTGAGAACCCAGTTTGGGAACCACTGCAATAGTGGTAATTATCTAATTGGAAGCAAATTGGAGAACTCTAACTGGCCAGAATGCTGCCACTTGGTTGCTATGGGTTATTGTGCACAATAAGAAATCTCCATCCACACCAATGGGATTCCTTTACCAGCGGAAACTGCTCCACACTTCATCGTTTAGAAATGTTGGTCCTTATTAAAAATCCCAAGGGAGTGTCCCACTTCCACATATTAAGTGTGGCAACAAACCGATAGCAATGTGGACATGGGCATTTAGGAGCGGCATATTGTAAAGATTAATGCCAGCTCTGAAGACATTCACTGAGTCACGTCTGTGAAATTGGCGAGCGATCATATTATTATTATTATTATTATTGGTTTCATGCACACTAGCACTTTTCTAGCTGTAAAAAAAATGTTCAAAGCGCCTGTCTGACATCACAACTAAGGGTTAATGTTTGCAGAAACGGTCAACTTTCATACAAGTATGTGAAAACTAACACTAGCAAGGGAGGGAGCCCAGATGATGACCTTTCCGAGCAGAAATGATGCAGGTCAGCCGATTTCTCCAGCTCACAAGTCCAAGTTAGAAATCATTTTGGAATATGCTTCATTTTTTTCCAAAATGCAACAGCAAAAAATAAAGTCCAAACCTACCCTTGCTGACACTATGTTACACTAATCATCCTTTTGTCATAGTCAAGGCCAGGCAAGTGACTCACAGCCATGTGCAGGGTTAACCTCCTTCATGGAGAATTTCCGATCCCTGCTCTAGGATTAATTCTGATGAGGCTTTTAAGAGACGATATGAAACAACATGCACATTTTATCATCTATCCATCAGCCCATGTTTGCTTTGGAACAAAGAGCAGTACAGGTGTGTAGACAGAGCAGCACATTACACACACAACCACAATAACTCGGCTCTCTGCAGGATACAACAGCCATCTAACATACAGTAGATACTGTACATCTTAGAAACATTGCTGCCTGTGTTTTGCCATTTTACAATGTAACTACATAAGCTAGACTGGATGCATATAGGGCTGCTGGCTGTGTGTGTGCTTGCCAAAGGTAAACAGTGTATATTTATCATTTGTATGTATCATTAATTGTAGCATTATTGCATTCTTTGTCTACAGTATGGATGTTTTGTTCAAAATTTGTGAGTTGGCGGAGAATGTGACCTATCTGTAAGTAAATAAGCAGAGCATAATAATGGGGACCAGTAAGCCCAGGTATATACTGTACAACACACCCACGCATTTCAATTCATAGAACATATAGATGAATCATTCTAAAGCCCCATACACATTTAAAGGTAAAGTGAAATATATCTTTCAGAAAGCCCATTCTAAAAGATATCTGTTACTCTATCTTCTTATGTTTAATGTCGGTAACGACACGCCCCCGCACATAGTTAATCTCGTCCAGCATGTTGTTGTTAACAATGGCCATGCTGCAGCGGCATCGCTCCCCCCGCCGTTGCTCATCTCAGAGCCGGTATCGACAAGTGTGCCAGCCCCCCTTCGCTGGGTGTGTATGAGGCTTTACTGGTGATTGATCCCACTTTATCAATTCTGGAATTGACCTTTCATTATGTCTGCATAAATACAATATGATAATATCTGTGCATTGTTGACGTGCACCAGTCTTTATAAAAAAAAAAGGAAAAAAGAAAAATGGGAGTTCTATATCTTGTGGGATGTAGCTATGGGCAACCAATTAGAAACTCCCATCTTAGTAAATTTCCCCCTTTGTGTTTTCAGCCATTATTTTCTGCATTTACTGCTTTCTAGAAATAATAATAATATTCATATAGCGCTCTTTCTCCAATAGGACTCAAGGTGCTTAACAGATAGAATCAACATAATATAGTATAGAAACCATGAAATACACACAAAAAAAACACTTTTCATAAAATACAGAGAACATGGAGATACGAGCGTGTGGTCTTTGCACTAAGCCTTGGAGAGTTATAAAGTAGAGAGAGCTTAAGTAACAACCAATCAGCCCCCAACTGTAATTTTTCAAACACAGAGGCATTTATAAGAGGGTCCGAGTTTGCCAAATGTTTGGGATGACAGCCTATCTTGAACAGTTTTTCAAAGCAGCAATCATTTGCAAGGCAGAACCATGCCTTGTTAATGATTACCCAAGATCTGTCGGCATCCTAAACTTCCAGCAAACTCGGATCCTATTACATTTCCCTGACAGCCTGTAACATGACAGTTAGGAGCTGATTGGCTGTTATTTTATCTCTCCACATTATCACTCTCTAAAGCTTAGTACATCTCCTTATGCGTCCTAATGTATCAGGGCAATACCACAACCATACGGAGTCCCTTTCATTATTGTGTATCATAGTCTCGGCCGGCCCTAGCCTAAATTATGCCCTAGGCAAGATTTTGGCTGGTGCCCCCTAGCACCGCCACTAGTTCCGCTTCTGACCCTGCTCCCCTTTCCCAGCACCATTAACCATCATCATAGCAGTCATCATTTTGGTGCTCTTACCTGCAATATTTTAAATAGAAACAGTGCACACATTCGGTGCGCAGCCCAAACAGATGTGTGTTCTTGCTGAGAAGGGGCATGGCCACACAATAGTACCCCCAATTCACATTATGCCACACAGTAGTGCAACTTTATTCACATTATATCATGGAATGGTGTCCCTTATTCACGTTACATCACAGAGTAGTACAGCTTTACCTTATATACATTACTCCTCACATTATTCACATTATACCCTTAGAAAAAAAATCCTTAGAAAATATTGTATTTTAAGCACCTCCATGGCCACACTGCAACCCAGCACAAAGCAGTTTGTGCTGGGCAGTGGAGAAGAGCTGCAGCTGCTGCTGTCACTTAAGGGAACGTGGCCCGGGGCCCCCACTGGGCCCTTCCTACAGACTTTGGCCTGGGTAATATGTACCCCCTACCCCTTTCTCTCGGCCCCCCTGATAATACCACACAGTAATGCCCCTTACAAATGACATACATTATTAATGTCCTTATAAAAATAATGCCCCTTACACATTATGCCAACCTTTATTAATGCCCTTCATACACATAATGACACATAAAATGCCCCTTACACATATGTTGCACATTATTAATGTCCTTATACACATGACACACATAATGCCTGTTACACATATGTCGCACATTATTAATGCATTTATACATGACACACATAATGCCCCTTACACATATGCCAAACACTATTGCACAACCAACCCACCCGCAGACGGCACTCGCACAGCCACTAACACTGTGACCGCTGCCTCTGCTTGGATACAGATGTTTCCTCATACATCTTGCCTCAATAGGCCATGCAGCTCCTGGCAGTTCTGCTAACGTTGGGTGCATTTTTTGCTGAAAATTGGTCTTATTTGCATTCTTATGTGACCAGGACACACAAGGAGCTTCCGATGATTAAAATGATATGCAGCATGCCTATATTCTGTGTGTGACCTGAATACGGAATGCTATGTTACAGTGATTTCCATGAATACACTATTTCATATGCAGATACAGCCTCACTCACACACAGAATATAGGCATGCTGCATATCATTTTAATCAGCAGAAGCTGCTGGTGCCCCTAGACCTTTCAAACACCCTATGCATTTGCCTAGTTTGCCTATGCCTAGGGCCGTCTCTGATCATAGTGACTGGGTGAGGCTTTTTTTTTTTTGTAGTGGTATAAGGATTTCATTCATCTAAACTTCCTATACAAGCCATATGACACAACTCCTTATAAAACTAATGCTGGTATACTGTAGCATTACTACGATATATTGATAAAATACCATCTAGATTCATTTGGACATTTACCATGGTATCCTGAAAATGTTAATACAGTAATTTCACAGCTGCATATGTAACAGTCCAAATGCTGCAATATAGCTGATGTATGAAATCAGGCTACTTCCCTGCCAACGGTCCTGTTACTAGCATTTTAGAGCGATTATATGTACTTGTTCTGATTTATAAACCTAATCACAGATGAGTCAGGCACAACTCAATCATCTTGAATGACTCACCTGTACGTAGGAATCAATTTATAAATACATATAGCATAGAGGTGACATCCTGTCTAGCTTTAGTGGCTAAATAAGCCTCAATATGTGTCCCTAAGGCCATAAGATAGCAAAGCAATCTCGGAGTCTGAGCGGGTCAGTCTGACAGCTCCTGAGATGTGACTCATTCTCTGGGGGAACTGACACACTGGGGGAAATGTACTAAGACGGGAATACTATTTTACATGGGATGTTGCTATGGGCAACCAATCAGATACTATCTATTATCTTCTAGAAGGTGCTAATAAATAATAAGTAGATTATGATTGGTTGCCCGTAGCAACATCCCATGGGAATTAGTAGAACTCCCATTTTAGTAAATTTCCCACTGTATCTCAGAGGAGGCAATGAAACCATTGGCACATGTAACCCTGATAAAGGGTTACATTGACATATGTAAGCAGAACTGTAACCCCATGAAGGGGTTAAATATTAAATCCATGTGTAAATATATGTATTTGTGTATTTCATGTATGTATATATTTATGAACATATATTTGCTAAATTATATATGCGGCATAGGTAGATGCTGAAGTTTATAAAATGGACTTGTAGCTGCTATGCTATTACTGGTGCCTGTCCTTATGTTTCCCCCTATATCCCTATAGATTGTAAGCTTGCAGCAGGGCCCTCTAACCTCCAAGTCTGTCTGTCATTACCCAGTTTGTCTTATCACTGTCTACTATTGTAAAGCGCAACGGAATCTGCTGCGCTATATAAGAAACTGTAAATAAATAAATACCTATATTCATTAGTGGCAGTTATTTTAGAGTTAAATCAATTACTACCTGTCATTTTTCAAACCCAGCCTGTAACATGGCTGTTAGGAGCAAAGAGTGACAGAGGACGCAGGAGTTAAAGTAGGGGGGAACGGGGTGAACCTGAGGGGTACATTTATTAAGCTCGGTGAAGTGATAAACTGTCTGTATTTTATCCCCGGCCAATCAGCTCCTACCTGTGAAGTTACAGGCTTGGTTTGAAAAAGGACAGGTAGGAGCTGATTGGCCGGTGATAAAAACCAGACAGTTTATCACTTCACCGAGCTTAATAAATCTACCCCTCAGTTCCACCACCTCTAATGGTGAGATGAAACTAGTTCAGCTCTGCCTTGGCCCTAGCACAGTAATTCTAGCAGAAAAGCATTATAGTTTGCAAGTAGATACCGAAAACCTTGCCACTGGCCCTGGCTCTACCTAGTGGGGTGAGGGGAGGAGGGGTAATTAGGTGGCAGATGGAAAGGAGTTCCCCTACCTCTCCAGGACCACTTTTAGCCATGCAGAGGAGCAGAGCAAAATTAACCCCTAGAGGGAAGGAAGTTGTCTGGAGGGGTAAGCCTGCAGAGCTGTAATAGAGTTCAGCACACATAGCCCCTACACACACACACATATACACACTAAACATCGGCACTCACCTTTCCTAGTTTTGGGGTGCCCTATGGCTTTTGACCACATTGTTTAAACAGACATTGTAGGGGCTCTGCACACACTAAATTAACTGATAATAAATAGTGGAGATTTGGTTCATGAATTGATCAATGCATTTAAGCCTGCAGCCCCCTTCACGGGACCCCACTTTTCTGCAGGTCCTTACACTATCGCTGAAAATGGCTACAATACACAGAGCTATCACATCAATGTTTGATTCCAGGCATGCTATCTGGTCTAAAGCTCACAGCAGACTATGCTTTTATATGTGAGCAGCTACCAACACACCTGTCACTAATCATCTAGGGAACTGGTTAACATAAGCTATGCATTATGGGTTAAAACAGGGTGCATGAGAGAATGTGACCACAATAAGACTAATTTAAAAAATTAATCTAATAAACAATATATACATTAAACATCGGCACTCACCTTTCCTAGTTTTGGGGTGCCCTATGGCGCCCCATAGGGCACCCCAGCCATCGCCTGCCCGCTCCCCGCTCCCAGTCCCCGCTACCCTGCCCACTGTTTACGGACTGCCCCCCCCTGTCTGCCGAATCGCAGCTAGTGCACGGGTGACGTCACCGTGCACCCGCGCACCGCTAGTGAGGAATTATGGGCGGCCAGTGGTTAGTCTCACAGGGAGAACTGGCAGCAGCTGCCGGAAGGCGCATGAGAGCAAGGATCATGAGGAGCGGTGGCCGGTTTGCAGCTGCAGACAGCGTTACAGTACAGTGCTGTAACAGTCTGTTGTCAGAAGCCCCGGCTGCAGAGAAGCCCGTCTCCTCTCCTCACCTCTCAGACTGACGGAGAGTGCCTGCAAGACTACCTGCAAGGGGCTGCTCAAACACAGCTACTGACCAGGTATGCCAGGAATGGAAGACCAGCACCATCCCCAGGTCATTGCTTCTATCCCACTATCTCCCCTCCATCTAGTTTCTCCCATCCAACCAGCCCACTCACCCATCTTTCAGCCCCACACTTAGAACCCCCCAGTCAGTGCCACCCCTCTTTCAAATCAGCCCTTCTCCACTCCATTCTTTTATTTTGTCCACCTAATTGACACCATGGTTCCATAGATGTGTCAGCATGCACCGTGACTAGTATTGTGCCAAACAGATCGGTATAGTGCCACAGACTGATGGGTGAAGGAGGGATGAAGGCTGCGACCATAGGGAGCCGGGTACAGGAGGACAGATCTGCTGAAATGGGCATCTCTGTGTGTGGCATATGTATAACGGGCATCTCTGTGTGTGGCATATGTATAACGGGCATCTCTGTGTGTGGCATATGTATAATAGGCATCACGGTGTGTGGCAAAGGTATAATGGGCATCTCTGTGTGTGGCATATGTTTAATGGGCATCTCTGTGTGTGGCATATGTTTAATGGGCATCTCTGTGTGTGGCATATGTTTAATGTGCAGCACTGTGTGGCATATGTATAATAGGCATCACGGTGTGGGATATGAATAATGGGCATCTCTGTGTGTGGCATATGTATAACGGGCATCTCTGTGTGTGGCATATGTATAACGGGCATCTCTGTGTGTGGCATATGTATAATAGGCATCACGGTGTGTGGCAAAGGTATAATGGGCATCTCTGTGTGTGGCATATGTTTAATGGGAATCTCTGTGTGTGGCATATGTTTAATGGGCAGCACTGTGTGGCATATGTATAATAGGCATCACGGTGTGTGGCAAAGGTGTAATGGGCATCTCTGTGTGTGGCATATGTATAATGGGCATCTCTGTGTGTGGCATATGTATAATGGCCATCACGGTGTGTGGCATATGTATAATGGGCATCACGGTGTGTGGAATATGTATAATGGGAATCTCTGTGTGGCATATGTATAATGAGAATTACGGAGTGGGGCATATGTATAATGGTCATCACGGTGTGTGGCATATGTATAATGGGCATCACGGTGTGTGGCATATGTAGAATGGGAATCTCTGTGTGTGGCATATGTATAATAAGCGTTACGGAGTGGGGCATATGTATAATGGGCCAATTCTCGGCGTGCAGGTTGCAAAACTGCTGTATAAAGTAGTCTTTTCCTGCAATGCTGTGCCCCTTGCAGTGAGGCTACACCCTTGCGCGCCCATATTCTCCACTTTGCTGCTGGGGATTGTTATGTTATTGCCACTGTTGGGAGGAATTATATGTTTTTCTCTTCTTTTTTTTTAATGCAAGACCCGCCCCTTTTGTAGCTCCTCCCATATCACCGCCCACTTTCTGCCCCGCCCACAGTTCCTGCACCTATTTTCCTACAAAAATAGCACTATATATATATATATATATATATATATATAAAACAAACAATGTGGTCAGGAATTGCGCTTAGAGTGGGTCTTTCGACCAGCTGCACCTCTGGAACGACTCTCCTGTTAGTGAGAGACAGAAATTAGAATGCACAAAAAAGGGGGGTGTCCAGAGTGCGCTCATATGGTACCACCTAGCCAGAAAGAGTAAATAGTCCCAAATTGGTGTGATCCTGCGGTCACTTATATTCAGACGGAGTGTTCGTATACTTCAAAATAATACCGAAGACCTCGAATGTAAAAAGCAGTTCTTGGTTTGCAGTGGAGTAAGCATCCATATTCGCCCACTGCGGATTCTATTATATCTGATTTTATTTGCTGAGAGTGAGAAAGGAAGCCCTTTCCCTCTAGCCTGTGGGTTAAACCCACACTTTGGATCCCACTCCCTTGGTTATATACACCTTCTTGTCCTCTGAAGGAGTTATATTTGGATTTTTATCCTTGGCGTTAAACTTCCGTACCCACTCACACTGATTTTAACTGTACGTGTAAAGGAACACTGTCCATTTTTGCCTTTGTCTGGATTTCTGGCCGTATCTGGCCTTGCCTTTGCCCCTGATGAAGTCGTGTAGACGAAACGCGTTGGGCATTCCAATAAAGAACTGCTTTTTACATTCGAGGTCTTCGGTATTATTTTGAAGTATACGAACACTCCGTCTGAATATAAGTGACCGCAGGATCACACCAATTTGGGACTATTTACCCTTTCTGGCTAGGTGGTACCATTTGAGCGCACTCTGGACACCCCCCTTTTTTGTGTATATATATATATATATATATATATAGATATATATAGAGAGAGAGAGAGAAAGAGAATAGGAATAAATAGGTGGCACTCAAAGGCTTGTGAAGAAATGCAAATGGTGTATTAAATCACGATCAACATTTCGGGGAGAGTTTCATCATCATCAGGATGAAGGAGAATCATTTTCATTATCTGTACCTTGTTACAGCGAAACACGTCAGCCCCAAGGCACATTTGGCGATCATTCTGCTACTCTCATCACCATTTGGTTCCAGACCAGCCGCCACCGGAGCTCGCTTCCTTTAAAAAGCATCCGCAAACACCATGGAAATTCCACAATACTCCATCTGAAGACATCTGCAGTTTCTGCAGTTTTCAAAAATCTTCATTTGGACATTCCTCTGCAGTAACTATACAGCATACTTTGAGCTTTAACAGACGCCTAACTGTATCCGGAAATTTCCTCAAAAACCATTGGCGGTGTACTAGGAATGGACCGTTTTATTAAGTAGCTACTACTACTAGGTGCCAGTGCCTTATAGTTTTCCTACTGTGCTTCAGTAACTACATGTTTTATGTTTTATTAAATTCTATTTAAATTTTGCATTGTTTAGCGCTACTATTTTTTCTGTACTTTTTCCTTGCTGAAGGGTTTCTCACCACCTTCTCTAGTAGCTGCTCCACAACACACCTCATCACAGGCGCCTAATAGGTTGTTCTTACAACCTTTTTTTCCTGTAATAATGAGATGACTACTAACTCAGTGTCAGAGAGGAGGTGCAGTACCTACACCTGCACCATCTACACAGTGACAGGTTGCTACATGAGAATCTACATTTATTTCGGAATATAATTTATAAATGCAATAAAAAAATCCCATCCATAGCTTACCTTCTGGAGATGTGAGGCATCTTTCCAGCAATATAGCTTCTTCCTCCCAATCGTCCTCTTCTTCTTCACCACAGGATTCCTGGTTCCCCTTCTCTTCTTTGTGCCAGTTAGACCCATTGTCCACCTGGGAAACTGGGCTCCTGGCCTCTGTACGCTTCACATTATCATCGTCTGACCCATTACAAGGCTTTGTTCTTCTGTGCGTTTCTCTGTGATGGCTTCTCTGCAATGTTCGGTGTGTATTTTGTTTTCTGTGACTTTTTTGTGAGAAAACACTGTGGTTATTATCAGACACCGAGCACCGATTTTTGGCACTCTCGGAACCTGTGGGATGCCTAGAGTTGATGTCTGTATTAGCTGGGGAGCTACAGTGTCGTTCGTGCAGATGACCATCCAGCGATGACGATTTTATTCTTTTGCAGTTCTCGTGTTCGGTGCTTTCTGCACCTGTTGGACGTTTCTGAAATCAAATACATAAACCATTAGGTGGAGTGTAGTGGGCTAAGGTGTACATCAGTATAGCCAATTAGGCATATCATTGCTGTTTTACTTTAAAATAGACTTTCAATTTTACAATATTTTCTCATAACCTTGCATGTTTTTTCTTCGGTGCTAGATACATTTTGGCAATTATCACAATCCTTTACCATTGTTTAGGGGAAAGTTTTATAGTGGTAAAACTTTGACTATCATATGAACGAATTACATAATGTCAACAAGCACCCCAGAATGCTGGTAGCAGGGTGGTACTCCTTAACCTTTTAAGTGCCAAGTGAATTTGTCAAATTTGTTGTGAAAATTGCCATGCACACATTTTTATTCATCATAATGACCTGTAATGATTGCCTTATATAGGAAATATAATGTGTTTTTTTTTTTACCCAACATATTTTATTTAAATTTTTATAACAAATGTGAGCGAGGCTGGCTGTCTTAGCCGATATTTGGCATATCTCTCACAAAGATGTTGGCACTCAAAGGGTTACGGTATTTTACGGATGCTGGCAGTAAAACTGTAAACAATGTGATTAGTCACCATTGTTACAATTGTACTGCAATCACCCAAGAGATGCTTAAATCAGCACTTGTTGATTTCCCAGTGCTAAGGGTTCTGGGTTCTCCCTATGTATTGTCAACAAAACTACTACATACTGTCCCCCTATGAAAGGTCAGTGGCTTTGAAGGTAATGCTTTTTTAATACATTTTTTTTTTTACTTTGGCCGAGAGTGTTTGTATTTTTTGGATTATTATGTAGCCACATGCTTCCATGATTTTTTAGTATTACACTTCAATCATGGATATGGGTTGTTAGGTAGACCGTGTCTAGGTAGACAGACAAAAGATCAACATGTCGACATGAGTCTTTTGGTGTCTATGTCATAGGTCGTAGGTCGGGGGGGAAACGACACCAAATAACTGCCTTGACTGGGGCACCAAAAATCCTTGTTTCGGCCCCGCCCCTTTATGTCTTAAAAGAGAAAAAAAATATATGATAGTGGTTAACCATAAATCATTTAATGTATCCGCTAAATGTTTGTTAACCCAAATTTCCTAAATATATATAGCATAAATTTGTACTATTTGCATGTTATCACTGGAACTTGTATGTTCAGCAGTGACTCATGGAATAATTAGCATTACAAGCAATGGCTCACCCACCCTTTATGAGTTCTGAATTCAAGCAATGTTGGGAATAGGTTTTCCAAGGACAAATTTCAGAAAACATTAACATATCTGACACAGGAAAAACACATACAATTTAAAGGTATGATTCTAGAACCGGGATGTACAGGTTTCACCCAATGTTGAAGCCAGCCATATGAAATGATCACTTACAGCATCAGGAGGCCTAACCCGGGAATTACAGTGAGAAGATGATAGGCTATGTTGTGTTCTCTCTCTCTCAGCAGCTGTCTGGTAACTCTGTGATGAAGAAATGTTTAGATGTTTCCTACAACATTTAAAAAAAAAAAAAAAACTAATGTAAGGCCATGAGAGAAGACATTCACAGAACCCAGCAGACTGCGTCTTGGTTGGCTATGATGTAATAAATACAGCTAAAGTACCTGTACGAAGGAGCACCATATAAATCAGACTTGGGCAAAATATGGCCGTTCAACTACAAATTAACAGTTATGGAACGGTTTGCCTGTAAGGGCATACTAATGCTTGTAGTACCACAACTGTAGAGCCAGGAGATCAACAACTACAATGACACAGGCTGACAAACTCCGATATCAATACTAATAGGTTCTCAGCTGAAGGAACACTACTGCATTCTACAGCTTACAACTATCTGCATTAGTACCCACGTGTGTGAAATCTCACATATAGATATAGGAGAATAGATATGCATTGTTTTAAAGCATTATCCATAGTGAGGGCACTGTCCATATTGATAGGGCACTGCTCATAGCCATAAAGCAATATTCATAGTGATAAAGCACTATCCATCGTTATAGGGCATTGTCCATAGTGATAAGGCACTGCCCGTATTGATAGGGCACTGCCCATAGTGATAAGGCACTGCCCATAGTGATAAGGCACTGCCCATAGTGATAAGGCACTGCCCATAGTGATAAGGCACTGCCCATAGTGATAGGGCACTGCTTATGAGCAATATTCATAGTGATAAGGCACTCTCCATATTGATAAGGCATTGTCCATAGTGAGAAGGCATTCTCCATAGTGATATGGCACTACTCATAGTCATGAAGCAATATTCATAGTGATAAAGCATTGTCCATAGTGATATGGCACTGCTCATAGTGATAGGGCACTGCTCATAGTGATAGGGCACTGCTCATAGTGATAGAGCACTGCTTATAGTGATAGGGCACTGCTTATGAGCAATATTCATAGTGATAAGGCACTCTTCATATTGATAAGGCATTGTCCATAGTGATATGCCACTACTCATAATCATAAAGCAATATTCATAGTGATAGGGCACTGCCCATAGTCATAGAGCAATATTCATAGTGATAAGGCACTCTCCATAGTGATAAGGCATTGTCCATAGTGGTAGGGCACTGCTCATAGTCAGTGGTGCCGACAGCACTGCCGGGCCCCAGGAAATGAGGGTGTGTATTCAAAGGGAAGAGCATGGCCACATCCCTGTAAAAAAAAAAAAACCTTAGCAGGGGCCGCTAAAGTTTTTTTTACAGGGATGTGGCCATGCTCCTCCCTTTGAACATACCTTAGCAGGGGCCGCCAAGTTGATGTGACCATTTAACTCGCTCTACTGATAAAACCTTTAAATACGCATCACTAGTAGCCTGAAGTACTGCCTGCTATCTTTATTTAAAGTCATTTTGCTTCCCAGAGAAGCAAGTCTCATTTGTACCCCACAAACTTAATTAGATGCCAAGATTAAACATTGCAGCTGTATACCCTTCATTGCGTGCAGATGTATACACACTGCACTCTGCATTTGCAGCATTACAAGGGGTAATACAAGTATATTAGCCGCCTGGAAGCCTCAATAAAGGCCCTGCTAACTGGAAATGTTAAAGATTCCAAAATCAGCAAACTTCCACAAGCTGCAACATTGAAATGGAAAGCGATCTAATGTCTGAACATGCTCTTGCTGCTGTTATTATTATTACCATTGGTTTAGAAAGTGCCAGTATACCCCACAGGGCTTTACAAATGGGAAGCAGAACAGTAATAAATCAAGAGCGGATATTAAAAATCATACAGGGAAGAGGTCCCTGCTGGCAAGCGTACAGTACCATCAATAGGAAAATAGGAGTTTGACACATGAGGTAAGTGCCACATGTTCATTAATCATGCAGCTAGTGAGAATACATGTCGTCATACTGTCGCAAAGCAGCATAAGTTTGGGGCAGAGGTTCCCAAACTCAGTCCTCAAGACACCCCCAATATTCCATGTTTTAAGTATATCCATGGCCTAGCATAGATGGTTCAATCAAAGTGACTGAAGTACTAATTAAGTCACCTGTGGTTAAGCATGGCTAAAATCTGTACTGTTGGGATATCTTGAGGACTGTGTTTGGGAACCTCTTGTAGAGAAGTAGTCAATTAGTTCAATATTTTGGGGATGATGATAATAAATTGGTACAGAGACTTCAAAACGTTGCAAGAAGAGGTGTATTGGTACTTGTTTCCTAGCACGGCCACAATCGCGGGCATTTTAGTGGTCTGCGACGCGACCGACGCGATGCCCCCGATTTTCCCATTGAAATGTATTGAAAACAGTCAATATCGCGTCGGTCGCGTCGTATGCGGCTAAAAAAGGCTTAAATGGTCCAGACGCGATGCCCCCGATTTCCCCATAGAGAACAATGTTAAATGCCTCAATGTACCCGCGATGCCCCCGATTTCCCATAGGAATAAATGTTAAATGGCTCAATTTAACCAAATCATCATAGGGAACAATGGTAAATGGGCCAGAAAACCCAAAAAAACACCCCTGAACCGTGAAATGTCCCCCCAAAAGTAGTTGACGCCACCCCACGATCAACGCGAACCCGAAGCGTGGCGAGCGCAGCGAGCCGGCGAGGGGCGGCGGTACGCGTCCTCCGACCTTTTCATACCCCCACTATCCACGTCGGCGTGGAGTTGAGAATAGAATAGTGTGGCGAGCGCAGCGAGCTACCGAACCCGAAGCGTGGCGAGCGCAGCGAGCCCGCGAGGGGCGGCGGTACGCGTCCTCCGACCTTTTCATACCCCCACTATCCACGTCGGCGTGGAGTTGAGAATAGAATAGTGTGGCGAGCGCAGCCACGCTTCGGGCTCGGTAGCTCGCCACACTATTCTATTCTCAACTCCACGCCGACATGGATAGTGGGGGTATGAAAAGGTCGGAGGACGCGTACCGCCGCCCCTCGCGGGCTTGCTGCGCTCGCCACGCTTCGGGTTCGCGTTGATCGTGGGGTGGCGTAAACTACTTTTGGGGGGACATTTCACTGTTCAGGGGTGTTTTTGTGGTTTTCTGGCCCATTTACCATTGTTCCCTATGATGATTTGGGTAAATTGAGCCATTTAACATTGATTCCTATGAGAAATCGGGGGCATCGCGGGTAAATTGAGGCATTTAACATTGTTCCCTATCGCGATTTTTCCTCACGATGCCCACGATCATGATCGTTGTGGCCGTGCTAGGAAACAAGTACCGCTCGCCACGCTTCGGGCTCGGTAGCTCGCCACACTATTCTATTCTCAACTCCACGCCGACATGGATAGTGGGGGTATGAAAAGGTCGGAGGACGCGTACCGCTGCGCTCGCCACGCTTCGGGTTCGCGTTGATCGTGGGGTGGCGTAAACTGCTTTTGGGGGGACATTTCACTGTTCAGGGGTGTTTTTGTGGTTTTCTGGCCCATTTACCATTGTTCCCTATGATGATTTGGGTAAATTGAGCCATTTAACATTGATTCCTATGGGAAATCGGGGGCATCGCGGGTAAATTGAGGCATTTAACATTGTTCCCTATCGCGATTTTTCCTCACGATGCCCACGATCATGATCGTTGTGGCCGTGCTAGGAAACAAGTACCGGTGTATTTTTATAGAATGTTTGGAAGCTTGGCCAAAGACTTGTTATGAGGCCCCCTAATGTCTAATAACCATAAATAAGATCAGGTAATGAGAGGGTGGGAGCACAGAGTTTGAGGAAAGCTGAGAGGATGGGTTGGGACAATGAGGTGTATGTTAGCACCTTTTTTTGTATTATTATTAGTCGACACATAGGTGCCGATTTATGTTTTTGCTGGTGGGTGCTCAAGCCAAAAATATAGAGTGGCTTCGCGGGGAAGGGGTGTGGCCACAAAATAATACCAATTTATATCATGGAGCACAGTTGTCTCCAATATTCAAATTACGGCAACAGAGTTCCACATACATAAATGCCCCCACAGTGCACATAGATAAATGCCCCCACAGTGCAGGTACTCCGCGGACAGAATACACTCTTCCCGGCATACTGTTTCCCAGGTGGCGGGTCCGGCGATGTGGGTGCTGCAGCCGCAAATTAGCAAGTTAATATGGCGGCCCAGCAGCGGGACTCGGGCCCGTGGGTGCTCATAAATTTCCGTGGGTGCTCGGGCCCTTGAGCACCCACAGAATCGGCACCTATGAGTCAACATATTTATATTGGATTGGCTAAAGTACAGACTGAGCAGCATCAGAAGTTTGTGAGATAAATAAATCTGCTGCTGCTAGGCTCTAGACCAGCGGTTCTCAAACTGTGGGTCCTGACTCCATGTTGTTGGACCTTTTGCAGTAACTTGCTGGGGTCCTGTAATTATTTTTATTGTTCGATGGGGTCTCAGAGCAAAAAAGTTTGAGGACCCCTGCTCTAGAGCTAACCTTCTGGTAAAGACCAGTGAATAGGATATTGCAATGGTTAATGCTGTAGATTGGAAATAAATGAATGAAAGTTTTGCCTGAGTCTTGTGTGAGGTCAGTGTGTATTCTGGAGATGTATAACAAGATTTGGATATACAGTATATAATATGTGTCAAAGGACTGTTCTGAGACAAGGACGACCCCGAAGCATAATTCCGGAACTCCTTTCACCAGGATTCTATACAGTGGAGGGGAGAAGATGTAAACCAGGGATGGGAAACTTTTGGCCATCCAGCTGTTGTTGAACTACACATCCCAGCATGCCCTGCTACAGTTTTACTATTTGGCCATGCTAAAACTGTGGTAAGGCATGCTGGAATGTGTAGTTCAACAACAGCTGGAGGACCAAAGGTTCCCTGGCGTAAACAATGGGCAGCCTAGTAAAGCACCATCTGTGAAATAGGATTTGTGTAAATATTATGAAAGGGAAATGCTTGGAAACAATGCAATTCAAACAAATCAATTTATACTGGCGTAACTCCTTTACTAAGAGCCAGACCTGTACAAGAATCAAGAGAAACAAACAGAATAATTCCAAGGTATATGGTAAATAGTCCCAGAGTAAATAAGGTGATTGTCCTTCATACCTAGAGAGAATGCCTGCCAGGTGCTGCCTTTCCTCTGGGGTATACCCCATCCATTCCTTTTGTACCTGACAGTAAAGTTCCTCTCTCAAGCTGTACTTGCCATCTTTGGGGTTTAAGCACCCTACCTGGAATATATAAAATCATACCCGTATTACAATATAAGTGCAGACTTCACACCGGTAGCAGCAAGACTAGCGCATTATATACACTCTATAGCAGTGGCGTAACTATGAATTGGGCGCCCCCCCCCCCCGCTGTTAATGGGGGGCGCCCCCCGCCACACCCCCCGCCCGCAGCCTTACCTGTCTTGCTGGTCCCGTCCCGGCTCCCTTGCTGGCTTCATTCTTCTGCTAGTGAGACGGACCAACACAAAATGTCCGCCCCCATACAGCAGACAGTTTCAGAGAACTGTCTGCTATATGGGGCGGACATTTTATTGTGGTCCGTCTCACTAGCAGAAGAATGAAGCCAGCAAGGGAGCCGGGACAGGACCAGTGAAGTCAGGTAAGGCTGCGGGCGGCGGATTGGCAGGCGGCAGATGGGCGGACGGAGGGGGCTAACTATAGCACCACAGCCTCCCGGCGCCCACACATGCACAGCCCCCCCCCCCCCGCGGCTGCGGGGGCTGCGGTGCTATAGTTATGCCTCGGCTCTATAGAACTATTACAATATCAAAATTACACATTAAATCTAATCCCTTTTAATGTCAGCTGATCAAGTTCTGAAACTATATACCTTGGTCCTAATGTCACAATGTTCTTTTAATCCCAGTACTGGATGAAAGGAAGGTCACATGAATGGATTAAATAACTGAAATTAAACCTTTACAAAAAGACAGGGACTCAAAATAATTAAAGTAAGATGATATGTATGTTCTGGTTTGAAATCAGGGTAACTAAAGAGCTTAATCACTTGGGTGTATCTGCCCAATGTGTTTGCATATTGGCAAGTCTTCACAAGCTCCCAAATAACATCTGTGTTTTGGGCTGATAGCATCATGTAAGCCACATTTGTCGGGCCAAAGTGCTATAGATCACACCTAACTTTTTCCTTAACTTTTTAAATGAGCTGAACACTTTTTGAAACTCAGCCATTTCTGTGTGTGTGGGATCTATTTATTATTAAGCTGCACAAATTAGGAGAGCAGTTTCAGTCACACATATAAAAATACAATTTAACTAACTTTCTAGAGAGAAATGTATTAAGCTAAATACGCCTAAAATAGGCATATTCATATTTTTGGCAATTTGTATTCATGGCACATTTGTAGTTGTATCTGACAGATCCATGCAGGCTGCCGACTCGTATTTGTATTTAGCAGCCGTATTTACAGCCACTAAATACGATTACGAATCCGAAGGAATACGAATGTATGCGCTATCGGCCAAATATGAATTCGGAAATAGGGCATATTAGTAAATCTGCCCTATTTACGAATCGTATTTCGGAAAAATGTGGCCCTTGCCAGACGTACGCATTCACATTAGGAATACGAATACGACTCATTCATATTCTTAGTAAATTTCCCCCTAAAAGTGTACATTTTCTTCTGCTTCTGAACATTAATTATGACTACCGATCCCATATACTGTATAATTAACATATATTTAAAAAAATATGAATTTCAGCTTATCTTTGTGTGCAGTGCATTTACATTAATATGAAATGTAACATGAGTCACATGGAGTTGCCAACAGGTGTTGCCTATTACATGACCATAACTATTTTAGTGTTCATTCTAGCACCCGCTACCTTTGAAAACCCACGCAGTTCCTCTTCCCTGCCTGGGGTGTTGCTGTCTGCTGTGGTGTTTGCATAGCAGTGCTGATATACAGACCACACTGTGCTAGAAGCACTACAGCAGACAGTGACAAGGAAGATGAACTGCTTGGGTTTTCAAAGATAGCGGGTGCTAGAATGAACACTATTTTTGGAATTGGTCCTGGACTGCTAATCCAAGGCACCCCTGCAAGTGCACCCCAGGGTGTCAGGGCACACAGTTTGGGAACCATTTTCCGTATCTTCCATACATGCTGGACTTGTTTCAGATCTAGTGACTGAAATGGCCATGTAGTACAGTGTAGATAGGGGCACTGTCATCCTGGAATGTCATAAAACTGCAGGAAGGTAATAACTAAGGACCATTAAGTATCGATTAGAAATGACCTCAACTTTCAAGGCAATAACTACATCTGAACTTTGGCAAGAACCATAGGGATCCACCAGAACCCTTCACAGTCGGCACAATATGGGAAAGTATAAATATACCAGTAGCCAGTTTAATTGTGTTCCTATATGCTAGACAGGCACCATATATTCACTAATGTTGGTGATAACAGTAGTTTATTGCCTGATGTTGTCTGATGTACAGTTCTGTAATGAAATGTGCAATTGCCTATATATTTAGCCAGATCTGTCAATCATGTGTGTATAACACTGGGGGGAGTTACACAGTCACCGCCCAGTGTTATACACACACACAGAGTCCAGCGCTCCTATCTGTCACTCATGTGTTACACAGTCTGCAGTGGGCTGGTTGGCAAGATGGCGGCCACCAACCACCGGCTTCTACCTTCCGCGGGACCTGCCACCCGCACCAGCCAAGTGTCAGTGTGCTGTGGTAGCCCCAGGGGGAGCAGGGCTGCCCAGCTATCCCTGGGTGGGGTCACCGGTCCCGGGAGCGGCCGCCGCGGGGCGCCGGACCAAAGTTCTGGCAGGCAGCAGTTAGAAATCGAGGCCCCGGTTTCCGGGTGGCAGGTAGGCCCCAACTGGCAGGAGTGTGTTTAAAATTCCCTGGCTCTGCGGCAGTGATCTGCCGGCTCCGGGGGGCTGGAGCCAGTGATGTGGGGAGGTCATCGGTCCCGGGAGTGCCCGCCGCAGGGCGCCGGCCTGAAGTTACAGCGCCCGGCAGTGAAACATCGAGACCCTGCCTTCCGGAGGACAGGTAGGCCGCAACCTGCAGGAGTGTGTTTAACACTCGCTGGCTCTGCACCAGTGACCCGCCAGCTCCGGGGGGATGGTGGCAGTGATGTGGGGAGGTTGTGAGGGCAGGAGGGGCACAGAGGGCAGCAGAAGAGGGAGTTTGTGGTGTATTGGGGCAGGAGCTCAGGAAAGTTGCCTGCGTCCTCTTCCACCACACCCGCTGCCCGCACAGTCACGCTGGGAAGCTGCTTCTCAGCCAGGACATGGGGGAGGCCAAGTACAGGAGTTGTATCTCCACCCGCACCCCCTCCCAGCAGCATCTCCATCCCCCCACCACCACCCCCTTCTCCCAGGAGGTTCTCTGCCCGCACCCACCCCCAACACCCACCAGCATCTCTACCCACACCCCCACACCCCATCCCATCACCATCTTCACCGGCACCCCCCCCCCCAAGTACAGGAGTTGTATCTCCACCCGCACCCCCTCCCAGCAGCATCTCCATCCCCCCACCACCACCCCCTTCTCCCGGGAGGTTCTCTGCCCGCACCCACCCCCAACACCCACCAGCATCTCTACCCACACCCCCACACCCCTTCCCATCACCATCTTCACCGGCACCCCCCCATTATCTCACGGCAGCATCTCCGCCAGCACACTGTACCGCACCCCCCACCTAAGCTCACAAGAGTATCCATGTCCGCACCCCCTGTAATCTCATGCCAGCATAACCCACCCACACCTACCCATCCCACATACAATTAAAATTGACATTAAAGTGCCTACCAGCACCTCCTCAATAGGGATGCCCATCGACCAGTACTGATTTGCAATCATCAATGGTTTATTGCAAGCAGTGCTGGCATCTGCAACAATGCTCATCCCTACTCCTCAATCCCCCAGCAGCATCCACAGCCACTCCCCAACCCCCAAGCACCTACACCCAAAATAGGGGTAGATTTATTAAGCTCTGTGAAGTGATAAAGTGTCTGGTTTTTATCACCGGCCAATCAGCTCCTACCTGTCATTTTTCAAACCAAACCTGTAACTTCACAGTTAGGAGCTGATTGGCCGGTGATAAAAATCAGACACTTTATCACTTCACCGAGTTTAATAAATCTGCCCCATAGCACCCTACCCACACAGCCCCTTACGCCGGTGTGAAGAGCGCCCACAGGGCGCGATGAATCACCTAATCAATTCATAATTGCTTGTCTGTTTAACGTTGACCTGCTATTTAATGTTGGATTTCCCGACCATGAAAATGTGCTCCACCCCAACCTTACTTTTCTGATTATGTTTTTTGTCTAAGGTGGACATCACTGTTGCAATCAGGTAAGGCCAACATTTAAATATATGACCATGATGGTTAGTTACTCTCTTAATGCATAAATCCCCCCCACGAGAAAGGCACCCTATCTATCCCTTTATCTCATTTTCACCATTCAAGCTTGGCAACATTATGTATCACAGTCACACATACATAAATACCTCATCCAGTGCACATAGTAGTTGTGTTTGATCCCTAGGAAAAGTGTTGGATTTTTCTAACCGCAGGATGAGGTCATGCTTCCGGTATGGTTTCAAAGCCAGAAGATGAACAAGCCATTCCTGAAGTGGTCTCTGCTCACCACTAACTCGGTTACATTTCTTGGCTGCCGGCGTTAAGAATACAGGTGGACGATGACTGGACGGGGAACCATCTGAACTGGACTCCAAGTTGCTCCTGTTTGGAATCTTCACATATTTACCTGAAAAAAAGGCATGCATTTAGTAATAAACCCTAAATACAGTAGAATCTAAATGTTGTTAGAGCAGCAATAATGATAATTATTATTATTCATTTGATCAATAATTTTTCAAAGAATATATTTAGTTTCTAAAAAATACATATAAAATGTAATAAATAAAAAAAGTGAACCGGGTTTCCATAGTTGTAAACAAGTTCCGCCTCCACCCACCCACCTTGCCGGCCACAACAACAACTATTACGAAGGATCAAATCCTGCCCTGCAGGCTTCTCTATGGCGGCAGGGGTTGGGGGTTTGAGGTTACTGTCTCACCCCCCTTACTGCTGTATGCTGTGGAGAATAAGGACAGGTGTCCATCCGTTCCGGTGGGGGTGGGCAGCAGCAATTGCTGCTATTGTTACGTGAAGTGTGCTGTTGTTAAGTGAAGTGTGCTTAAAAACCAATATTTAAAACCTGACCTCTCTGGCGCACCTTCTTGGGATGGCAGTGGTGCAAGTAGAATTTTTTTCTTGGTGGTACTGATAGCCTCCACCAAAAGTGGGCGTGGCCATGTGTCGTGAGGGGGCGTGGTCACACAATGCTAGAGAAGTGACTAAAGGACAATAGTAGCGTGGCATCAGGAGACAGTGAATGAGAAACAGGGAATGACTGGGGGTGGGTTGGCTCTTGCTTGGGGGAGAGCCGGGCAGCTTGTGCTTACAATTGTGGAGCCTGCTCTTCATGCTGTCAGCGCCGCTGATGCCTGTCAGTGTGACAGGCTAAATCAGCAGTAGCCGGTAGCTGCATTAAGCACCAATCATAATGCTGGGTGGGCGCAGGGCCGTCTTTCCCATTGGGCTGAATGGGCAGTTGCCCAGGGGCCCAAGGATTGTAGGGGCCCAGCCCACTGGGGAAGACGGCACTGCTCTGGGGAATGGCGGTGGGCGGCTGGGATGCGGTCAGCGGCTGTCAGCGGCGACTCAGCGGTGGCGGCGGTGATCCAGGCAGCGGGGGGCTGGGATCTTGATGTAGCAATCTGGGCGGCATATGTCGGGGATGCTCCGGGCAGCAGCTGTCAGCGTTGTCCATACAGGCAGTGGTGACTCAGACCTTGCTGTAGTGCTATTTGCCGCCGGGCAGGAAGCGCTGCTGATTCTGAAAATTCTGGACGGACGTTGATTGGCCGGACGCTCAGCCAATCAGTGTCCGGCCAGTCTTTTCAAAATCTGCAGCGCTTCCTGCCCGGCAGCAAATAGCGCTACATCAAGTTCTGAGCGAGCTGCCTGGACAGACAACGCTGACAGCTGCTGCCTGGATCCCCACCACACACCGCTACATCAAGCTCCCAGCCCCCCCCCCCCCCCTCGCTGCCTGGATCACCACCGCCACCGATGAGTCGCCTAGACAGATGCCGCTGACAGCTGCTGCCTGGATCCCCGCCACACAACTCCCAGCCCTCCTCTGCTGCTGCACATAGGTGGGTGGAGGGGGGCCCTAAAAATTATTTTGCCCAGGGGCCCAGTAGATTGTTAAGACGGCCCTGGGTGGGCGGGCTGCGGATGCATTATATTTAGACTTAAAATAAAAATAGAATTGACAGTGGGTCAGAGGGTAAGTGGTACTGCGTACCTGCAACATATTTCTTACAGGTACTCCGTACCACGCCGTACCCCCTTACTTGCAGCACTGTGGGATGGTATAGGGGTCTCCCCCGTGAACCAATGATATATGGGGAAGAGAGAACAAAAAAATGCCAATAGTGAAGCACGTCTTTACAATCTCCCTCCCTCTTTAATACCATAAAAATACAAATACAATAAAAACAATTTCATAACACTTACAAACAAGGCATAAAGTGCTGTGTGCAGTCATGGACGTTTCCTTATGTATCCAGGCAGGACCTAGTCTGATAATTACCGGATCAGTTGGGAACTGGTGATCAATCAGTTCCAATGCAGGTATAACACACTTAAACAGTAGTGTTAACACTGAATCCTCCCCGGCCTCAGCTGCTCGCAGGGTCCTCCGTCCCACGTCCGTCACCAGCACAAATACCACGAGTCTGCCAAACCAATTTCACCTTGGTACCTAATGTTAAGGTGTGCTCTTCCCTGCTGTGTGAAGGGAGCCAGGTGTGGGGGAATGAGGTGACAGCTCCCTGTCCCATGTCCAGTGTCAACGCTACAGTGCGCATTATGTGCATAAGAGATGCTACTACTTGGGGCACTATGTCCTACTGTGGCATTATGTAGGACATAGTGCCCATTACTGTGGCATTATGTGTGTAAGTTGCACTACTTCTACAGATGTTAAAGACATTGCACATATGGGGAACTACTTTGTGGTGTAATGTGTATAAAGGATACTACTGTGAAATGTAATTTAATCAAGGGGCACTACTGGGCCAGGAGGTGTAATATGATATATGGGCACTAAGGGCCTGATTCTGGTTGACTCTGAAAGCTGTGAAGCTCGCAGCTTACCAAGACCGAGAACGCCCATCCCGCTGCACCACTGATTTGCTGTCCCCCTCTCCCCTCCATATGTGTTATGAAGACACAACCCCTCGCATGTGCCCGCAGCCATAAAAATCATTCGATGGACGGTTTGCAAATATCAGTGGAGACTGACTGATACTTGTGAGCTTCCAGCTGAAGACAGGGGCGGAATGAGGGCCTAAGTGCAGTATAATAAGATAAGGATTGTGCTACTGTGTGATGTAAGGGGCCAAAGGTGAGCATTGGTCCTTTAAAAAGTATGGGTGGTAGGGCACATATTTATAGTTAGTAGGGTTGCGCCAAACACCCAAGCACTGGTCCTGGCTACACCTAATTAAAGGAGGGGGTGGGGGTGGTGGAGATGGCGGGGTTAATGAGTTCCACCACCTCTCTTGGACCACTTTAAGCACTGAGGACATCCATTATAACTAATTGGGGACTAAATAAAATACATATGACCATGGATATCGGTATATTCATTGATATGATGTTCATGTAAATAATAAAAACTAGGGCACTATAAAGTCCTAAAGTATGCCTTAATTTGAACTGGGGCACTGTGCCATGACATAATTTGATCTGGAGGGAACTCTAATGTGGCACTGTAAATTGACATAATATGAACTAGGGACACTGTATGTCATAATGTGAATAGGGGGTGCTGTGTTGCATAATATGTACTGGCCGCCCTACATCATGATTTGATATCATTTATGTTAGTGAATTGCAATGGTTCATACAATAAACTAGGACAATTCTATGGGACATATCATTAACTAGAACACTAATATGTTTCAGAAAATGAACTAGGGTACTATTATGGAAAATGGAAAACGGAGGACGAGAGGTGTCTCTCAAGGGGCCCTGTCAATATGTTACAATGGGCCCCAAAAATTTCCGCACATGGTACTACCAAAAGCACCCAAGGTGATTTATACTACTATTTGTATTGGTGTATGAAGCTGGATTACTTGAGAATATCTGACAAACCATACTCACTGTCACTCAACACTCTCACTTTTCGCTCTGTCACCAGAATGTTACAACCCAACCCAGCCAGGGCTTTCACTGATCCTTCTCACGTCTATTCTATTCTTCTTACATGGGAACTATTCAGACCAGCCAAACCCGTTCCCTGTGTTTGGGCTACCCTCCCCCTACCTATACTGTATGTTCCCTCCTCCTACTTATACTGGACCCTGAGTTAGTAATATATTAATGACAGTTGTCATGATGTATTGCAGTGCGTTTATTTTCTAAAAAAGTTATCTTTTTTTCTGAGGTTTTAAATAATATCACAACACGGCTTCTAAACAGCAGTATATGATGTTCCTGATATAGTAGTACATAGATAATACAACAGCATTGGTACAGTATATGATGTTCCATAGTTCTAGTGTAAAATTATTCACTGAAAGATATAGCATACTATTAACATAACAAAGGTACAATTGGTAACAATTAGTCTGCTTTATATAATTTAGCTGGGTTGAACCTGATTTTGTACAGAGCTCCAACCCAGGTGTGACCCGGCTTGTGGCCCTTTTACACTGCTGTACTGTCCCTACCCCTATAGTCCCAGGTGGATGCATACCTTCCAACATGACCCTCTCCAGGAGGGACACAATGCTCTGCTCCTGGACTTTCTTCTTAATTTATGATTACCTTCATCTGTGTTGAACAGGTTAACTGATAAGAAAGGTGCTTCAACACAGGTGAAGGAAATCATATATTAAGAGGAAAGTGCGAGAGCAGAGCAATGTATCCCTCCTGAAGAGGGTCATGTTGGGAGGTATGCGGATGATGTCATCAACCTGGCTTACCCTTTATACTTTACTGCAAGCTGGGTTGAAATGCTGGTGTCACAAAATAGAGACTTTCAGTGCTCCCCTGCTGCGCTCTGTAAAACGCTGGCCATTCTCAGCTGTCCCCGCTGGCGTCCCGCTGTTGCCTCTGCGGCATTTTGTCCACAGTGATCTGGCATGCTCACCTGCTTTTGCCCCTTCCTGCTGCGCATCCCTGCGGGCCCACCACGCCGGCCTTGGTGCCATTCTCCTCTTTGGGCAGTGCCATGACACTTCCTGGTCATCTGACTCTGCATGAACCAGTCAGGACACACTCCCCTGCAGGAATGCCTCAGTCAATCATCTTACAGCCAGAGGTATAAAGCCCAGCTGTGGGAACAGCACCCTGTCAGTGCATTGTTGTCTATCAGCCAGTGTAGTGAGCTCCTGCTTATCTCTGCTTCCAAGACACAGTGCAGTTTCCAGCTCAAGCACTCCCTGACTCCAGGTGTTCGTTAAAGATTGCTGTCACTATTCTTAAGCTCCTTCAAGAGACAGTACAAGTCCATCTGCAGCTTCACCTGGCTCTAGGCCAGAGGTTCCCAAACGCGGTCCTCAAGGCACCCCAACTGTCCAGGTATTAAGTATATCCATGCCTGGCCACAGGTGACTAAGGGGCAGATTTATTAAGCTTGGAGAAGAGATAAACTGGAGATAAAGCGGAGAAAAGGTAAAATGAGATAAAGCACCAGCCAATCAACTCCCAACTGTCTTTTTCAAACACAGCTGATTGGCTGGTGCTTTATCTCCTTTTACCTTTTCTCCGCTTTATCTCCAGTTTATCTCTTCTCCAAGCTTAATAAATCTGCCCCTTAATTAGTAACTCAGTCATCTGATTTAACCATCTGTGCTGAGCCATGGATATACCTAAAACCTGGACCGTTGGGGTGCCTTGAGGACCGGGTTTGGGAACCTCTGCTCTAGGCAATTCAGCTGTCCTGCATTGCTGGTATCCCCAGCTTCTATCCATCCGGCTTCCTGCATTGCTGGTATCCCCAGCTTCCAGCCATCCGGCTTCCTGCATTGCTGGTATCCCCAGCTTCCAGTCATCCGACTTCCTGCATTGCTGGTATCCCCAGCTTCCAGTCATCCGGCTTCATACATTGCTGGTGTCCCCAGCTTCCAGCCATCTGGCTCCCTGCATTGCTGGTATCCCCAGCTTCCAGCCATTCGGCTTCCTGCATTACTGGTATCCCCAGCTTCCAGTCATCCAGCTCCCTGCATTGCTGGTATCCCCAGCTTCCAGCCATCTGGCTCCAGGCAAGTCGTCATTCTTGCATACCTGCATCGCTGGTATCTCCAGCTCCACGCAAGTCTTCACTCCTGCATTCCAACATCGCTGGTATCCCCTGCTCCATGCAAGTCATCACTCCTGCAAGTCGCTGGTATCCCCAGCTCCACCCAAGTCATCAGTCCCGCATTGCTGGTATCCCCAGCTCCTTGCAAGTCGCTGGTATCCCCAGCTCCACGCAAGTCAGCAAGCCTGCCCTTCTGCATCTCTGATCTCCCCAGATCTGTGCAACCCTGCTCCTTAGTAATGCTGGGTACTCCAGCGCCAAATAACTTTTATCTTCATGTTATACAGCCATTGACATCGCCTTCATCCTGGATGACTTCAATATTGCTATTGACAGTCCACAATCAGGGCCAGCTACAGAAATCTTGGGGCCTGGTACATGGGTATCTCTGCCCCCCCCCCCCCCCCCCCCTCCAACCGCACGCCCAAATTTTAATTACATTGAATGTTTTTATTATTAGATAAAAACTGCTAATTACTATTTACTATGCAATATAATAGGACAGATAGGAGGGTGCAGCATTGTGTGACGTATGGTTCGCTGTATTGCGTGATGTCACTTAGCGCATTAGTACTGCCATGTACTGGTAGCCGGGCAGGTGACCAGAATGAGAGGGGGTACTGGATTGGGGTCAGTGTAATTTTCCTTCCAGGAACCCAGGTGAGCCCTTTTATAAAACCTTGCTAGGGCTGCATTGTCACAGCCATGCTTACAAACCTTGACCCTGTTGACCTATTGTTTGTTGACCTTTTGGGGTACACCTATTGACTGTCTATCTTAGACACTGCAGTTCCATCAACCGGAACCAATACAAGACAATGATTTGGCCTATTGTAATATAGTATAACAGCACAATATTTATTGCAGGTACAGCTTTGAATCTGCAATTCTAGAGTTATACCTGTTCAGCAAGTGCAGATAAGACCCTTGCATGCTCGCTGCGCTCACCACAGATTCCATTTTCCCTCTATGGGGGTTGTGGTCCCCCGTGAGCATTAATAGCTTCTGTAAATCGGGATCCTGACTGTCGGGTATTTTACAGTCTGGGTTTTGATGGGGTTTTTTTGCTGACGTTTGGAATGCCTATTGTCGGAGCATCATCCGGCACCCCATCATAGTGTCCTGATTTTTTACCTTGGCCGTGACATACGCCATGGAGCCCAGACATAAAAGGCTTTGTGGAGATGGCACACAGAGCTCTGGTGACGTTTGTCACCCTGCCTAGTAGTGGTGCTTTAATGGGAGCTATTTGTTATCTGAAAATGCTGTTATGATAGACATCTGCTTCAAATATATTGTGCTGCTAATCTTTCAAAATGATTTTTCATGCACAAACGAATATCGATAAAGACAAACATGCTAATTGGCCTAGAATAGAGTAATTAGTGAGCGAGTGGAGGTGGGAGTAGTCTGAGCCAGCTAGAGGCTTGTTAGCTTATTCTCAGTAAGCAGGTGCAGCAGTCAGCTAAACCCCCAATGTCACGCAGGTGAAACGCCCCTCTGGGGATGGGAGAGACAAAGAAAGAAAGACTTTAACCCTACACAACAAGGTACAGACTGAACACTGGAAGAACATACTGCAAGATCACAAGACATACAAAGGAATAAATAATCTGCATAGATGGGAAAATAAAATGTGTCAACTAATTGGAATAAAAGCTGCAGTGTTTAATGGCCGACACTCATGGGTTAAACGAGAACATAGTATAGATGGTGTTACATAAATAAAGGAGCCTACAGTTATCCAGATGATAATGGTTCTATTTATAGTTACTTATGGGTTGTTGCTGTATCATAATCTTCTGTTATCATCAGTGTAGTAGCTGAAAGATCCTCTGCTATCCTCGGGCTAAATGCTATTTGCTGTGATCACTGGGAGGCCTCCATTCCGCACTGCTGCACATGAGTAAAGCTGCGAGCACAGTTCTTGCAGCGAGACGAACAAACCGCGATACAAACGCTGAACGATATCGTTAACCCAGAGCCCTGACAAACATGCGGTCACTGACGACCGCCTCAGATTGGACTGCACGTTCAGATGATCGGTGTTTGTTATGATATAGTGGGTACACCCAGAACAATATGCACACCTAGGCGTGCGCATATAGAGTGTTAGGGGTGCACAGGCACCCCCTAATGCTGTGCCCACCCTTGTATACTTTTGCTTTTTAGAACTGGTATTCCATTAAAACAAGCGACCATCAATCAAGTATGTGTGTTTTGCATTGACAATTCTAATAGACCATTTTCATATCACTACATACCTGCGTCATCCATATATGTTTATGACTGTATTTGCATGTACTGTTACATTGAGTAATAAGAAGATTAAAACTGAACTAGGCAGGAGATTATGGTGTGGCTGAGATGTTTTATATTGTAGCGAGTGCCTATAGCTGATGGTAGACATGTCTGATTGGTGGTGTTAGACTAACCCAATGGGCGTGTAAGACACCCCCTAATTAAATGTGCTGCATACGCCTATGTATGTACAATAATATCTTTAGCGATATTGTTATCGTGCATATCGTTCCTGAAAATCGCATAGTGTGTATCCATAGTGTGTATTAGTACATTTAAGGAAGTCTAGACGTGATGCAAAAATATACGCTAGGCCATCCTGTACGCAGATACTGATCTGTCGTTTATCTGAGTAACTCTATGGCTACACAAAATAGCTATTAAATGAACTAAGACACTGGAGCCAGTGAATTTGTGCCTACAAACCAGGGATGGGGAACCTTTTTTGTGCCAAGGGGGGTCATATGTAAAAATGTATCTTACAAATTGTCCTGCTGCAGCTGTCCCACGCTCCGGCGGCTGCCGCTGAATAGGACTGACAGTCTCCACTGTTGTTGATTAAGTGGAATCTCGCGAGAGGTCGGTAGTCGGTAGATTCCTCTTTATTCAACAGCAGCCGGAGACTGTCAGTCCTATTCAGCGGCAGCCACCGGAGCGTGGGACGGCTGCAGCAGGACAATTTGTAAGATAAATTCCCCTGTACTTGACGCTCAGCAAAGCCGCTGGGCGAGTGGGAGAGCCACTCAGACCAGCTACGCATACGGCCCCCGGGACTGAGGTTCCCCACCCCTGTATAAACCATTTGTTACACATCCGCCTTTTTCTAACCACCTCCTGTTACAACCCACAAACGGTCTCTAAGTGCATCTAAATCCTCACGGACAAGTGTCCTTACAAAGGCAGCAGGACCGATGTGTCATGTGACTCACATGTACACTAATAAAAATATTGTCCAAATGCATGAAAATCAGAATTGTGTACATCCATGAATCAGGCCCTCTGTAGCCATTTTACCAATAAAACGCCTTAAAAAAAATAAAATAATCGGCAGTGAATGTTCAGCTTAATTGTAAATATTTTGTATGATGATTTGCCTGTGATATAATGAAATTCTTCACTAGCATCAATAAGAGCAATGTGGCTAATTCAGGTTGGCTCGCTACCCACATTGCTCCCAATGTTTTGGTTCTACGAATACGCAGGACGAATCCTGCGATCACAGTGCCTGATTGACAGGTGCTGCACCTAACATAGTGGGCGGGTGTGGGGCGCCTGGCAGCCCCATTACCATATGGGGCTTATGGGCGTTCTCATTTTAATGAGGCCGGGCGGACAGCTGACATCACCGGATATTAGCTGCCCGTCCATTTCCGTCCCAGCGTGCACACATATGTAAGTGACTTAAAAAGTCACTTTTATATGCGTGCACCTTTCACATCTTTCCATGTGGGTGTTCCCCGCAGCATGTGAATGGATGTTTATGTTAAACATCCATTCGCAACCTGTGCATGGGAACACACGCTGCGAGAGGCGGCCCGGCATTCGCAAGGAGGGGTTTGGTGGACAGCAAACTTAGATAATGAGTGTGCAGGGCTCATGTGGCACAATCATCATGGTCTGCACTGAGTTCTTTATTTCCTACAATAAACTGGATGCTGTCTACCCCAGTGCTGCATTTGAAATGACGCAAAAGAAGTGTTCTCCACCTTTTCAATTATGGGTGGGAGCAGATCAGGCATATTCTGTTTTGATAATATTAGAGGTGGGAGGATGCGTCACTCGGCCTTCAGACTACACACATCCATCACTTGATAAAAAACCTTTGTCTAAATACCCCTTTCTTAGAACCCTGTCCTAAGAAATGCATCACATCTGCAGTTAAATCCTACGTGTATCTATATTCATCACAGCCTGCAGCTAATCCACTGCAGCTCATCATGTGACGTTTTAGCTCAGCTCAGTGACAGGAAAGCCGTCACAGAAGGTGAAGGCTGTGTTGATCTTGTCACCCACAGTGCATGGGCAGCATATGTCTCGATTGCTCACCATAAATGAATCATCAGCTGTAAGGATGAACACACAGATCTAAGTGTAAAGTAAACATGCATATAACATATGGACTATAATTACACAACTCCTATACATTGTTATCGCATCATGTTTACCTTGCATTTATTTACATCCTATCCATTGAACAATTGTTTAAATGCAGAATAATTACCCCAATTTGCTTGTGTTGTATAAGCAAGCTACATCTCTCCCTTCCCCCCCAACACCACACACACTTACTTTATAATAACAAATATGTCATGCTACTTGAAAAACACTACTGAGCAGAGGTGTAGGGAGGGCGGAGCCAGTGGAGCTCACGCTCCGGGCGCTGATTAGTCGAATGGCGCCGCCGGCCCGCCCCCCCTCCGCAAATGATCCGTGCACTAGTAAGATAAGATCATACTAATAGTACTAGCGGGCAGCGGGCAGCGTGCGCCAGCGGCTGCCCTGCCCGGCGCTTGCCTCCTGCCTCGCTCACCCGGTTTGCAGCTCCCGCCTCAGTTACTGGCACGCCATGTATACACGCGGCGCCCTCCAGCAGCCAGTGCAGCACCACACGGCCAGGAAGTGGCCACAGTGAGAACAGATGGACGCCACAGCGCTGATCAGGAGGGAGGGAGAAGGCCGTGTCTGGGGACTCATTTTGACTTGTTTTAAGGACATTACATCAAAGTTGTATCAGCTTGTATGTAATGTCCTTCAAATGCCGGGTGATTGCAGAGTTTTTCGGCCGTCGCTGTCTGAAAGTGGTATTAATAAGTAAAGCAGTGGTTCCTAAACTTTTTGAATCACGGCACCCTAAAGTATCAGAATATTTTTCACGGCACCCCATGGCCAATAGTTGGTTACTAGTTTCAGGAAAGATATTAAATAAGTTGCGATTTAAATGTTTTCCTTAGGTCCACTTATGTGGTGAGAAACATGATTCACTTCTGTTTACCCACATATTCTTAATTGGAAGCCACAAGCACTGGTTTTGCCTATTTCATTGGCCATAAATAACTTTAATTGGTTCTGGACCACCACCCTGGACATCCCCGGCAAGTGCTCCAAGGCACCCCAGGGAGCCTAGGCGCACAGTTTGGGAACCACTGAAGTAAAGTGTTTATACATAAGGACCCAAACCTTTGCTAAATGAAGATACATATGCAGTACATTATATCTGATTATATTCCATATCTTATGTCCTTGCTGACAACTAGGGACAGGCAAGTGAACTCTGTCCTCTGCACAAGGAAACTGAAAAGTTCTATAGAGATTGCAGCACTTACTGTACATAGAAGTGTCTGGATGGTGATTCATGCTTGTAGCTAATCTTTTAGTTCTATACTTACTCCATTGACTTATGTACAGTAATAAATACAATTACCTCCAATAAATTTAGCTAAGACAAACATGTATTTCAGCCCCACAGCTCAGAATTTACATATTGACATACTTTTGTGGGATGTTCCAGATTTGATCTCAATGGCAGTCCTGCTCCATGTTTCCTTCTCTACCTGAGACATGCGGTCACGTGTTAGCTGGTAGGACTCATCAGTGGCACACACAGTGATTTTATCCTGTATAGTTCCAATGCAGTTCAGCTGCTTCTCTCCGGTCCTAGAGTAGACATTAAGGAAAGATGTTTATCCTGTTTCGAGCTCAATAACAGTTTGCACCTATCACTAATACCCCTTTCACATTGCACTTGTAATCCGGTATATTGCTGTTTTTTTTTAGCATTTTGAAACGGTACCAGCTGCAGTGTGAAAGGTCCCCAGTCAATTTACCGGTTACAGAATACCGGCATTTGAAAACGTTTTTAAAACAGGATCCTACACTGTGCTGAGCCGTTTTTCCTGCAGTCTGAATGGCCCAGAACCAGTTTGAGCTACACATGATAATCTGCACAAGGGTCATTGGTTGTCTCCCTGCATGTTGTCACTGCCCACAAGCAGGAATTGCACAATAGAGTTTTATTGCAAAGAAGCCGTTTTTTATGGGTGAAACGGGTTGAATGTGAAAGGTACAAAAAAGGTATATAAACAGTAATATACTGGTTACAATATGCAATGTGAAGGGGTTTAACTGGCTTTTGACCCGTTTTATGAAACGTTTACAAAAATGGGTTGAAAGCAGGGTTGCAATGTGAAAGCAGTATAAAGCAGTAATGCCATGTTGTTGTTGTTTATTGTGGCAAACTGCAAGACAAATGTTGTTATATTATGTTCCTTAGTTTTTTTTCTTTACATTGCTTAATGAGTGATAATTCTGTAGATTTTCCATTGTTATGTATAATGCGATCGCAGAACGCAGCATGTGCGATGTTTCCCAAACAACAGTGTACTCTGTAATTGGGCGCTGTGGAACCCTTGTGGCACCATATAAATAAAGGATAATAATGATAACAACAGGAAACTGCGATCAGCCTCTTTGAGCAATATTCTAAAACCAGGATATTCAATAAAACATCTTTGAGATTGAGCAAAACTGTGCTCAATTATTAATTATTATTATTAAGAAACACACAAAGATGCAGAAAACCCACTTTTAGCTGCTATAGTAGTGTTAGTTTCTTAACCCTTTGAGTGCCGACATCTCTGTGAGAGATGTGTAAAATATCGGCTAAAAATACCAGCATCGCTCACATTTGTTATATAAACTCAACTAAAAAATGTTGCTTAAAAATAGATTATATTTCCTATATAAAGTAAACATTACAGGTCATTATTATGGCTAAAAATATTTGCTTGCCAATTTTCACACCTATTTTGACAAATTCACTTGGCACTTAAAGGGTCAATTTCCCCCAAAAAGTCCATCTTTATAGTACAGCCCGAATTAAAGTACACTTACAAAGTCTCTGGCAATACTCCAGCACAGAAATAAAGAGAACAACGACAGAAAAGGTGAATTGATTAAAACATTGTAATGTTCAAAAATAAAAAATAAAAACATGCTCAATGCTTAAAATATACTTGTTCCCCCTCTGTTCGGGTTTTGTAAATGTTGCTCATTGGAATAATTTAGCCTTCAGATTGACAGTACAACAAGTAATGCTCACTGTGTCCTTCATTCAATGAGTCATGGACAATGCTAAAAACACACATCTAAAACATGCATTTAGCTGTGTGCAGCTCAGTCTCTCACCAGACACCACCTACGGTTTCCATGGACTCCCTTTTATAAACTCCTCAGGGGAGTTCCTTAATGTGTCCCGCCTGCAGCGCACAGGACCAGTGCCCAGTCCACAATCCACCTCTAGGCCCTAGTGGCCGCCTCAGAACCTGCAAATGCAAATCATTGTCAGCATGCAGGGCTGTATTGCCATACATACAGACACATATATATGCCACATATGTGTGTATGTATATATACAGTATGGGCATTAATGTGTGGCGTAATGTGTAAGGGGCTTTACAGTGTGTGGCATATTGTGTAAGGGGCATCACAGTTTGCAGAGTAATTTGGAAGGGGCATAATAGAGTGGGGCATAATGTCTAGGGGGCATTATGGTGGGTGGCGTAATGTGTAAGGGGCATTACGATGCGTGGCAAAATGTGTAAGGGGCATGAATCCTGTGGTGGCCAATGTCTGTAAGTGCAGGGATACTGAGGTATAAGGTAGTCTCTTCTTGAAAGGCCACACACCCTTTTTGGTACACATTTGCCATATATGCGAGCAAATTCTTTATTTTTAAAATGCCTATGGGAGAGAGGGTGCATTTTAACCATCCACACTGGGGCCAAAATGCCTAGAAACAGTCCTGTTTGTCATGGGGGGTGTCACAGAAACTTATTTGGCAGGGGAGAACAACATTTCTAGTGAAGCCACTGATGTCTCAGTCCCTGAACATGCAGACCTATGGATGTACACCAGGGAAGGGTTTGTAGCAGTATTTGCATTAAGTCCGCGACACACACACAGATGTTGCATTGTGCAGCTAAGAATTAGTCCCATAGGGACCTATTCATCATCTGGACCCCTGAGTATTTAATATCCAACTTAATGTGAGTGTCGGCAGTGGATTACTTACAGGAGTAATTCAGCATTTCTGTGCCGTAACAACAGCTGCTCTGAAAAGCAACAGTGTTTTTAGATCAGTCTACAGCAGACAACCAAGCTCCTCTGTGTGTTCATGGGCCATAAAATCCACCACTTTCCTGTGCTTGTAAGCGCATGGTCATGAGCCTAAGTTCTTGTACAGTGCCAAGAAATGGCTTTTAGCACTTACGGCAGTGACTGTGCACTACTGCACGAGTGATACGGTAGCTACATGACCACAAAAACAGATACTATTCCCTTGTCACATAACACTCCCATTGAAATATTTGTGGTGGTGCACATACAACTGGGTCGACTGTTTGTTCTCAGGGTCAAAACTGTAGATCCAGAATGTATTGCCATTGATGATTTGCCAGACAGAGTTTGAGCAACCGCCATAAATCCTGGCCGGCATGTTGTCGCACTAAGTCACCCAAGCCTCCTTCTGCTCTCGAGTACGCTGATGGGGAACCCAGCATTCAGAAGCCTTGCTCAAGCCAAGCTTTTCATGGAGCATCAAGCAGATGAATTCCTTTCATCTTCTCTAACTGGGCCATGGTCACCCTGGCATCCATCTCAACTGTGACCCACATGGGAGCAATGTTGTACTCGGTGATGACAGATACAGGTTAGCCCTAGCATTTCTCCAGTACCAAAATGCTACAAATCACTCAAACACAGTGCTTCTGGATGGTGGCTCCTCCCCAAAAGCAACTCACAGTTGGTAAAAATGTTTGCAGTCGTAGATCATGGCTCTTCAGTGGTCTCTGTTGAGATCCATAACGATTTGGTAAATTAAGTGAACATACTTCGTTGTGCAGTGCTGTTTACAGGTAAATGATCCTGTGACTTGACATTTCACAAGAACTTTAGTCAGAGATTGCAGTTAACAACCAGACAGATTATGTCTACTCTACTTACACACTGCACATATGGAAACTTCTTGCACTCCTCAACAGCAACCAAAATGTTAAGTATGCAAAAACAAATGTGTATAATGACTGGCAAATCTGTCACAATTCTTACTGATTTAAACCTTCTCCAGAAGACAATGCAATATCAAATGGGGTAAAAGTCAATTGTTCTCACCAAGAAGTACTCTGTCTAATGCACTCAAAACTTGACTGAGGTTTATCTTTAATCTCTCTGGAAAGGTAGAAGGCAAAAACACGGACTCTGTCATCTGAGCCAGGTATGGGACAGGGAATCTTGATGTTCTGTTGGTTACAAGAACAAATTAGTTCATTAATACTTCAGGAGAAGAGCACCAAATATATGGTTTTATTTCAGAGAAAAGCCATCAACATGCTTAAGAGGTTTGCATGACTACATTGTTGAAAATATAATATTCTGGATATGGGGGGGGGGGGGGGGGGGGGGAGGGGGTTAAGTTCAATTTATACTTTTAAATAACTTTAATATTATACTGGATACATTACATTAGTACACTGGCTATCAAACTCTGTCCTTAGAACCCTAAACAGTTTACATTTTCCTTGTCTCCCAGCAGATGCACAGGTGTACTCATTACTCATTGACACAATGTACAAGATCCACGGGTATAGCTAATTATTTCACATTCTGTGAAGAAGAATTAAAGCAACACAAGACACCTGCAGCCAGACCATCAATTTATATTGTGCTGCCATCTGTTTAGAACACAGAAAATAAGCATTAAACAGCAAAGTGTTTTATGCAATTATCTTTTATTTTTTTAATCACTGCAGTGGCAGATGCCATTATTTTTAAAGTGATCAGGTGCCTGGTATAAGGCATACTTGCCTACCTGACCCTCTCCATGAGGGAGGAAATGTTCTGTTCCTGGACTTCCCTGGTAATGTATGATTGCCATCACCTGTGGTGAGCTAGTTAATTGATAAAAAAGATGTTTCATCACAGGTGATGGCAATCATACATCATACCTCCCAACTGTTCTGACCCTAATGCTGGCCACACATCAAACCAACTTTCCTCCAACCATCCAACTAGTTGGTTGGATGGAATAAAAACCTGGTACTGGATAGGAGCAAATGTAATTTGTAATGGGTGTGGTATATTTGCCCGACAGCCACCTATTTTATTTTCCCTCTATGGGGGTCGTGGCCCCTACAAGGGAGCAGTCGGGATTCCGATGTTGGAGGAATGACTGTCGGAATCCCGACTGTCGGGGAGCCGTCTGGCACCCATTTGTAATTAAGTCATTTGTTTCCCAAATCTGAAAATGGACAACAACTATCACTCAGACAATGTACTGTAGTTGGACCTATTTGATTTCAACAATTTCACTAAATGTTTTTGTCCATTCTCCTGAGTTTGTGAGCAAATTGCTTATTGGCATTTGCCCCCATTCAGTACCAGATTTTTCAGTCCAACCAACCAACTACTGCACTCTCTAGGTCTTACCTATCTGATCGCTCTCTTTCAGTGTTCGCTTCTCTGACTCTACCTCTTCTTCACTACCTCTGTCAGTCTGAGTGCCACAAGGATCAGTTTTAGGTCCTTTGTTTTTCTCAATCAACACCTCATCTCTTGGCAAACTAATCAGCTCTTTCGGATTTCAGTTTCACTTGTATGCGGACAATACTCAAATCTATCTATCAACCCCAGAGTTGCCTCTCTGCCATCTCATCTTGGATGTCTTCTCACCACCTCAAACTCAATATGTCCAAAATGACACTACTAAATCTCTTATCCATGTACTCATTATATCCCGCATTTATTATTGCAATAGTCTCTTAACTGGTCTTCCCAAGAACAGACTCACCACTGTAATCCATTTTAAATGCTGCTGCTAGGATCTTCCTAGCAAGATGCTCATCGTTTGCTGATCCGATCTACCAGTCACTTCACTGGTTGCCTGTATTTTACCGTATTCAATATAAAATACTTCTACTCACATACTGTCTAAAGCTAGTAACCATACTACACCAGCATATATCTCTTTACTTATCTCAAAATATCTCCCATCTTGACCAATGTTCCTTCTAATTTTTACGAAGGCTGTGTGCAGCAAAAGATTTTGGCTGTGCAACTTTGGAAGGAAACTTTCAAGCGTTCCCTGAAAACTCACCTCTTCAGGCAAGCCTATCCTATTTAAGTTCCACGCATATAACCCTCTGATACCTTTTCTTCTGGACTTGTAACTTGGTGGGACTGGTGCCTGTCATTGTGTTTCCCTCCTACGTCCCTTTAGATTGTAAGCTCGCAGCAGGGCCCTCTTACCTTAAGTCTGTTGTTACCCATTTTGTTTTATCACTGTCTACAATTGTTAAGCGCAACGAAATCTGCTGCGCTATATAAGAAACAGTAAATAAATAAGTAAATTGTGATTTACTCTTTGTAGTAAATGGTATTGCTAAATTGCTGGATTTTTGCCCCTTATGCACGACCCCCCTTCAAAAAAATAAAAATGATGATGGGTTTCCAAGACTAAAATACACATTCATTAAAATGTGAAAATTTATGTAAACTCCCCTCCAAAAAAATCATCTGTTAGTAAATGTGTGTTTTGGATACCCAAACTCAATTTACATTGATTTTTAATATATCTGAAATCAATTGAATAAAACTGACCTTTAAATTATATACCACGTGCAGTATTACCCACCAACGCTTGGATACTCTGCATGACGCAGCAGGGGATTTCGGGGAGCGTGTTCAGGTGGCCTTGTCATTAGGCCCTGCCCCATGGTGGGAAATCCCACAAATCACGGGTCATCGAGGAAGGAGCAAGGCTAAGATTATGGTGATTTGTGGCATTTTAGCTCTGCCCTCTCCTGTCCAGCCTGCTTCGGTAGAATGTGGATGAGATGAGAGAGGCATACCCATTCTACTAGGGGTGAGAGGGGCAGGTCCTGGTGAGTAAGTTTAATATAGCGCACTTTCTCTAAGGCGACTCAAGGCGCTTAGGTAATTATCATATGTGTTACTTAATTCCTGCTCATAATGTAACTGAGAATATAGGTAGCAACAAACAGATAAATATATTTTTTCCTAAATAGCATATAAGGTATGATTTTAATATTAGAATAGATGGATGGAGCAGGACTCTATATAATATCAGGATCAATGATTCGGTGGCTGCCAGGTGCGAAGGATTCTGTGCTATGGTGAACCTGCTGTGTGACGGTTGAAAAAAGTCTATAAATCTCCTTAAGGGGCTTATCCAGATGCTGCCTTGGATAACCCAACAATTAGGCAACAAAACCACTGGGGCCCTCAATCTGTAAACAGAAGGGCCCGAGGGAGATCACAATTAGAATGGTGAGAGTCTTGGGAGGGGTTGACATGGAAGAGAAAATCATGGGTTGTATATTCAACATCTTTGATAATCTTGTCATTGTGTGTTGCAATATAGTATATTTCATCCACTCCTCTTTGATGTATTGACAGTCATTAACAACTGGCACACCAATATATGTTACACAGCAGGAATGTAACAAAAAATCTCATGTAGTAAATAAGTCTTATGTAGTTTCAAGGTGTGTTTTTACATGTTTTGATCATCCAGACATTCCCTCCTGCCTTACCACAATGGTACATAGCATTAGCTCTGTCACACACACTCTGTGTGCTTGATAATTGATAATCAGTGGTTCTCAACCTCAGTCCCCAAGTACCCACAACAGTTCACGTTGTAAAGGTCACCCGGCAGGTGCACAGGTGCACTCACACTCACTTTAAAAAAATCCAAAGGGGGAGCTAATTATGTAACTTGTGATTCTGGGGCAGATTTATTAAGCCTGAAGAAGTGATAAAGTGGCCGGTGATAACACAGAAGCTAATCGACCCCTAACAGCCATTTTCCAAATCCAGTCTGTAACTTGACAGTTAGGGGCAGATTGGCCGGTGCTTTATCACCTTTCGCTTTATCACATCACCAGGCTTAATAAATCTGTCCCTCTGTGTGGAGACCTGGAAAATGTGAACTGTTAGGGGTACTTGAGGACCGAAGTTGGGAACCACTGATCTACATTCTTCAAAGGAACTTTGAATTAATAATGATATTTACCAATACACCGTCTTGTCATTTTTATCATGAACTGTATACTATGACATTGTATCTATCCCCCTCCATTGCGTGACAAATTGGTAGCCATGTAGTTTGGATCAATAGTAATATGAAATGTAATATATCAAGCTCCATAAATAGATTGATAATGAGTAGAGAATATCTGAGTGTGTTTGCACAGCTGAAATTGTGCTCATAAAATAATGCAAGCCTATTTACTTTGCCGTTTATTGTAGGATGGCAAATAAAGGAAGTTGTGTGTTAAGTGAACACAACGGAAGATAAATTAGCAAATGTATCACTGACCATACTTGATGCAAGCTGACAGAGTCCAGCAGCAGCTACTGTAACTATACTTGATGTTTACCTTCTTCTAAAATCCTAAGGGCTCATTCCAAATACAGTTGGTGCGATCTGAATGCGCGCACCTGAGAAATGCGGTATAGAAATGCCTATCTGAAGTACTCATGGGGAGGCTGTGCGAATTGTCTACAAAATGCGACCTGGGAGAAGTGACACATAGGTTTTGCAATGCAATGAGATGAGATCTAGTACAAAAAGTATGTGCAGCACATACTTTTTGAGCTGTTCGATGAGATGTGTGATGGGAGCGCACATCTCATCGCACATAACAATTGAAATGTTTATAGGCACCTTTAAGCTGCCCATACCCGAGCCATGTTTTGGTGCATTGCGATGCGTGCACAGCACATATATGTGCGGCCCAGACTTTTCATACCAGATCGCGAGAGAGATTCTCTAAGCAAAAATACGGTAAAAACCCAGTTATCTGGGTTTTTACCACATTTTGGGATGCTCTAACCCGGCGGGGGGCATCGCCAGAAAAATCTGGTGATGCCCCATAGAAGCCTATGGGCTTCTAACGCAAACCCACCGCCGCCCGGCACCAACCTACCGCCGCCCCGCACAGACCCCCGCATAGACCCCCCCTTACCTGTGTCCGGGCAGCACAGAGCTGTGTGGCCCGGAATTGTGACCTCCTCCTCTCTGCACTAAAATCCTCTTCTGGGTGCAGGGAGGAGGAGAGCCCGGCACAGCAGCAGCGCGGGGTAAGGGAGGGAGGGGGGAGCCGCCGGGAGCCGATGGGACCCGGCGACTCTCACCGCAAAGGACATCTCTTAACGCAAGAGCTGTCCTTTGCCATAATTATCGCATATGTTAGAACATATGCGATAATTATGTATGCAATGGGCGGCGAAGCTGAGCCGCGATTTAGAGAATCTCCCCCCGCATCTAGTACAAAAAGTGCGCTGCTGTAGCACATTGCGTGGATTTTGTACTAGATGCAATCCAATCTAGTACAAAAAGTACGGAGCTCATTGTTGCGTGTATGGGCGCCTTTGAAAAATTGGGAAGACTTTCCACGACCCCAACACTAGAACCATACAGAAGTCTGATAGTGGGCAGAAGGAAAGTACTCGGCGCTCTTGGCTGATTGTGCAGGCTAAAAGGCAAATACGTTTAATTTCAAATGAATTAAATGAAAAAAAGAAGGAAAAAGTGATGCGGGTAATTTAAAACCATTTTAATTGTAAACTTTTTTTTTTTAAATAAGCATTTTTTTTATTGGAATAATTATTTTAATGTCAGTTTAATTATAAAAGCCAATAAAAAAAAGTTGGGTACTTCTTTACTTTCACGGCGCCAGCATGGCGCCGCGCGTACTTCCGGGTAACGCTCGCCACTAACTAAGTAAAATAAACTAAGTTAACGCCATGCCAACATGGATAGTTCATACCTCCACTATCCATGTTGGCATGGAGTTGATTTTAATTAGCGTGGCGAGCGTAGCGAGCCACCGAGCCCGCAGCGTGGGCGAGCGAAGCGAGCCCCGCAAGGAAAGTACAGAAAGTACAGAAGTACCAAAAGTTGATTGTGTAATTGGAGGCAAATTTGTTTACACCAAGAATTCCATTAATGATTGTCCATCAAATTGAGCTCATTGAAAGTGTGCTTACCAAGGGGGTTCTGAAGCAAATCCTGTCAATTTATATGTGTGAATAGCTAGTCCCAATTGCCATCAGAGCAATGTTTCCATACAAACACACAAAACAATTAGTGTCGACGATGCCTGCAGACAGGAGATGGTTAATCTCTCAGTCAGAACCTACAACGTGTTGGAGCAGCCATTGATGCAAGCGCAGCCCTGTGTACAGGCCTCCACAGGTCCCAGGCTTTAGGCTCTTACACCATCCTGAGCATTATACCAAGCTTGCAAGTTGGGACTTGCATTCTTGGAAGACAGGAGTACGTGGTGGGTCCTGAAATGCAGGTCTAAGTACAGGTGCCTAGTAATTCCCTTTTTCCCATCAGGCTTGTGATTGACACAGAATACACTCAGCTTATTAAGTGGCTTTACTGCTAAGTGGCTGACTCTGCTCATCTGACAGCTTACGCACAGCCTGCACACCCTATGGAACCTTATACACACATTTACAGGAGATGTCTACGCTCATAATAAAGCAAGCGTTCTACCACATACAACTAATCTTCAGAATGGATCTGTCTCTGACTCTCCATCAATTACTGGTCCCCTGAAGTATTGCTAAACTTGCTGCCATTTATATCACTCGTGCAACAAATATTTATTCTTACGTAAGCCCCACTAATCAGATTCAGATGTCATTCAACATAATCTTTTAAAATCCAGAGTTGTACATGCCCCGTATTGCTTTAATCTGCAAAAGCTGATGAAGTATACAAAAACATGATCATTTCCCTGACCCTATATACGACTTTTAATGCATAATTACTGCCTTGCATGACAAATACATATATGATTTTATATATATATATATATATATATATATATATACACACACACACACACACACACACACACACACACACACACCAGGCACAAAGGCAGCACAAGTCACTCACAATATAAGATATAAAATGTGTATGCAACATTTGTGGGAAGGGGATGGGGGGTTGGCCGGGGACCCATCCATGGGAACGCCCAACGTTTCATGGGCCATCCCATGGTAATCGCCGAGTGAGGGCAGCTGACATTACTGAATGTCAGCTGCCCACCCATTTCAGCCCGAAAGTGCACGCTTATATAAGTGACCCGAGAGTCACTTTATATATGCGTGCACGCACCACATCTTTCAGTGTTGGGCGACCATTGAAAGATCAAAAGATGTGAGTGCTCCCCCACAGCCTGTTTATGTTAAACATCCATTTGCAGCCAGTGCCTGCGAAAACATGCTGCGGGGGGACGGGGGACTATTGCACTATTCACACAGCTGATTTGACTTGATACACAGGTACACTGCTGCTGTGTGAAATTATACAGGTCCATAAATATTAGGATATCGACACAATTCTCTTATTTTGGGAGAAAAAACCGAATAGGGGTTCCACATAATAATCAGCACCAGGCTCAAGGGCTGGCCCTGTCTCCCAAAATAAGGGAGACAAAATGACTAAGGGTCCCCCAAGCCAGCAGGGTAATGCCACAGCCAGGAGAAACTATTTACAAAAGTTCCCCCAGCCAAAGAATATACCCCCTAAACGGTCATCCCATGCAGGGACCCTGGGGGAACCCCTCTCAATGTAGGGGTCCCTCCCCCACTAGGATTAAACCTGCCCCAGGCTGAAGCCTGGGGCCGTCCCTGGTGCCCCAGGGTGGTGTGAACCAGGCTGATGGCATTGTTGTAAAAAATAGACAAAAATGACTATATATTGTTGTGGAGTCCCAGCAAGCCTCCCCCACATGCAGGGACTTGGAGAACCAAAAGTCTCAGCATGTGGGGCATTAAGGGCCCACTGGTACTTGTAGTTCCACAACCTTAGAAATAATTACATAAAACACGCACACATATGAAAAGTAAAACTTTATTTCACACTACAATCATTCACTCTAAGGGCCAGATGTATCGAGCTTCAAAAAGTGAGATGATAACCAACCAGCCAATCAGCTCCTACCTGTAACATGGCAGTTAGGAGCTGATTTGCTGGCTGTTTGTCACTCTATACTTTTTGAAGCTTGATACATCTGGCCCATACTCACCTTACCTCCCAACATGACTTTCTGGACTTCCCTCTGAATCTGTTTTCAACAGGTTAATGCATAAGAAAGGTGTTTCCACACAGGTGATGACAATCATAAATTAAAAGGGAAGTCCAGAAACAGAGCGTTCTGTCTCTCCTGGAGAGGGTCATGTTGGGAGGTATGCTCACCTATGGCTTCCCCCGAAGGCCCTAAGTTCCTGCCATCTTCTGCGCTTCCCCGGCTCCACAGCCGAGCTTGTGTTCAAGGGCGGGGATGTGTGTTTAGGACATCGGGAAATCTCCGCTCATGAACACCTGGGTGGAGCCAAGGATGTAAACACAAACTCATGTCTACAGTGTACCTGTGGAGCCAGAGAAGCGCAGAAAACGGCGGGTGAGTACAATTTCCTTCCATAGAAACCCTTAATGGATTCTACATGAAGAAGAGGACAGGCCCTCGAGGGAAGCCATAGGTAATGTGTGAGTGGATGATTGTAGTGTGAAAAAAGTTTTACTATTCATTTTATTTAACTATTTGTAGGTTGTGGAACTACCAGTACCAGTGGGCTCTTTAATAGCCTGCATGCTGGGACTTGTGATTCTCGAAGTCCCTGCATGCAGGGTAGGCTTGCTGGAACTCATTGTTCCACAAAAATACATAAATAATTAGGTACTTGTTTCCTAGCACGGCGCCCATCTCGTCGATTGTATGCCTTAAGTTTAAGGTACTTAAGGCATACAATCAACGCGATGGACCCGACTTTCTGTCAATCACCAGCTAATTTGCCGGTGAAAGAGGAAATCGCGTTGGTCGCGTCCATAACGGCCCGTAATAAGGGGCCGCGATGCGACTGACACGATCAATGCGATTTTCCCATAGAGAATAATGTTAAATAATTTTTAAAGTGAAAATCGGGTTGATCGCGTCGGTCGTGGGCTATTATAATGGGGCGGCGGTACGCGTCCTCCGACCTTTTCATACCCCTACTATCCACGTCAGCGTGGAGTCGATTTTATAAAGTGTGGCGAGCGCAGTGAGCCACCGAGCCCGAAGCATGGCGAGCACAACGAGCCCCGCGAGGGGAAGCGTATACCTGTGAAGTTATGCGCGTCCCCTTGCGGGGCTCGCTGTGCTCGCCACGCTTCGGGTTCGGTGGCACGCTGCGCTCGCCACACTTTATAAAATAAACTCCATGCCGACGTGGATAGTGGGGGTATGAAAAGGTCGGAGTACGCGTACCGCCGCCCCTCGTGGGCTCGCTGCGCTCGCCACGCTTCGGGTTGGCGTCAATAGTGGGGTGGCGTTAACAATGGGGGGGCATTTCAAACATGAGTGGGGGTTTGGTATTAAAATGGGGGGGGGGGGTTGGGGCTTTTTACATTGAAATGCGCCTTGAGTCCTATTGGAGAAAGAGCGCTATATAAATAAAATTATTATTATTATTATTATTATTAAATCAATGTAAAATCGGGTCTCAGGGACCATTTTTACATTGATTCCAATGAAAAAATCGGGTCGATCGCGTCGCATGCGATTTGGTTGGCATGCGATGCGATCGACGCGATTTTTCCGACCCGATGGATACAATTAAAATCGGTGGCGCCGTGCTAGGAAACAAGTACCAATAATTAATTTTAGTCTATTTTTTACAACAATGCCATCAGCCCGGTGCCCACCACTCTGGGGCACAGGGGACAGCCCTGGGCTTCAGCCCAGGCAGGGGTATTCCTGGAGAGGGTGAACCCTTCATTGTGGGGGTCCCCACTCCTCCAGGGTCCCTGCCAGAGCTGACAGGTCAGGGGGTAAATGCTTTGGCAGGGGGAACGTGCGTAAAGAGTTTCCCAAAGTTGTGGCATTACCCTACTTGTTGGTTGGACCCAGTACTGGTTCTCAAAATACAAGGGACCCCTAGTCATATTGTCTCCCATATTTTTGGAACCAGGGCCAACCCTTGAGCCTGGTGCTGATTTTAAAAATTACAAGGAACCCCTATTTGGTTTCTTCTCTGAATTTTTAAAACCAGGACCAGCTCTTTGAGCCTGGGGCTGTTTACGGCCGTGGGGGGGAGGGGGAGGTAGACCCGCTACTCCATTTTTTTTTATTATTTATTTAGTTTTAGTGTTTTTAACACTGCAGCCTACACACAGATCTGACTGATTCGTGCAAGCTGCCGACTCGTATCTTTATTTAGCATCCATATATACGGCCGCCAAATACGAATACGGCAACATAGGACACCTACGCCATCGTGCTAATCCGTAAATGGGGCTGTTTAGTAAATCTGCCTTTTTTACGAATTGTATTTTCCCAAAAATGCCGCTCATATGAATTCGTATCTGCCATCGGTCGTATTTTAGGATTTTACTAAATTTTTCCCGCTGTGTGTTAACATCGAATGAACATTAATCTCTGAATCAGCCTGAAAAATGTGGTTGTGTTGATCCTGAGGAGCATAACAAAAAAAAGCAAATTAAACAAGTTTGCAATATGAGAGAAATCTTTGCTTCCCGAGATATGCTTTCTGCCTCTCTTTTTAAAATGAAACGGAGCTTAGTGTTTGGCATACATACACTTCTGCTTCACTAACTTGTGATTGTTCAAGTGCTTTCTATTCCACAAATGTAAATACTTTCAAATACATACTTTTAGAACGCACATTAGTATCATCTACACCAAGTGATTTGAGGCTTGTTAAATGTAGCTTTCTGTCTCTGAATAAACAATGCTCATGGCACACAGTGGTGAAGGACACGGGTAATGAAGCATGTAAGGTAAGTGTCCCTGAGAAATACACCTAGGAGCAGCTCTGGGTCAGACTGGGCTGTACTCAGCAGGCATGGTTAATGAAACAGAACAGGAAATAGCTGATGAAGGCATAAATCTTATCCAAACCCTACATCTGCTAGCGCTTTGTAAACCCAACTTCACATCATTAGAAGGTGTCATTTTAACACTCTAGTTTGAACAATTAAGCATTTTTGCTCATTGCTATAGGCCCTTTGACAGATCTTGTTGCACACCAATGCCCCTAATAAATAGTATGCCACACCACAGTGCGCCCAATACATAGTTTACACAGGCTTGCCTACCCTCCCGCATTTAGCGGGAGGCTCCCGACTTTCACTTGAGCCTCCCGCTGCCCCGCAAAGCCCCACAGTACTCCCGTTTTCTGGGACCCCGCATTAAAATACGGACTGCATATGCGTACAACTCGGAAATCATGTGGGGCGGAGCATGCTGGGAAAATATCACACCCGGCCACCGTGGGTTGTGGGTAGCAAGGGCCAAGCTGCTGGGCGTGCGCTGACAGGAAGTCAATCTGTAGTGCATAGGGAGGAGAAAGAGAGCCGGCAGCCAGGCCTCTGGTTCACTCCACCACACTCACAGTGAGCTTTGTGCATCAGGCCAGCTCATCCTGCTCCTCTGCCTGTGGTGAGCTGCCGGGTCACTGCACCTCCCATGAAGGGGTAGGTGAGTGCTATTTTTTTTGTTTTTTTTTGGGGGGGGGGGGGGGGCTGTGTGTAATGTAATACAGTAGTGTGTGTATTGGCTGCAATTTAAGGGGAAGGGGGGTGTATATGTGTAATGTAATATAGTGGTGTATGTACTGGGGGAGTGTGTAATATGTGTGTGTACTGGTTGTAATATGGGGGGCTGTGTATAATATACAATGGTGTGTGTGCAATGTACTGGGTTTAATATGGGGGGGGGGGGGCCTGTGTATAATGTACTATGGTTTGTGCAATGTGCCGAGTGTAATATGGGGGTGCTGTGTATAATGTACTATGGTGTTTCCAATGTGCACAGTGTGCTGGGTGTAATATGGGGGGCTGTGTATAATGTACTATGGTGTGTGCAATGTGCTGTGTGTACTGTGTGTAAAAGGGGGTGTTTGTATAATGTACCATGGTGTGTGCAATGTGCTGAGTACTGGGTGTAATATGGGTGTTGGTGGTGGTGGTGGTGGTGGGGGGGTTTGAGGCTGTGTATAATGTGCTGTGCAATGTAGTTGAGATTTTAGTGTGTAGCCAATACTACATTTTGGGGCAGATGTATGAACTAGCGCTTAACTGGGGAGGATTATGTTTTTTTTTCACATGTACTAAAAGCGCACCTAATGTGCACTAGGGGCTGTTACTCAGAGGAGCTGTCAATTGCAATCCCCCCCCCCCCCAGTAATTAGCGGCCAGTGCGATGTAATAACAGCCGCCTAGGCATTAAATTGCCCCAGGCCGCTTCGCCAGCTCAGGGCTAGTGTTGTTCTATCTCCACTGCGGGGACAATGCTAGCCCTGCTGCTAGCTCCGGGCTGTGCATGAGATCTTGCGATAAAAGTGAGATCTTGCGCATGCTTAGACAGCCGTCCGGCATACGCAGGACTGAGGGGGCGCCATTAAGGAGAGCAGTTAATGCTCGGCATAACAGCTCTCCTTATCAGCTGCTAGGGGTTAATATATTCGGCTGCTACAAGTGCCCTCTTCTCCTTGTTATGCAGGAGAAGCGGGACCCGTTATTTTACAGTCAAAAAGGGCACGATAATACATCTGCCCCTTTGTACTTTTTACCTGCCACAATAGAACACACACCTGAGTGACCGTAGACATGCCCATTGGTGTAGCTAGACACGCCCCTTGGGTAGAATGGGATACGCCTTCTTAACAGTGCAACACGTGGTTCCTTTACAATGCAATCCATAATCTCCCTGAAACTACTTTTCAAAAGTAGGCAAGTATGAGTATACAACAGTTGTGTACACCACAGTGCCCCACTACATAATTATGCTTACTTAAATGTTTATGAGAATCCAGAAATTCTTCATTTTTATACAGGGTTGACTACCCTCCCGGAATGGCCAGGGGGCTCCTGAAAACCAGGTCCCCCTCCCGTGCCACCCCCGGAAAGGTGGTCAACCCTCCCGGATTTCACCCCCCCCCCCCCCGGCCGCTGTACAGGTGGGGGTGGGGTGCCGGTGATTGCGGCGGCAGGCTGCCGCGGCGTTCTGGGGCGGGGGGTGTTGGCAGGGGGTGTAGGGTGATGGTGATGCCCGGTGTGATGCGGCGGCAGGCCTCTGCGTCATTCCTGGAGGGGGGGGGGCGGCTGCCGCCGGGGCCACTCACCTCTCTGCTCCCTGCTGCAAACTGGTGCCCTCCAGTGGCCGGCACCCTAGGCAAATGCCTAGAGCTGCCTAGTGGTGGCACCGGCCCTGCACCTCCCCTCCCCCTGCATCTCCCCCACGGCACCGTTAATTTCCCGCTGGGAGGAGGCGGGGTGAAAAATGTAAATGGGGTGAAAAATGCAGGATTTGTAGTACTGCGGCAGGTCTTGATGACGTCTACAGCAGGCCCCACCCCCTGAAGTGCTGCTCACAGTCTCCTCTCCAGGCTTCTCCACCTCCAGTAGAGGAGACTTTAAAAGTAGGCAACCCTGTTTTTATACAATCTGCCAAGAAAGTCTATTTTACTTCTGACAGGGAGATTATTTAGTATGCAATAATCTCAATAACCTTCATTTTTGTTAAACCCAAGGTTGGGTATCGTGGCCTGAGAAAGGGTGAATGTTTCCTTTCTACGGGACATGTTCCAGTTTCTACTGGTAGGGTGACTGCACACTGAATGTTATAAAAAGAACAGAACTTTGACTTACTCTAAAAGAAAAAAAAAATAGTTCTCTACTTAGAAATGAGAGCACATATACAGTATTAGGCATATGTAATAAAGCATATGGTGCTGACTGCTGTCACAACCATACCTTACCCAAACACCACAAGTTTATTTCTCAGATGTGCTGTCAAGCAGGAAGTCTCACTGGTAGAAATAATGTGACAGGTGCAAGGTAAACTGCAGCCAAAAAGCATTGCAACCCCTTTTCTAGACAGGGAAATTGCCAGATACATAGCTCAGAGACTGTTTTAAATAATCCAAGATAAACATTTTCACACATATCTCATTAATCAATGTTTACTATGTCATAGTGTGCAAGCACAGGATAGGGCACAGTTAAACAACAAGGTGTGTAGCCGAACACAACATTGGGCCTAATTCAGATATGTATAATGCCGCCTTAGCTGCAAATTTGGATGCCGGGAATGTATGAAAAAATTAATATGCTAATGCAGAACCCACCAGAAATTGTATTGAGATTTGAGACGCCCACTGGAATCATCACAAATGTCCACTATCACTTGATTTTATATATATGCTTGCCTGTATCCTGAAGACAAATCTAACACGATTTGAAATGTTGATGTAACACACTTGTCAGTGTCATTTTTTCATATGGTCTGGGAAAAGGTTGGAGTGCCGCACCTTTGCTGCTTTGTATCTACTTTTTGCGCTGGCACCCGCCGAGGTTATTTTATTATTGGGAGTGCCATTCCCTTTTGAAAACAAAAAACAAGAAAAAAGTTAAAAAATAATAATAATTATATATATATATATATATATATATATATATATATATATATATACAGCATCTAATGCGGGTGAGTCTATAGTTACTCAGGATGGTTGATGGGTCTAATATGCCGTCGTCATTTTATCTACATACAGGATAGCCTGAAAATAGTTGCAATACTCCTGAATTTTTTTTGTTACACCTGTTAGCTTCCATAAAAACGGTCACTTCCTGTCAAATAACAAATTTATTCTGATCGCAAGCAACAACAGTAATGGACATTGCCATGTGCGCCATGTAATCATGGCAAATGCGCAGTTGGTCAATAATCTCAATGTAAATATAAATGTAAATATAAGCATAGCAAGCAAGTCTGAAGATGCCAACATCTTCTTGCAGCCAAATTTTCTGTTTGCCCATTCTACTTACTAGGCTTCATCCAGTTTAACTTCAGGGGAAGTAGTTTTGCTAACATTTGCAGACATTTAAAATGTGGACATATTCAGGTGGAACAACGTTTACGTGTTGATAAAACATACCAAACCCATCTAACTTGTACCAGGCATTGTTTATGCACATTTACCATAGGACCCAAACAATATGAACAGTATGTACAAACTGACAGGCTCTTTTCTTGACCTGTTGCTCTGGGGTGAATTCTGAAAATGGAAAAAAAGGCTAATTGCTTTAACCCCTTCCTGACACAGCATGTTTTTGCCTTCCTGACAGAGCCCTTTTTTTTCAAATCTGACATGTATCACTTAAGTGGGGATAACTTTTTTTTGCTTTTACTTATCCCAGTGATTTTGAGATTGTTTTTTCGTGACACATTGTACTTCAAGTTAGTGGTAAATTTTCGTCGATACAGTCTGTGTTTTTTTGTGAAAAATACCAAAATGTCGGAAAAAAATGGAAAATTTAGCAATTTGCAAAATGTTAAATTTTCTGCTTGTGAGACAAATAATCATACCACTCAAAATAGTTAATAACTAACATAGACCATATGTCTACTTTATGTTTCCATCATTATTTCAACTTCCTTTTAATTTTTTTGGACACTAGGAGGCTTACAATATGAATAGCAAATTCTCAAATTTTCAAGAAAATTTCAAACACTGATTTTTTTAGGGACCAGTTCAGTTCTGATGTGACTTTGAGGGACTTGTATGTGAGACACCCCCATAAATGATGCCATTTCAAAAACTGCACCCCTCACAGTATTCAAAACAGCATTTTGGAAGTTTGTTAACCCTTTAGGTGTTTCACAGGAATTAAAACAAAGTGTAGGTGAAATTTCAAAATTTCATTTTTTTTTGCAGATTTGCAATTTTAATACATTTTTCTAAGGAACACAGTACATTTTACTAGAGAAATGTGACTAAAAATTGATTCCCCCAATTCTTTTGTTTTCATAAATATCCTATATGTGGCCCTAGTGTGCACGTTGACCAAACCACAGGCTTCATAATAGAAGGAGCACCTACTTGATTTTGGAGCCTCCTTTTTATGAGATTATTTTTTAGGCACCATGTAGGTTTCTAGGCACCATAAGATGCTAAAAGTTAGGAACCCCCCCACAAGTGACCCCATTTTGCAAACTACACCCCTCAGGGAATTCATCTAGGGGTATAGTGTACATTTCAAACCCCCAGGGGTTTCACCAATTGTGGTACAACTGGGCAGTGAAAATGAAAAATTAATTTTTTTACACAAAAATGCAGTTCTGGCTCCAAATTTGTCATTTTCACAAGGAATGAAGGAGACAAAGCACCCCAAAATCTGTGCCCCAATTTCTCCCGAGTATGGCAATGCCTCATATGTGACCAAAAAATACCAGTTGGGTGCATGGCAGGACTCAGAAGGGAAGGAGTGATTTTTGGATTTTGCAGCTCAGATTCTGGTGGAATGTTGGTGGGTGCTATGTCGCATTAGCAAGACCCCCGAAGCACCAATACAGTGGAACCCCCCCACAAGTGACCCCATTTTGCAAACTACACCCCTCAGGGAATTCATCTAGGGGTATAGTGTACATTTCAAACCCCCAGGGGTTTCACCAATTTTGATACAACTGGGCTGTGCAAATGAAAAATTACATTTTTTACACAAAAATGCAGTTCTGGCTCAAAATTTTTCATTTTCACAAGGAATGAAGGTGACAAAGCACCCCAAAATCTGTGCCCCAATTTCTCCCGAGTATGGCAATGCCTCACATGTGACCAAAAAATACCAGTTGGGTGCATGGCAGGACTCAGAAGGGAAGGAGTGATATTTGGATTTTGCAGCACAGATTCTGGTGGAATGTTGGTGGGTGCTATGTCGCATTAGCAAGACCCCCAAAGCACCAATACAGTGGAACCCCCCCACAAGTGACCCCATTTTGCAAACTACACCCCTCAGGGAATTCATCTAGGGGTATAGTGTACATTTCAAACCCCCAGGGGTTTCACCAATTTTGATACAACTGGGCAGTGAAAATGAAAAATTACATTTTTTTACACAAAAATGCAGTTCTGGCTCAAAATTTTTCATTTTCATAAGGTATGAAGGAGAAAAAGCACCCCAAAATCTGTGCCCCAATTTCTCCCAAGTATGGCAATGCCTCATATGTGACCAAAAAATACCAGTTGGGTGCATGGCAGGACTCAGAAGGGAAGGAGTGATTTTTGGTGGTGGAATGTTGGTGGGTGCTATGTCGCATTAGCAAGACCCCCAAAGCACCAATACAGTGGAACCCCCCCACAAGTGACCCCATTTTGCAAACTACACCCCTCAGGGAATTCATCTAGGGGTATAGTGTACATTTCAAACCCCCAGAGGTTTCACCAATTTTGATACAACTGGGCAGTGAAAATGAAAAATTTAATTTTTTTACACAAAAATGCAGTTCTGGCTCCAAATTTGTCATTTTAACAAGGAATGAAGGAGAAAAAGCACCCCAAAATCTGTGCCCCAATTTCTCCCGAGTACGGCAATGCCTCACATGTGACCAAAAAATACCAGTTGGGTGCATGGCAGGACTCAGAAGGGAAGGAGTGATTTTTGGATTTTGCAGCTCAGATTCTGGTGGAATGTTGGTGGGTGCTATGTCGCATTAGCAAGACCCCCGAAGCACCAATACAGTGGAACCCCCCCACAAGTGACCCCATTTTGCAAACTACACCCCTCAGGGAATTCATCTAGGGGTATAGTGTACATTTCAAACCCCCAGGGGTTTCACCAATTTTGATACAACTGGGCAGTGAAAATGAAAAATTACATTTTTTTACACAAAAATGCAGTTCTGGCTCCAAATTTGTCATTTTAACAAGGAATGAAGGAGAAAAAGCACCCCAAAATCTGTGCCCCAATTTCTCCCGAGTACGGCAATGCCTCACATGTGACCAAAAAATACCAGTTGGGTGCATGGCAGGACTCAGAAGGGAAGGAGTGATTTTTGGATTTTGCAGCTCAGATTCTGGTGGAATGTTGGTGGGTGCTATGTCGCATTAGCAAGACCCCCGAAGCACCAATACAGTGGAAGCCCCCCACAAGTGACCCCATTTTGCAAACTACACCCCTCTGGGAATTCATCTAGGGGTATAATGTACATTTCAAACCCCCAGGGGTTTCACCAATTGTGGTACAACTGGGCAGTGAAAATGAAAAATTAAATTTTTTACACAAAAATGCAGTTCTGGCTCAAAATTTTTCATTTCAGAAGGTATGAAGGAGAAAAAGCACCCCAAAATCTGTGCCCCAATTTCTTCCGAGTACGGCAATGCTTCATGTGTGACCAAAAAATGGCAGGACTCAGAAGGGAAGGAGTGATATTTGGATTTTGCAGCTCAGATTCTGGTGGAATTTTGGTGGGTGCTATGTCGCATTAGCAAGACCCACGAAGCACCAATACAGTGGAACCCCCCCACAAGTGACCCCATTTTGCAAACTACACCCCTCAGGGAATTCATCTAGGGGTATAGTGTACATTTCAAACCCCCAGGGGTTTCACCAATTTTGATACAACTGGGCAGTGAAAATGAAAAATTACATTTTTTTACACAAAAATGCAGTTCTGGCTCAAAATTTTTCATTTTCATAAGGTATGAAGGAGAAAAAGCACCCCAAAATCTGTGCCCCAATTTCTCCCGAGTACGGCAATGCTTCATGTGTGACCAAAAAATGGCAGGACTCAGAAGGGAAGGAGTGATATTTGGATTTTGCAGCTCAGATTCTGGTGGAATTTTGGTGGGTGCTATGTCGCATTAGCAAGACCCCCGAAGCACCAATACAGTGGAACCCCCCCCACAAGTGACCCCATTTTGCAAACTACACCCCTCAGGGAATTCATCTAGGGGTATAGTGTACATTTCAAACCCCCAGGGGTTTCACCAATTTTGATACAACTGGGCAGTGAAAATGAAAAATTACATTTTTTTACACAAAAATGCAGTTCTGGCTCAAAATTTTTCATTTTCATAAGGTATGAAGGAGAAAAATCACCCCAAAATCTGTGCCCCAATTTCTCCAGAGTACGGCAATGCCTCACATGTGACCAAAAAATACCAGTTGGGTGCATGGCAGGACTCAGAAGGGAAGGAGTGATTTTTGGATTTTGCGGCTCAGATTCTGGTGGAATGAATGGTGGGTGCTATGTGGCATTAGCAAGATCCCCCGAAGCACGGTGAAATGATGAACCTAAAAATCCATAGATGTGTGGTATATTTTAAAACACTCCTTTATACATAGGCCGGGTTTGTCGGGGCAAGTGTCACACTGGAAAATAGTTTGCTTTCTTATTCCCTTTTTATAGCAAACTTTGCACCTTTTTTGTGTCCTGCCCTTTTTTCCAGTGGAGGGGATTTCATCAGGAAAATGCTGCCCTGGTACAATACGGGGGCCAGTACTAGAAGTACTGGGGCCCTCTGCCTGCTGGTTCCCAAATATTAGGCCCTTTATGACTTCCTCTTGAAAGTGCATAAATGTCCCCCTCTGGCTGGTAGAACGGAATAGCACGTAAGCGTTATACAGTGCCATCTGGATGATATACACGGCCAGCTTCTTGTACCAGATTTTTGTTTTCCGCAGGGCACTGTACGGCTTCAGTACCTGATCTGAAAGATCCACTCCGCCCATGTACCTATTGTAATCCAGGATACAATTAGGTTTTGAGGTGTGGGTACTGGTACCTCGTACAGGGACGGAGGTGGTACTGTCTCCGTGAATTGTTGTCAGTATAAGGACATCCCTCTTGTCCTTATATTTGACCAACAACATATTTTCGGTGCATATTCCCCTGCTTTCACCCCTTCTCATTACTTGGGCAATGTGCATTTTTGGGAGGCCTCTTTGGTTCTTGCGCACAGTACCGCAAGCTGCTGTACCTCTTGAACCAAGGGCCTTAAACAGGGGGATGCTGGTGTAAAAGTTATCCACATAGAGGTGATAACCTTTATCCAGGAAGGGGTGCACTAAATCCCAGACAATTTTTCCACTAACACCTACAAGGGAGGGGGGGCATTCTGGCGGTTCAATTCTTGAATCCTTCCCTTCATATACCCTAAACCTGTGGGTGTACCCTGAGGTGCTTTCACACAGCTTATACATTTTTATGCCATACCTTGCCCTCTTACTGGGAAGGTACTGGCGGAATTTAACCCTTCCTTTAAAATGTATAAGGGACTCGTCTATGCAAATGAATTTATCTGGGATGTACATCTCTTCAAATTTGGCACTGAAATGATCAATGACCGGCCTGACTTTGAATAGCCGGTCAAAGGTGGGATCATCTCTGGGTGGGCACTGTGCATTATCGTTGTAATGCAAAAATTTAAGGATTAACTCAAAACGATTCCGGGTCATGGCCATACGGTAAAGTGGGGTGCTGTACAGAACATCTGTACTCCAATATTGCCTAATTTCTGGCTTTTTTACTATGCCCATATGAAACACCAGACCCCAAAACGTCATCATCTCTACTGCATCTACAGGGGTCCACCTAGCAAATGATGACGTGGGGTTTTGAGCAATAAACTGCTGGGCATATAAATTAGTTTGGTCCACCATTAAATTTATAAAATCATCAGAGAAAAATAATTTGAAAAAGTCAATTTCTCTGAGACCTGTGGAATCAAATTGGATTCCTGGCATGGCCAAAAACTCAGGAACCTGGGGCTCAAAATTGTCTGGTGGTGGGGTCCATACGAGATCAATTATTGGGGGGGGGGTCTCAGCTGCTCTACGGGGGCGTCTTTGAGGGGGTCCCTCATCACTAGAGGAGGAAGAGGAGCTTAAGATGAATCCTTCAAATTCCCCGCTTGCCTCACTGGCTGTGTCAGAGTCAGAGGCAAGCATGGCATATGCCTCCTCCGCTGAATACATTCTTCTGGATGACTGGGATGACATTTGGGATGACATTTGGGATGCCATTTTTATTTTTGTGTTACTGGTAGTGAAATGTTTCAACACGTGTATAGTGTAGGGGGGGGTACAAACTTTATTTCAACCCGGGGGGAATGTAGTGTGTAGTGTGTATGTAGTGCAGAAAAAAAAAATACTTTATACAGGAATTTGATCCCAATAAAAAAAAAAAAATTGAAGAGGTTAAAAAAAAAAAAAATTGAAGGGGTTAAAAAAAAAAGGTCCTGCGCCAAAAATTGAGCACAGATGTTGGTCAGTAACGTCCGTCACTGAACAGCGCTCAAAGGCAACAGGAATTTGATAAAAAAAAAAAAAAAAAGATCAACCCTGTGCCGAAAAAGCTGATCAGTGATGTACGTCACTGATCAGCGCACAGTGGCCACAGGACACCCACAAAATCACAGTGTGTGTAAAAAAAAAATTAAAAAAAGACCCCACAGCACCCTCAAAAAAAAAAAAGGTGATCAGTGATGCGACACTGATTACCAGTGAGGGGCAGCAGGTGCACAACCTTTGGTGCAACTGACAGTGCAACTGGCAGCAACTGACAGGTATATATATATAAAAAAAAAAAAACTCTGCACCCCCAAAAAGTTGCTGATCACCTCAGATATAGTGATCAGCACAAAAGGCGGGTGCAGCAGACACAAAATATAGCACTCTCTATCACTCTCTGTCACTATCTCTCTCTATCTCTCTATCTCTCACTATCTATCACTCTATGACACTGCAGCAGCAGCACTGACAGTTATATATATGAAAAATAACCCCTGCACCCCCAAAAAGTTGCTGGGGGTGCACAAAAGAGGGGCAGCAGACACAAAATATAGCAGTCTCTATCACTCTCTGTCACTATCTCTCTCTATCTCTCTATCTCTCTATCTCTCACTATCTATCACTCTATGACACTGCAGCAGCAGCACTGACAGGTATATCTATCTAAAAAAAAACCTGCGCCCCCAAAAAGTTGCTGATCAGTTAATTTATACTGATCAGCACAAAAGGGGGGGCAGCAGTCAGTTATATAAAAAATATATAGCACAATCTGTCACTATCTCTCTATCTCTATCTCTCTATCTATCTCTCTATCTATCTCTCTATCACACTGCAGCAGCACAAAATATAGCACTCTCTGTCACTAGCCCTCTCTATCTCTCTCTATCTCTCTCTCTCTATCTCTCTATCTAAAACTCGATGACACTGCAGCAGCACAACACAGCACAGCACAACACTGGAAGTCACAACAAGTAGCAAGATCCCAAGCAGTGATCAGGTAAGTATTTTGCAAGGTTCTGGTCAGTATATCGCGGCAGCTAGGCACGGTGACCGCACTGCACGCAATTCCAGACCGGAATGGCGTCTGCAGTGCAGTCACCGTTAGTTTAAACCCCCCTCCATGGCTGTGATTGGTCCGTCGGTCCGACGAACCAATCACGGCCTTTGGGGGCGGGCGGGGTGAGGTGGGGTGACACCAGTGTCACCCTTACACCCCGCGGTGATTGGTGCTGTACTTTACAGCACCAATCACCTCCGATCCCTGTGTCACCGGCGAACGTTATTCGCCGGTGACACAGAAAACGCTGTGAATGGCTGTTCACACTGAACAGCCAATCACAGCGATCGCCGACGGGGGGGCGGCATCGCAGCCCCCCCTGGGCATGCAGGGACATGTCTGCTGTCAGGGACAGCAGACATGTTTAAACTGTCACCGCGTCTATAGACGCGGTGACAGATTAAAGCCATGACGTACATTTACGCCATGTGTCGGTAAGTACTTCCCGACCATGACGTAAATGTACGTCAAATGTCGGGAAGGGGTTAAAAAGGTAAAAATAATAAAACTTATAAGGCATGACTTTAGCGGGGCGACACCTTAACTGAACACATTTGCAGCAGTGCAAACAGGACTGAATTGGGCCCTTAGCCCAGAAGAAACAGAAATTACCTTCTGTGGAGTAATATATAGCTTGGATTGGGTGCTTGTTCTTCCAGACACTGATATCCAGCTATTGCCTGGGCCATTTAGACCTACCTAAAACACTATTATTACATACCAGTAGCACACGCAGGGGGGTTTCTGAGTACCCAGAAACCCCCCCAGGAGTCCAAGGGCCCTCAGCTGAAAGCTAAGGGTCCCCTCTTTCCAAGGGTATAAGAATTGTAAAAATCGGCCCTTGGGAACCGGAGATATCTGACTTCAAAGCAGTGGCCCCATCCAAGCCTGTTAATTGTTATTCCCAGTCAGATATTTCAGGTTCTGTCTGACTTAGAATTTTTCTGAGGGTATATTCCAAAAGCTGGGACTCTTCCCCTTTGAGGGACACTAGTAGCTTGTCTCTACTGTGCCCATAACCAGAGATATCAGCCTCCCAGCAGCTGGTTACTGCTCCAGCTCCACACACCTGGTATGCAGTTTTATATTCTCGTTGGCAGATTGCTCTGCCTCCTGAACTCTGATCCCCTAGTACCCAGTACCATATGGTAGGTGGGATTCTCTAGTTTTTAATTCTATTAAAAAAACTGGAGATATCTGCAGTCAAGCAAGTTGTCCTCCCACCAGAAAATTATGAATAATAAGCCCACTCCACTATACACCCTCCTCTGCATATTAAACATCCTCTACCACCCTGGAAGTTATGTATCAGGGCCCCTTCATTCAGCCCAATGCCCCCTTCTCCCACCCCATCTTCCACCATCTGAGCAGTAAAGGGGTAATTAGTGGAAATTGCTGATCCAGGCCCTACATGCTGAGCGGTTGATATAATACCCCCTACCACCCGCAGGACATCAAAGCTTCCCCCACCCCTACCGCTGGAGGATCGGTAGGGCCCCCAATACATTGCTATGCCCAGGGGTCTACACTGCTGTTGACGCCCCTGTATGTATGTATGTATGTATGTATGTATATGTATGTATACATTATTATTATTATTATTTATATACATTTGGTCTATCTATAATACTTTAACTGACCCGGCATATACTGGGTCACCTAAGTGTCCATCTCCGTGCTTTGCTCCACCCCTCTGGAAACCCCCTTCTGAAAATCCTGCGTTTGCCACTGCATACCTCCCAACTTTCTGATTCCCCAAATCAGGACCTGCCGCGCTGAACCTGAGCAAGGTCCATGAATCGGGTGGGGCTATGATATGGGTGGGCGTGAACTTGTGTGAGGGGTGTGGCCTAGAGCTGCTATTTGCTATTCCTATTATTTTCCCTTTTCGGGGTGTGGCCGACTACCTCCCTACATTGAAGAGACGCCAATCTCTTCAATGATCACCGCTGTTCTACAGAGCAGTAGTGATCTATGGCTCTCCCCAAATCCCCCCCCCCCCCCTCCCCGCGCCTACAGGACATTGCCAGCTGCAGGAAGGACAGCAGGACGGCCCCACTGTAAATGGGACAGTTGGGAGATTTGTCATTATCAGGGACATGAGTTGAGGTAAATGGCTCAGGAAGCCCTGGCAAGTACTGGAGCCAGATTTCCACACAATGGGGCAGCCTTAACAAGAGATAAATGCGAGGGTGATAAAGAGAAATAAATGTCCAGCCAATCACCTGCTAACTGCCATGTTACAGGCTGTGTTTGAAAAAGTCAGTAAGGAGCTGATTGGCTGGACGTTTATCTCTCTTTATCACCCTTGCATTTATCTCTTGTTAAGGCTTAATACATATGCCCCAATATACAAACCAAAGGGTTTAAGTGGGCATTATACTCAGGCGCAGCAGTATATACTGCTGGTAATTTGGTGAGTTTTGAGCAGGGAATTGCAGAAAACTTGGGCGCTGCCTCACTTGTCATAGACTTTTTACTCCAGCATTTTGACTATAAAAATGATTTCAATAATACAAAGAAGATATTTCTCACATATTTTTTGTATTTTTCATATACTTTATATACTAAAAACTCCAGTGTATACATTAGTATAATAGCAAAGGCTCTGCCACACCCCACCGCACGCCGCTGAATTATGTTTTACTTTGCCTTCAGTTGCTTGCTGTGTGCTGGCAGGTTTCTAACACATGTTGGTCCACCACCCAGGCTGTAGGCATCTTGGTGATGTCACAGGGGAGAGATAGGTACTGCTAGGTGCTGTTGTCACGCAAGTCATGCATTATAATACGTGTCTTCTTTTTCTGCCACAGTCACTGTATATAGAACTGTGATGAACTATTACTGGGATTTACAGGAAATGGGTATTTCTGAGATCATGGTAAAACCACAGTGACACATTTCTTGGACATTAAAGTTTCATTGCAGATATTAGTCAATCATGGGTTTTACCATATTGCCTCTCTGACCCAGAAAGCACAAAATGAGCATTCATGTAAATGCACCAGGACTTCATAAAAATAGTTCCCACAAGATAGGTTATCTCTTCAGATTCAGAATGCCACCTAACCAGGTAGCAAGGGACATTAATTGGGGAATTCCTCACGTCTAAACTCCCACTACATTAGCTTTCATAATGCACTATTGTGTAACCTAATGTCCCTTTCATTTTAATGACAACCAACTGCTAGAGCCTGTTTTGAGTTTTTATTATCATTGGAAATTAACACCTTTCATCTTTAATCAAGTCATGAAAAATATTTTTATATGATATTACAGATCAAATAGTTGTATAATACATGATAAAGGCACACAGTGTACATAATTGCTAATAATGCAATCCCAAATACCAAAATTTGAGGGTACTAAAAATTCTAGGGGCACTGCTGCTGGACAGATAACCCACCCTACCAAAAGTCTTCGCTGACATTAAAATTTGTGCGGTATGTATTTATACCCATAATACTAGATCCACATGCACAGTACACATGAGTGAAGGATAAAAGATAGTCCTAGAGCTGCAAAAGGCCCTCCGAAACCTCACTTGTGGAATAATATGTCTGGATATAATATATTTGCATAATACAGTATGTCTGGATATAATATATTTGCCTCTTTACCGCAGCGCTGAAAGACACCCTCACGCCACCCCCAATATCAACGGCAACCCAAAGCGTGGCGAGCGCAGCGAGCCCCGCGAGGGGACGCGTATTACTTCACATGTATTCCGCTTCCCCTCGCGGGGCTCTCTGCGCTCGCCACGCTTCGGGCTTGGTGGCTCGCTGCGCTCGCCACACTATCTAAAATCAACTCCACGCCGACGTGGATAGTGGGGGTATGAAAAGGTCGGAGGACGCGTACCTCCGCCCCTCGCTGTGCTCGCCACGCTTCGGGTTGGCGTTGATAGTGGGGGTGTCGTGGGGGTGCTTTTAACATTGTAAGCAACCATTACGGTGCTTATACAATTATTAATCTTATAGGGGGGCCATTTAACATTGCCTATACAATTTAAAATCGTATACCATCGCATTGTATGGCATTGTATGCCATATACAATGGTATACAATTTTAACATTGTATGACATCGGGGGCCATCGCGTCGCATCGCATCGCATACCATTGTATGCCTTATGGTATGCGATGGGCGCCAAGCTAGGAAACAAGTACCGCAATATCCCATGTGAAATAGAACTCCCATCTTAGTAAACTTCCCCCTCTGTGTCTCTCCTCTGGCCAGCTCAAGTGTAAGGTCTAACGAGACGCGCAAGATTGCATGTACAGTCTGGAGCCGGCAGCCGCAGCAGCCAGGGACAGTGCTGCACCTGCTTTGGGGTATGGGCAATGCCTGCAGCTGACGTAGTCAATAGCTATGTTCATACAGTGCCGGGTTAATGACAGGGGCCAACGTGTCTTCCTTACTACATAGAGGAGAAGCAGTATAAGTGTAGATGATGTGCTGATACAGCTTCTTCCCCATAACGTCCATCTACTCCTGAATTCTATTATGGAACTATATGTACAAACAGCAATATTAAAATGTTTTCCCTTTTAGAATGCAATTACAGTAACTGAAAAAAAGCTATTCTTCTGCATATCAGATGCAACATTTTTATATCTCCATGACTCAGAAGTAAAGTGACTGAAAGAATTATTTAAAATAGCTTATAACATAATACGTAATAAACTTGGAATGGCGATGTACTGCTCCAAGGAGCGCTGGGACAATACTGCGTACTATCTGTGCGTGCTATCCCTGGATCAGCTGGAAAATGACCCTGCAAAGTATTTAAACATTTTGGCAAGTATGCTACAGTGAGAACTGTGATTCAAGTGACTCAGTGATTCATTTGCTCACACTTGGTGACTAATGCTGAAGGAGAGGACTAAAGGGTTGATGGGTCTCCATTGTCTAGGTCAACAGTCAATAGGTTGACACAAAAAGGTCGACATTCAAAAAGCTGACACTTACAAAATGTCAACACTGACAAATGGTCAATGTTGATAAAAGGTCAATAACTTCAAAATATTGACATGAAAATAGTTGACACATAAAAAGTTCAACATGAGTTTTTCAGTTTTTCTCCATGTTCTGGACTTTTTCATACTACACCAATTGGGGATCCATGTCAATAGGTTTCAACATTGACAAAAACACCCTTAAAAAAACTATTGCTTGTGTCGATCTTTTAACAATGTCCACCTTTTGCATGTGTGTGGTACAGTGGTCCGCCAGTCGGGATCCCAACAGTCATTAGCCCAACGTCGGGATTCCGACTGTCTGGACTCAGACAGCATGGTGAGCGCAACTAAGCCCCTTGCGGGCTCGCTGCGCTCGCCACGCTGTGGGCACGGTGGCTCGCCACCTATTCTAGGTCTACCTCTATGGGGGTCGTGGGGGAAAATAGCAGGTGGCCGTCGGGAACCCGGCTGTCGGTGTTTTGACAGTCGGGATCCCGACGTCGGGTAAATGCCTGTCGGGATCCTGACTGACGGGACCCCGTCCGGCACCCCTTTTGCATGTAGACCATTTGGTGTAGACCTATTGACTGTCTACCTAGACACTGGAAACCTTTCCTTCCACACCTGACAAAATGTGAGTGTGCACACTCACAAGACCTATGGTCATCTGGTTGTGCCAAAAGTCTTTTAAACCTGTTGAAAAATCAGGACAATCAATCGCAAACTACCACACTAATACAGAAGTGTGTAGGCTCCAAAGAATGATTTGTCCAATACTAATTAATGTGTGTGGCAGCCAAAGATTGGAAGAGTACAAACTGGGCAGTTGGGTACACACAGATTGGGCATAGCTCCCAACATATGCAGGCTGTAATGCAGGATCCCATGAATGTTGAAGTAGTGTACTTCCAAAAGGAGGAGGGGCCTCATGGCATATCCCCTGTTTCCATCACTATGGAGGTGTGTCAGGCTGCCCCCAGGCTCTCCTCCCTGCACTGTTTAGATGCCGAACTATTGCACAAGTGTGTACCCGCCCCTGCATCGCAATAAGATGCAGTCTGACCCAGGGATGGGATTAGAAGCACTTTATTATGCTGTTAAACTAGTTTCTGGATACGTTATCTATTCTTTTCATTTAATTACTTATAAGGTATCCTTTCTTGGTAATTTTTCAGAAATGTTTTAAGAAGTAGTTAACTAGGCTTAATTACCTCTAGGGGGTTATTCTGGTTGATTCGCAAGGCTGAAAATTCGCAGCCTTTCGAGTCCACCCCGCCTGGCGAATGCCGGGCCACCCGCTCCCCTCGCAACATGTGTTGGCATGCACTGGCTGCGAATGGATAAACATACATTTGCAGGCTGCGGGAGAACATCATTTGATGACTCTCAAGTCACTTACATGTGTGTGGACGCTTGGGAGGAAGTGGGCGGGCAGCTGACATCCGGTGATGTCTGCTGACCGCCCCCCGCACCTGTGTCATCAGAGCATTTGCATGAGAACGCCCAGCGTTCTCATGGGAACGTCCATAAAAAGCTGAGCGTTCCCATATGTAAATTTTCTGGCCAGCCGCCCCATGCCCCCCGCCCGCAATGTTGGGTACGTTTGTTTGCATGGCCGCACACACCCTGCATCTGCACATGCGCAGAAATGAGTCTGCGTATGCACAGATACGAAACACTGGCCCCGTGCGAACAAAGGGGCCAACGTGAACGGACCAGAATAAGGTCCTTAGTCACTATGTGCTTTACACAGCTGCGGCATTCACTATCTGCTGCTTGTCACAGGCTGTGACAGGTCACTTTCATATAACCTGAAGGCTCCAGGTGTCTGTACAGTTTCAGTGCTTTCTAGGGGAAAGAGTTCTGAGAATTCTATAGAGTTTGTCAGGCTTGGTATACATTAACCAAACCCACACGGCTGGCAGTAGACGGAAACATTGTGATAATTGCAGATGGAGGCAACGGTCCATGAAATGTATGATTTTGACACTTCCTTTTTTGTTATATACACTAATGCATTTTTTAAATTGTTCAAAGTTTGCATTTTTTAAATTGCGATAGCAGCACTAAACTCCATCCTAACACCTCATGTGAATGTAGTAATGCAATGTTAATGTAAATAAAAGAGCCAGTTCCTTTGGAATATATGCTTCAGTGTTGTAACTTGATTATGTGTAAAACTCTCCGAGCATTACTGAGCTAAATGATATATTTGAAACTGATGTAAAATGTACAACATAGAGTTTCACACAGCTCTTGGCTTTACAATGTCCTGTTGATACACTGTAGCCCAGCAGTATTGTATTACTCAGTATCTTCAGGACCATATTAACAGCATTTAAAGGACCTGGGGAAAGCAATTCACTCTGCGACCCTACCCACCCAGTTACAGGACATAAAATACCACCCTGTCGTGCCGCACAGTCTCTCCATATGCTTCCATACTGTATCTAGCAGTTAGCCTTCTGATTGGTGAATAGCTCCAGCCATCCACCAATCATCATGCTGACAGCCATTCACTGTCTGGCTGCAGGCTGGAAGGCAGGTATTTTAAGTGAGAAGATTGAAATCTATGTTTTAGGGAATTATTAATATCACATAAAGAAGTGCCCCACAATGGAGCTATCTTATTTGATTAAACTCTCAACCTGATACTCTTCTAAGGCAAGAAGAGAATATTGGGGCAGATATATTAAGCTTTAACAAGAGATAAATCCAAGGGTGATAAGGAGAGATAAACATCCAGCCAATCACCTGCTAACTGCCACGTTACAGCCTGCGTTTGAAAAAAGTCAGTAAGGAGCTGATTGGCTGGACGTTTATCTCTCCTTATCACCCTTGCATTTATCTCTTGTTAAAGCTTAATACATCTGCCCCACTGACTGCTCTGATTGTGTGACCACTGCCCGCTCCTGCTCAAAAGCCCCTCGAATTGTGGAACCCTGGATAGCTGGCCATTGTGCCCCCCCCCCCCCCCCCCCCCCCCCGTGTAGCTTATCTAGTTTTGTTCAGCAACAATAGTTAGGATTTGTATTTGCTTTACTGTGTATTTCTACATGTACCCAGTTTTGTGAACATTATTGTGGTTTGTTGTGATGCTTGCCCGCTTTGGCTTTCAACATGCTTTACTAAATATTTTTTTACAATTTTAAATAAACATTCATTTGCAAAAAAAGAAATAAAAGATTGTGAATTGAATATACATAGACTTACATACTTATTTTTCTACAATTCTTTTTCCATAATTCATTTACTATCCATGCGGTAGTCCTGGAGGCATCTCAAGCTATGTACATGTATTGTGATTTTGGCTATGGCCGCTGTTGACTATGTAATTTCCCTTGAACTCCCTAGAGCCCAGAACTATACAATCTTGACTACTTTCACTTGAGATTTTGGCTATGTGCTATTTGACCTATGGCCAAATACATTATATAAGACATAAGGTACCCATCCATTAGTGCGAGCCAACTCACTCAGCAGCTGCCGGGCAGCAGGATTGCATAAGATACATTGTATGCGATCCCATTTATGGCTACAGGCTGCAACAAATATTCATGGCAGTCTTAATGATCTGCGACTCAGATCCTAGGTGCACGGGATCGCACCTCGGATTGGAATCATAGGAAATGTATACAATATGGCCACTTTTCATCCAATACCAGGAGCTCACAATTTGGATGAAAAGTGGCTAAATCGCACTAGTGGATGGGGACCTTTAGTCAAAATGTACCAGTAAGCATATCTAAGTTTTTGGGAAAGGCATCTATTATAGGTAATGTTAAGGGTTCTTAACTTCTGATATATAACAAATACAGATTTATGTGATCCTAATAGTTTTCATTTCCCGATTTACATTTCCATTCTGTCGCTGAGTCTAATTCAGGAATGCACACTGTCACAATTCAGTCGTAAATGACCAATAGTCTGTGCGATGATGTTACACTGCCATTCCAGTACACTGCCCTTGATTAGGCACTTTGAGCCAGGCAAGGAGCATTCCTCAAATCAGATGTGTGTGTTCTCTGTTTTTTTTTTTTTTTGGGGGGGGGGTGCCAGTGGTAGGCCCCAACAGGGTAGTTTTGCTAGACATTCTGCGTAACCTTAGGGCTTTCTGAACAGCAAAAGCATTGCTGGGTTAGAGAGCCATGTCCCACTGTCTCCCATATTTAATTAAACCTGGACACTGGGAAGAAAGTATTGATGTTGTTTGTTTTTGTTGTTTTGCACTGTAGCCATAGGACCCAAAAATAAGTGGTTCCTAATAGATTAGATAGCATATCAGACAGGCAGAGAGGCAGATTGTTGGAATACATACTATCTTGAAAATATGGTAAAAAGAAATACAGTACACTAGTTCACTGAATCCACCACTATCTTCTTCCATTATAGCTATCTGCATTTTCACACAAATTATGTATTCCCTATGCTGACTGGGCCTCCAGTGATCAGTCACGTTGTATTATTACCTGTCTCTGTCTGGTCCTCAGACACAATCTCTGAGGCAGAGGCATTTTAGCTGCTGTGAGAGGAGAACAGCAGTAATAATGAGCTCTGTTCTGAAACAGAGACAATTGGGCCGATTCAGACCTGATCGCATGGCTGTAAATCAGCACGGTGGCTGATTATCGATAGACTGCGTCCTGCGATGCAATCCTGCTACTATTTCTATTCGCAAGCCATTCGCAACATGATTGACAGGAAGTAGGTGTCAGTTGGTGGTATCCGGCCATGTCATGGGAGTGCCAAGAAAAAAAAATAGGCATGCTGGAAAAAACATTGGGAGTGACAGGGGAAAAGCAGGCCTGCACAAGCGTTTTAGGGGAGGATGTGTGATGTCAGTAACAGGCCGGATGTTCTAGATTTCATCGCAGCTGCCGAGTAAAGATGGCCATACACACGCAGATTTATCTTCAGATCTGGCTGGTTGGAACAAAAACATGGTTATGGATGAGAGCACATGACAGTTGACCATTTGCTTGGAAGTGCTGGAAAACTGACAAACTGTCACTCATCCATATCCATGTTTTTGTTCCAACCAGCCAGATCTGAAGATAAATCTTAAGGGCCCATACACTAGTAAGATTTATCTTCAGATCTGACTGGTTGGAACAAAAACATGGTTATGGATGAGTGACAGTTGGTCAGTTTTCCAGCATTTCCAAGCAAATGGTCAACTGTCATTTGCTCTCATTCATAACCATGTTTTTGTTCCAACCAGCCAGATCTGAAGATAAATCTGTGTGTGTATGGCCACCTTTACTAGTGTATGGGCACCTTAAGGCTCTGGCTACTCTTAGGGGGGTATGCAATGTAATTCGAGCTCCCGCCGCAGCCATCTCCCGACGGGGGAGATGGCTGCGGGGTCCTATTCAATGCTGTCTTCCCTGACAGCATTGAACAGGGGTTTTGCGCAGAACGAGCCCGACATCACAAGCTGTCGGGCTGGTTCTGCCGAGAAAAGCCGGAAATAGGCGAGCTCCTGGCCGGAGCTCATCTATTTCCGTCATCAACTCGCAGCCACACCCCCTTCTCGCCGCTCGGCGGCCGGGACATTGAATCCCGACTGCCGAGCTCCAGGCGAGCTGACCGAGAACGGGACAGGGGCACGGCTATCGCGCTAGCTCGACAGCCGTGCCCCTGACATTGAATACCCCCCTAAGCCTGCAACAAGTGGGGACCAGTGGAAAAATCATTGGATGGGGAGCCTGTACCGAAGGGTTTTTGACATATTCGCTCAGCTGCAAAGTCTTCTCATGGTGCACACATCCATTCGAACAACTTGTACATTAATTCGCAAGGCGGAATCTCACTCTAGTGGGTCAGCGTCTCCTTGATCACTGGCCCCTGCACATTCATGGCCGTACGATCAGGTCTGTATTAGAGCGAATGTTCTAGATAGCCAACTCTTCAACATCTACTATGATTACCATATTCTCATTTTGTTTTATTGTCCCTACATAATGCACATTACAGGCAGCCAAAGTGTCAGCGCTTACAAATTCATGTTAATAAGATATATTGACCAAAGTTACTCACCCCTTGGTTTCCTTGAAAGGTGATCACAGGTGGTGGCAATGAGGCTCCGGAAACCTTTATGAAATAAAAGACAGAAACAACATAGCTGTCACTATCTACAGTGTAATAAAACACAGATGTATTCCATATAGTCTGATACAGACCCAACAAGACAAAATGCTTAGGCAATAATAACACGGAAATTCACATAGGTAAAGGTGCATACACACTGGCTCATATATCAGCCTTTTGAGTGAAAGGCCAATGCAGCGAGCCATGCGTGGGGACGCGGTAAGCATAGTCACCAAAAAGACCATCAGGCAACATAAAAATACAATAGTAAAATATAGTACATTTAGAAAGCATAGACATACGAATGCCAGGAAATCGTGCATTACATTGGTCTTAATCAGACTTGTACGCTAAGCCAATGGTTAGCATAAATCAAATGGTGGGGACACTTAACACATGCAGGACCCATTCCGCATACTTGCATGCATAGGTGCCGATTCTGTGGGTGCTCAAGGGCCCGAGCACCCATGGAAATTGATGAGCACCCACGGGCACGAGTCCCGCTGCTGGGCCACCATATTAACTTTCTAATTTGCGGCTGCAGCACCCACATCGCCGGACACGCCACCTGGGAAACAGTATGCCAGGAAGAGTGTATTCTGTCCGCGGAGTACCTGCACTGTGGGGGCATTTATGTACCTGCACTGTGGGGGCATTTATGTACCTGCACTGTGGGGGCATTTATGTACCTGCACTGTGGGGGCATTTATGTATGTGGAACTCTGTTGCCGTAATTTGAATATTGGAGACAACTGTGCTCCATAATATAAATTGGTATTATTTTGTGGCCACACCCCTTACCCATGAAGCCACTCCCCTATACATTTTTGGCTTGAGCATCCACCAGCAAAGACATAAATCGGCAACTATGCTTGCATGCATTGCTCCCTAAGTTTATGCCTGATTGACAGGCTGCAGGCTTTGGGAAATGGGGAAGAGGTGGTGACTAGCTCCATTCCTCAAAACATAGGTGTGTGTGTCATCTCAACTTTGTTGGAGTGCTGAGGTCAGTGATTTACTGCCCTCAGCTGCGTGTACCTGGGATGGAAATCTGAGTAACCTGAAGGTTAGTAACAAGAGAGACTAGATTCCACACAGATTCCACACAGACCTGATCCCAATGGATCTGTATATATGTGAATATAAGAATTGATGTATTAGTTGGTGGTAAGTCATACAATATAACATATGTAAGGAGAAGAATACTGTTTTTTTTTGGAGCACACTTAAGAAATGTATTTTCATTGGTATTAAGACATTACGCATGGTAACAGCACCAAGGTCATGGGTTCGATTCCCACCATGCCCCTGACTGTGCAGAGTTTGTATATGCTCCCCTTGCCTGAGTTTCCTCCAAGTACTCTGGTTTCCTTCAATCCAAAAATATACCAGTAGGTTATATGGCTCCCAACAAAATTAAACCTAGAATGAATGTACAGTATGTGCCTTTGGTAGGGAATATAGATTGTAAGCTCCAGGGACAGATGTTCAAATAGTCTCTGCAAAGTGCTGCGGAATATGTGTGCGTTATATAAATAATTAATATATGTATTGCTAGAGAGTGGTACTTAACAGTATATGCAAAAGAAAAGTGTGTGTAAATAATTACAGAGTAAAAACAAAATTACTAAGATACATATTGGAAGATACTGTTGCTCGGTACACACTGAGCGACATATTGTTAACCATATACATGGCACTGATATCACAAATATTGTCAAGTGTTTATGCTCAATATCATTAAAGATGTGCATATGTTAATGACCCCCATCTTCTATACATGCAGCAAAATGTTGACTATATAGTGAACGATGCATGTACGAAACAGGGGTCTGGTGACGGTGACGTCACTGAACAATATAGATAACATAGGGGTTTATTCTAGATCATTCTTTCTGACAAAATCCTTCTTAGATGGACAAAACCATGTGCACTGCAGGGGGCAGATGTAACATGTGCAGAGAGAATTAGATTTGGGTGAGTTATTTTGTTTCTGTGCAGGGAAAATACTGACTGCATGATTTTACACTGCAATATAGATCTCACTTTGAAGAAAAACCCCACCCAAATCTAATTCTCTCTGCATAAGTTACATCTGCCCCACCCGCAGTGCACATGGTTTTGTCCATCTAAGAAGGATTTTGTCAGAAAGAATGAACTAGAATAATCCCCATAGTTCAGTGTATGCTCAATAGCGTTGGTTCTTGGCACCGCTGATATAGTTTGGCTTGCGATAATTAACTGGATCGGCGAATAGCTGCAAATCCATTCCTGAGCCGCCAACAAACTAATGATTTTTTCACTGTGTTGGATTGGGCCAGACGTGACTTCACATGACTTCCCCCTTCATTAGTTTCCTAGTAGATCCACCCCTGCTCTTACCAGCTTATAATGCCCTTTACACAACTTACTAAAGTATGAAAAGTGCATTAGAAATGCAAAATACAACAAATAATAAACAACAATGCTATTGACACATGCTATTATGTCTAAAATGTAAGAATGCTGCAAGTCGTGTTATGATGAGTTAACACATGTTCCCAGGCCAACAGGTGCACAAAGTGAAATGCAAGAAAAACGCAGGAAAAAGGCCTAAAATGAAACACATAAAGTTAGGCATTTCCCAAGGTCCCAAACTACAGCTCAAATAGTGCAGCAATGATGATTAAATAAAATAGAAAACTATTAAATACCCTAAAACAGCCAGGTATGTCAACATGATCACAACTATTTTCACAACTTCAGGGCTTTTACACATTAAGCGATAAACCAGAGTTGCCTACTTTCGAGTGTTCCTCTCCAGTAGAAGCATGGAGAAGACACACTTCTAACCTCCTCCCCAAACTGCTATGAACAATGAGTTTAATCTATGAGCTCAACAGCAGTGCCTTTAATCATTATTTTTATTATCCAACGTTTTGGGGTTTGACCCCCTTTGTCAAGGTGTACACCTTGACAAAGGGGGTCAAACCCCAAAACTTTGGATTTGACTTGATGTGACAATACATTAACCATTTTTAAGACCCGTGAGTACCTCTGTCTGTTCTTCATCGCTCCTACACTTATTGATCCGGATGGCACCATGGCCACTTTACCCTCTGTAGGAGTGCCGGGCCTACTATCACCCTTTCTTTCTTTCTCTCTCATATATATATATATATATATATATATATATGTTTGTGACCGAAAGGGACTCAGGCGCAGCGTACACCCGGAAGCGGAGCGATGTACACCCAGAAGTCCCAGTCCTTCCCGCACATCAGGTGTGATGGTGAGGACTCATTTTCTTTTGGACATTGAGGCTTTTAAATATAGTTTGGTTGAGCACAGACCTACACACCTTAATAAAGTACCCAGATCATGTCTGAAACGTGTCGGTGGACGATGGACGTAAATATGGGGATTGTTCTGGGGTTTTACTGCTGAATGGAGCTGAATCATGTGTGTGACCCAGGGCTACACTTATTATTCTCAGAGAAATCTGCATACGCCACTTTATGTGCCTGCATATGTCTTTACAATTCTGTTTTTAGGATTTGAATGAATTTTATTGTGGGATTTTTTTTGTGTAGATTAAATACTGTTACACGCTATGATACCCCATGTTTTTTCTTCCATGTACTACCCATGTGAATTTTGAAATACGGAACAAGATCCGTACAACATTCGTAATTGCAAGGGGAAGTATTATTTCCTTATTATTAGAGCTGAAGAGGGATATTGTCACCTTTTTGTGTATTTGTTTTATTAAAATTGGGTGCTAAAGAACACCCTAGAACAGTGATTCCCAAACTTTTTTGAACCACGGCACCCTTGAGTATCAGAATATTTTTCACTGCACCCCTAGGTCAAAAATTTGTTGTCAATAGATTTAGAAAATATATGTAATCAAGTAAATTGTGTTTATAGGTCATCCTTAGGCTCAATTATGTAGTGAGGAACCAGATTTGCTTTTGTTTGCCCACATATTTCATGATTAGTGGCCATCAACTGGTTTTGCCTCAGGCATTGTCCATAACTATTATGAATTTGTCCTAGACCACCAATCCAAGGCACCCCTGCAAGTGTCCCGAAGCACCCCAGGGTGCCTAGGCACACAGTTTGGGAACCATTTTAGCTACTATTTAGGCACCATGGTGATCACTTCACTTTTACACTGCCAGATGTTATATCTGATTGTGGACCAACATTTTCTTTGGATGATGCAGACTAGTGTGTCACCAGGTCACATGATCACTCAAGTTATTGACATTTGAAATATTATAAACCCAAACTTTCATTTGGGTTTACACTGCAGAGAACATGAGGTTTTATCACTACACAAGCCACTGCCAGCTAGTCTCTGTTTCCAGCAATTTAATAATACTCACCTAGAATTAAATCTAACACAAGATGAGAACCTCCCTTCTTATAACCAAGTACTTCTTAATAAGTGTAAATATTGAATTACCCACTGTGTCTGTCTTGTACCTGGAAACAGTTACTGTTTATGCTTGTTAAAGTTTTATGTACAATGACCCTGCTTTCTATTCCCATTTTCTGGTTTACGATTACAGAAAACTAGAAAAACAAATAAAATTTAGTCGGTACTTATGTAGTATCTGGGCTGCCGATTTTGTGATTGTATGCCTTACCTTAAGGCAGACAATCAGATGCGATGCGATGCGATTTTGCATAGGATTCAATGTTAAGAAGGTCCTGTTCATTTCCCCACTATCCAAGTGGGCATAGAATTGATATTATATAGCGTGGCGAGCGCAGCGAGCCACCGAGCCCGAAGCGTGGCGAGCGAAGCGAGCCCCGCGACGGGACGCATGTTTCTTAAAAAGTATTCTGTGTCCCCTCGCGGGGCTCGCTACGCTCGCCACGCTTCGTGCTCGGTGGCTCGCTACGCTCGCCACAGGTTTATATCCAACTCCATGCCCACTTGGATAGTGGGGAAAGGAAAAGGACCCCTTTTTCCCATTGAATTCTATGTTAAAATGGACTCAGACCATTTTAACATTGAATCCTATGGAAAAATCTTGACCATCGCATCGCATACGATTTGGTCGCATGCGGTGCGATACGATGCGATGCGATCCGATTTCTAAATCGGACGCCCAGATACTACATAAGTACCATTTAGTCAAATGAAAAAGGCGGCGGTGTTATGTAAATCAACTCAAACAACTAGGCCCTAAGACATCACTGTGTAAATTTAGCAGGGTCCAAATGAAGTGCATACTGGTTATTCCTGCCATATCAAATAGATGAATTCTTGGTACTGCCTACTACTATATAAGTGCTAGCACGACACCCAGGGAGGTAGGCAAGCAAACATTGAAAGTTGCTTAAAACGTGACATGGACATGCACCCAGCATGATGAAGAAATGCCTCCTTTTCAAAATGACAATTGATTCGACATTTGGTACCAATTCTTAAACACAGAATGCTAATTTGAAGCTCTTCTTCTGCAGCACATTATAAACCAAATCTCCTAATTCGTTGGACTCTTAAGTTTAGCCAGGACTACACCAAGAAATTCTTGGACAAGGAGTATGATTTGCTTCAGTCACTAATATAACTTCTATCTGGGCTCTTCAGTCTCTATTGCTGACTCTCAACAAATCTTTGTGAGAATATCCTAACCCCAGATATTCTAACCCCTGTGATCCGTGCCTTCTTATCTCAGCTGCTAGTCTGTGAAAGCTGTGGAATGTTTTATTAGTAATCTTTAGTTAAACACACAAAGAGGACAATACAACAAAATATATGAAAATTGCGTTTTCTTACAAAGAGATGATCATTAAAATTAGAACTCCTCTCTGAAAACATTCCTGGGGACATAGGTAACTTGGTACTTGTTTCCTAGCACGGCGCTCATCGGGTCCCATCGCATACCTTAACTTAAGGTATGCAATGGGACCCGACCGACCCGATTTCGGGCTTTTTTTGAGGTTTCCCAACAAATGTAAAATCGGGTCCATCGCATGCCATTATAATGGCATGCGATGCGACCAACGCGACCGACCCGATTTTACATTGTAAGCATTGTATGTAATGTTAAATTCCTATGTAAAATCGGGTCCATTGTATGCCATTATAATGGCATACAAGGCGACCAATGCGATGGACCCGATTTCACATAGGAACCAATGTTAAATGGCCCCCTATACCCAATTTTTGATTGTATACCCACCCTAATGGGTAATTTCTATGTCAAATGCCCCCCGTTGGTAACGCCTAGCCACGCTTCGGGCTCGGTGGCTCGCTGCGCTCACCAAACTATATAAGATCAGCTCCACGCCGACGTGGATAGTGGGGGTATGAAAAGGTCGGAGGACGTGTACCGCCCCCCCCCCTCGCGGGCTCGCCACGCTTCAGGTTGGCGTTCACCATGGGGTGGCGTTAACAATTGGGGGGGGGGGGGGCATTTGACATATAATTTACCATTAGGGTGGGTATACAATAAAAAAGTGGGGTCTGGGGGGCATTTTACATTGGGTCCAATGTAAAATTGGGTCTCGGACCATTTTACATTTATTCCAATGTAAAAATCGGGCCGGTCATGTCGCATCACCAAATGCGATTTGGTTGCATGCGATGCGATCGACCCGATTTTTCCGACCCGATGCCTTACAATTAAAATCGGTGGCGCCGTGCTAGGAAACAAGTACCGGTAACTTTTCTGTCTTTCTTTGTCATGTTTTCCTCTTTATTTGAATTTATGTATTGAACTCCATAGTTGTCATAATAATATCATGGGCTTCAGAAAATTGAGCATCATTTAAAATACACTTAATATCTACTACTGTGCAAAACCTGTTTTTAACTTGCTATTCTCAGTACAGTAACCTAGTTTTCTAAGTCAACCGGGTTTACAGAGCAAGGTGGCAGAGTTTGCATTAGAATAGGCCGAGGGGAGGAGTGAAATCATTATTTATGCAGTACCGAGAGTAGATGCATCTGCGGTGCTTTATGTTACTGACCAGTGCAGAATTTTTTTTTGCTTTTGCAGTGCAAGATAATTAAGGGGGTTATTTTGGTTCACTCCTTCTGACAAATTCCTCCTTAGATGGACATAACCATGTACTGTACATTGAGGGGGGGGGGGGGGCAGATGTACAATGTGGAGAGAATTAGATATGGGTGAGTTATTTTGTTTCTGTGCAGGGAAAATAATGGCTGCTTTATTTCTACACTGCCATATAGATCTAACTTTGAAGTAAAACCCCACCCAAATCTAACTCCCTCTGCACAAGTAACCTCTACCCCACCTGCAGTGCACATGGTTTTGTCCATCTAAGAAGGAACTTGTCAGGAGTGAACCAAAATAACGCCCTAAATGAGGTAGAGACCTGCCTGTCTCTCCATTGAGACTGCATATCCATAAATATTTTCACAGGAGCATCTGAGCAGTTATCCTTTTGTGGACTTCTGGGGCATAACCAGAACTTTTTTGGCCAAATAGCCACATACAGAAGACAGATCTCTGCAGCAGTCGTTAATTATATGCCCCATAATAGTGTCCTAGTTCATTTTCTGAACCATAATAGTGCCCTAGATTATTTATGAAGGACCGCAGTTCCCTAGTTTTCATGTTGTCACATTGTAGGGATGCCAGTACACATTATGACATACAGTATCCCAAATCCATACTAAGATGTACAGTGTCCCCAGTTCGAATTATGCCACATAAGTGCCCCCTGTTCATACTGTGCCACATCAGAGTAGCCTCCAATTTTTATCATGTAACATTATATTGCCCTCCACATTACAATGAGCAGATCAGATAGCAACACATTACTGTGCCCTACAGTTCATATTGTGCCACATTACAGTGCCATCAATTTTTTATTGTACCACTTTGCAATGGATTTCAGTTTATATTATGCACATTGCAGTGCCCCCTTACCTTTGTAACTTCGGCTAAATTCTCCTTAAACAAAAAGTGCATACACTCCAACTGTACCGTTTTAGTCGGTACAGTATCAGTTTTAAACGATCTGTACCGGCTAAAATAAAGTGTACCGATTGTACCAATTTTTTTTTAGATCTCTGTCTCTGGGAGATGTAGTTCATAACATTGCTGACTGTTCCCCAGGGAGTGTGGGGAAGTGGCCAGCCAGGACTATATCTCCCAGGGTGCACGGTGGTGGGACATGGCAGGCCCGCCTCCCCCTGCTCAGCGAGAGACTCCGATTGGGGGTCATCACAGCTGTGGGAGGCGATGGGTGCGCCCCACTCCCAGCGCCCTCTCCCTTTGCAGATGCAGAACCTGCTCGTCCTCTCCAGGCTGTATGGGCGGATACAGGTGTGGGGCGGATTGGAGCCCTGACCTGAGACCTGTACCTGCCTGGTCTGGCTACCAAGCAGGGGAATCCAGGTGAGCAGGGACCAGGGGTGGGAGGCCGGTGTGTGTGTCTGACTAACACGTGTGCAGCATGGTCTGTGTATAATTTATTTTTAATGCGCAGCTTGTATAACGCTGCATGGACGCAGAACAATCACACACGGATCTTGGAGTGTATACTATTGTGGTGCAGTATACAGCAAAAAAATAAAGAACAGCAACATTTATTTTTATACTGTATTTTTTTTATGGACGGCCTTGGATAACACTGCGTGGACCGTGGAGGCAGAACTATCACACACGGAACTTGTTCTGCTTCTGACAATAGTACAGTGTATATATTATGTATGGTGTATTGGATTGCAGTGCAGCACACCACAGTGACCACACACCACAATGAAATTTTTTTTTACAATGAAAAGAAGACTGACAGCATGCCTGTGTACCATACTACACTGACTGACAGCCTTCCTAACACACGACCAGTACAATAACTACAATATAAGTATATTATATATATTATATATAACCCAGCACACAAACCCCTCTGAAGGCTGCACAGCGCAAACACCTCTGGACTGCACAAACCTCTCTGCTGAGTCTGCACTGCACTGCCACAAAGTCAAACCCCTCTGCACAGCACAAACCCCTCTGCACAGCACAAACCCCTCTGCACTGCACAAACCCCTATAGTCTGCACTGCACAACACCCCTCTGAGTCTGCACAGCACAAACCCCTCTGTCTGCACTCTGCACTGCACCCCTCTGCACAACACCCCTCTGCACAGTATTGATGATTGATCTGACAAGTAATTGATGACAGTTCAAGTTCAAGACCCCAGTGCACAATGCCAGCCCCAGATCCGCCACGAGCAGAGCTGTGTGCAGCTGGATGCGTGACTGTGAAATGGCGCCGAATTCTCGAGAATCTGACGCCAGATTCCGGCCTTCGGCCGCACTCGGGTTTCCGAACAAAGCCGGAAACTCGCGAACGCGGCTCGCCGATGTTCGGAGCGGTTCGGATTCCTCGGAATCCCCGAACCGCTCATCTCTAGTTTAAATAGAGATGTATTGGAACCTAACAATCATCTTGACAAAAGTCCCATAAATGTCGATATTCCTGTACTGTGCCATGCGGCCTGATTAAAGCTCCTTTGGTTATTGCAAGACTGGTGAGTGACTCCATTCATTTTACTACATATTCACTGGACTAATGTTGGCCCCGTGCAATTGGATTATCACCCCAGCATTTTGATTTCTACTCAGATGCGAGTGCCAACCTCATCGAAAACACACACATATATATATTATATATATATATATATATATATATATATATATATATATATATAGACAATGGTTTGGAGGTGCGGCACTCCCCGCAAATTAACAGGACTTGAAGCGGTTTTACAGGCAAGTCCTGTTAATTTGCGGGGAGTGCCGCACCTCCAAACCATTGTCTATTCCATGATTCTAGTGGGGGCACCCAGCATAGCAGAATTCTAGCGTCTGAGCCAGTGAGTGTGCCGGTCTGCTGCTCTTTCTATATATATATATATATATATACACATACATACACAAAAGATTTCCAAAAGTATCTAAAAAATAGAGATCTGCACACCACAAGTCAAGCCAGACAGCCATGTGGCTAGCAGCAGGCATCTACGGGCACCATGCTGACTGTCTGTATTAGATAAGTAACCTGCAGCTTTGTATTTTTTGCATAATATGTTGCCATGTGTTTCAAAACTTTTTTCACGATTGTGATATAAACTGGATATTTTTGGTACAAAATTTCATGGTGTGCAGATCTCTATTTTTCTGATATTTTTGGAAATCTTTTGTATTTATTCTCTATGTGATTTAGCACCCTCCTGTGATTGCAGTGAGTGGAGTGCGGCTTCTCTCTCTCTCTCTCTCTCTCTCTCTCTCTCTCTCTCTCTCTCTCTCTGTCTCTCTCTCTCTCTCTATATATACACACACACACACACAAATTAATTAAAGATGGTCTATATTAAGAAATGTTTCATGTTGGACGAAGGAGCGCTTGTGATTTCTACTCTAAAGATAATATAGAATCTATGATGCCCTTCAGCAGATTATGTAATAAAAAGGTTAACAAATAACAAATTGATAGGTCTTCATATGTCCTTACACTATTGAGAAACAGATAAGCATACTTATTTATTAAAGGGGGAGATCTTACTGGGATGTTGTACAATTACACTTTAGTACAATTTGCCTCCTGTTGATAAGGCGCCTCCTAAAAACGTGAATGACGCAATTACCATAGGCACGCATCCCCCCCTCCCCCCCAACAGGGCAGCTCCAAAGTCGGCAAGTATACTGTAAATAAATAAATAAATAAAATCAGTTATGTGGAGGTGGTGGTGCTTCTGATTGTCTGCATGTTTATGCCTGGCAGCCACAAGCACTGGTTTTGACAATTATAATTTGTTTAGCCCTAGACCACATACCCTAGGCACCCCAGCAATAGCCTTGCAACACCCTGGGTGCCTATGTACAGAGGAACCACTGATATAGAGACCCTTATATTTGTAAATGAAGTCAGGAGTATTGTAGTTTTATAAGGTGAATGACTACAAAGCTGAGACTTATTTCTCCACAGCAAGAAAGAAACAAATCAATTTTTATGAGTCACTAATTAGATGCTATTTCTGAAGGAGTAAGAAAAAAAAAATGGGGAGACTGTGACATAGCAATTCTGTCTGACTGTAGAGATGTTACAAAGTGTATCTGAGAATAAACCATTATTAAAAATACAAATCGAAACAGCAAAAAATGCTTTGCTAATAATCAATAAAGCTTTGTAATAATACAGGCTGCCCCAGTTACACGATGCACAGCAGTGCACGGGAAATGTTCTTGAGCAATCTAAGGTTCCCTGAATGACTGGCAGGTAGAGAGGCACAGTTTCTGTAAAAAGGTGGATCAGCCAGGAATCCTAGTCTGCTTTTCCACACTCTGTAATTATCAGGATTCTCTGTCTGATGTTTAATTACAAATGATTTGTAGTTTTATTGTATCTAAATATATCTATGCCAGACAGAATAATTAGATTGTCAGCTGATGAGTGAAAAGAAGCCAGTTGTGAACATGTAGATATGGGCACTGTTGTCGTCATGTTGTGGTGGTGGATGATATTGAGTTCTTTCACACTCTCCCTGAGCTAAGGAGCTGCTGCTGAAGTAAACTTGCCACAGACCAAAGCCTGTGATGCAACACGGGTGTGGTATAGGGGTCCGACAGTCGGGATCCTGACAGTCATTATCCCGACGTCGGGATCCCGACTGGCCGGACCCAGACAGCATGGAGAGCGCAACTAAGCCCCTTGCAGGCACGCTGTGCTCCCCATGCTGCAGGCACGGTATTCTATTCTCCCTTTATGGGGGTCGTAGACCCCCGCAAGGGAAAATAGCGGGTGGCGGTCGGGAACACGGCTGTCTGTGTTTTGACAGTCGGGATCCCGACTGTCAGAACCCCATCCGGCACCCATGCAACACATGACCAGCAATGCCCAGGAAGACGTCTTAATGTTTTTCTTCATAATATAATAATGCGGCTGTTTGTTTCTGATGTGGCAATAATATAGGAAATGCATCACATTGTATTGCAGGACCCTGTTCACATAAAGGGCCACTGTGATTCAATTCTCACTTTTCAAACTAAATTAATCTAATGCAACTGTATAACCATTCACAGACAATGGGACAATGTGCTCTTATTTATGATGGTGCAATCCACTCTGCACACAGTCACAGGCAAGACCTTTTCTACTAAAAATACAACTTATTATCCATAGAATAAAATACATGCGCATCACCCCAACCAAATGCAATGTTGCTCTAGCTATGCAGCTGCTCTTATTAATCTAGCCTCAGCTTTGCCTTTCATTGTTATATGGATGACTCACAGAAACTGCTGTAAGTGCAGGACACATTGCATTGATGGCCACTTGTAAAATGCGGTGGTAATTGTTACAGCAGGCGCTCCGGCGATATCAGTTCCCACATAAACTCTCGAAGGATAACATGACCAGACCAAATCTAATGGGGCCTACACACAGGGAGATGTGCCACTGAGCGATCTGTCAGGGCCAATATTCTCTGGTGAGATCACTGGCCCTGACGAGGCTATTATATGGGATGTGGCCAGCATCACAATAGTCAAAATACTGACAACAGAATCCCAGCAGTCAGAACCCAGACAGATCCTGTCATTAAGTACGGGGGATGAGGGATGGGTATTAGAGCATAGTTGCCGACTTTTTTGCTGCCCTCTCTGGTAGAGGGCAGGCAGCTTACTGAAGCAGGGGGGTGGTTCGGGGGAAAAGGGGCGGTTTGCTGCAATTTTGCCGATTCACGTGGTTTTTGACGATTCCCGGGCAAAAAAAATCAGCTCTGGGATTGACTAGGATGAGTCAAGTTCAGCCAAAATATAGGCAAAAGTTGCAGATTTTTCACATGCCAAAAAATTCGCCCAGGATTGAATACCCCCCTCAGATGGAAAACTGAATGTTTTTTATACATTATTATTCACCACAGACGTTAATATTTATTGAGTATTTCATGTGCAACATTCTGTATGTTACAATTAAATTCACCAAACACAACTCTATAGAGCTGTAGTGCAGCAGGGTCTGCTGATGTATAAAAAAAATAAAGTACCAGCCAATCAACTGCTGCAATTTATCAAACACATTCAGTAACATCACAACTAGGAGCTGATTCGCTTGTACTTTATGTCTCGCTAAGGCTTTGTACAAAAAGATCCCTTATCAGACACTGCCCTTATTCAGATTCGCGCGGTACGGCCCGCGTGCGGCCGTACCGCCGATGTTTTCCGTCTGCACATGCGCAGAGGTCAATCTGCGCATGTGCAGGCGAATTCGCCGCACAGAAATTTACTACGCCGCAAAGGGGGCGTATAGGGGAGTGAGGGGCTTCATGCCCTCATTTCCCTATGTATACGCCCCGCGTTTCATGGGCGTTCCCATGCAAACGCGGGGCGTACGCATGCTAATGAGGGCATGACGCAACTCATGGGGGCGGAAAGCTGACGTCGCCGGATGTCAGCTTTCAGCCCCCATACAAGCTACCACACGGACGATTGTCCGTGTGGTCTCAGCTTGCGGGAGCTGCCGCGGCGTGCGGACCTGCCTTCGATGGTCGACGACCATCGAATGCAGGGGGCAGCTCCCACCATGGTGGAGGCGTAGCCTCCACCATTTTTATGCGGATCGCCAGCCGTCCGTGTACGGACGGCCGTGGCGATCCGTAGGGTGGGCGGGGATTCGTCTGGTGCGGTCGGAGCCGCATATGCGGCTCGACCGCACCAACCAGAATAAGGGCATATTTTAAAAAAGCTTCTAAAAATGAAAAGAGATGATGTTGTACATACCAAACATACAGATTCTGTCTATGATTTTTCTATTGCATCCTAGAAAATGAAAGCCAAAATCTGATTGGTTTTCATTTTTAGAAGCTTTGATATATACCTTCTAGCCCTTTTGTGCATAGACAGATACCTTTGTATCTGTCTATGCACAAAAGGGCTAGAACTTTATTATTGCAGCTCCCAGCTGTTTTAAAGGACAAAATATTTGTATCTGGTTCTCGACCCCATTGAAGAGATCAAAAGAAAGCACATACTGAGCAAGCAATTGCACAGTGGAGTATGGGTGCACACTGGCCCCAATCACCATGCTGGATCGCAGCGTTTATCAGATTATCGGAACGGTGGCATTTATCGGGTAGTGTGTACCCAGTATTAAACATGAATGGTTGGCAACTATGTCCTGGCCTGCAAAGGTGTTGGAGGCTGTCATTAGTTACACATGAGATAATATTTATGGGTTGATAAACATGAGAATAGTTTGCACAGTGGGACTAAATGTCCTTCAAGATCCCTTATCAGATTCTGTATCTATCTGGCACAAAGGAGCTGGTGCTTTATTTTCTCAGCTAGCAGCTGTTTTAAAGGACAAAATATTGTTATGCCATATACTTGCAAATACAGGATAATATCCTGCAATCAGTATTACAAAAAGACGCTTGTACATGTGAACTAATTCAGGTTGGCTCAGTAAGCAGCGAACATCGCAGCTTACCGAGCGCCGGAGACGCCACCCACTGCCCAGCTGAAAAAATAAAATACATTTAATTATAGCTTGCAAGATGAACTTAGGGCCCGATTCAGAATGGATTGCTAATGAGCGAATTCGCAATCTGCTCTATTATGAGCAAAAACAGCGGCAGAAATAATTAAAATATTTAATCGCACTCCTCTTGCAACTTGACGGACAGAAAGTCAACGTTTCGGGGTGGTAACAAGCAGGCTTCCCGGAGTGTCAGGAGAAATTATTCTATGGTGAGTGAATTTGCGCATGGATGAGCGTCAAGATAGCGGATAGCGATATTCTGTCTGTACATCGCTGCGGAATATGTGTGCGCTATATTAATAACTGGTAAAAAATAAATAAAAATATTTTTTTGTAATTCATTCGCAGATTTACACAGGATGGGCTTTCATTCTGGGAGGCGGCTAACTACTTGCAGTCATATGAAAATTTGCCTCAACATTGGTGGGCGGTGCAAAGGAAAGCTGAGTAAGCTGAGATTACTGCCATTGAATAGTGAAAGGGTGGAGCTACGGAGACGCTAATCAATGCGAATCGTGTCATCGCCCTCCCATTTTCAAGGATGTAGGAGATTTGGAGTGTTACCACTGGCTCCTGGAGACTTGCCTGCCCTTCTGGGAGAGCCACCTGATTTTCAGGATGCTCGCAGCCAATCTGGGAGAATAGGCACGTTTTTAGAAAACATAATAAAAGATAATGGGGGAAAGTTAATAGGATTCAGAAAGAGAGAGATTTGGTAAGAAGTCTCCAGTTTTTTTTTTTAAAGCGGCAATCATTTACACTGAAAACCAAACTGGTTTGATTTTGTAAATGATTGCCGCTTTAAAAAACCCTGGAGATTTCTTAACAATTATCTCACTTTCTGAATATCTCATCCTATTATATTTCACCCATTAAATCAGTGTTTACCTGGAGTATTGCTCAACTACAAAGCATTTCTAGCATAACAAGTCAATCCTGTACTTACTGATTACTTCCTCACTGTGATGTTCAAAACAACAAACAACCCACTAGAGAGTAGAGGAGTTTGAAAAAAAAAAATTCAGGAGCCCGAGGTGTGCTCCCTACCACCAGTGCTGTGCCTAAACACGTGCAAAGGGGGCCGTGCGTTCGAAGTGGGCTTATCTCCCGAAGGAGACGGGCCCCGTTTTTCCCCTAACCCCTCTCAACCATAAGGCCGAAGAGGGGAAAATAGGGAACGGTGGGTCCTCCTCGCCGAAGCTTAGAGAGACCCTCATTCCTCAACCCCCGGAAGGGTTAGGACGGTGGGTCCTCCGCACCCGAAGGTTTGGAGAGACCCTCAGTGGACTTCCCTCCGCCTTGCGGCTCGGGGTCGTCCTCGGGGGGACCGCAGCTCTCCTCAAAAGGCGAGAGCTTTGGCACGTTGGGGAAATGGAAGGCCCGTAAGGGTCGACCACACAACCCAAAAAAACGTGACACACTACAGAAAACAGAAAACGTGTAAAAGTGCACGAACGTGAAGAGAGGAAAAGAAATAAATAATAAAGAGGACCCCAGCCAGAAGGCCGGGGTGGGGGTGTGAAAAATTGTCCTACCCCATCCAAAAGGACGAGGTAAGGACGTGCAGCCTATCCTAGAGGGGAAGTGCGCAGTGCAAGTGCTTACTTGTGCCAGGTGATTTGGGGATCACCCGTGCATGTTCAGCACCCCCGGGGGCACAGTGCAGCCTCGGACTCCAGGCAGCCAGCCAGTCAGCGTCCGACCAAGTGTTTCTCTGCCTCACCAGCAGGCCCTTTCCGGCCCCCCGGCATGGGAATGGATACTCCACCGGGCTCTTTCGGTGAGTCTCCCCCGCAGAGGCCCAAATAGACCAACTGAGGAAGAAGAAACCACCTACTCAGTCCCGACGTTTCTCCTCTCCCAGGGATTGAGTACTGCGCTGGGCTTTTCGCTGTCCCCAGGCTGGAGTCCTTCCTCCCCAGCCTGGAGCAATCTACTCGGCCCCAGCTTTTCCCGTCTTCCTGGGAGTGGATACTAGACCGAGCTTTTCGAGTGACTCTCCCACAGAGGCAAAGACCCCTGTAAAAGAGCCCCATCTCAAAGCCTGATGCTTCTCCCCTCCCTACCAGTGGAGAAAATGGTATTCCCTCCTCCAACAGGGCATCGATACTCAGCCATTCCTAGCACTCGCCGAGAACATGAGGTGATTAATAATCCTCAGCTCAGTAACAAGATGCTACGGTACTGCTTTTCTCTATTCTCTGCCAGGGGGCGTTCCAGACCCAACTGATAAGAACAGATACTACACTTGATCTTAGCCAAAAGGCCGAGAGAGTAGAGGAGTAGACAACCTGAAGCACTCCAGCTGCTGTGGAACTACAAATTGCAGTATGCTCTGCCACTGTGTTGCTCTTTAGACCCATTACCCACCAGTAGACAATGGAGATTTTGTAGCCTGGCCACCTTCCTACCACTCTAGGTTGCCACCTTGGTTGGAATTGCATATTCAATTCATAACTATGCCTGGTCAATGCTTTATCATACCTCCCAACTTCTGATTAAATGAAATAGGGACCCCCGAAAAGGGGGTGGGGTGTATGCAAATGAGGGCACGGCTTATGCTAATTAGCCGCAACCTCATTTTCATACGAGAATAGACGCTGTGCGCATGCGCACAGCGTCTATTCTATTAGATTGGGGGGTCTCCCAACTGCCACCCCCGCAGCGGGACAATGCCTGCCGCGGGTGGGACAGCGGGACAGGACCCGAAATCGGGACTGTCCCGCTGTAATCGTGACAGTTGGGAGGTATGCTTTATTGAGAGTGCCATCCTACACAACTGTGTAACTTAGGTCTCCAGGTAGTTGAATTCATTTTGCTTCTTCTCTCCTCCATTGTACTATAACAACAATGTAATCTGTCAGTAACTGTTAATATCAGCATACATCCTTGGGCTTCTGATTCCATACGCTCTTCCCTTCAGCTTGCAGAACACAGTGACATTGTGATAGTTGCTAGGACCCTGCAGGCAGAATCTCGGGCTGCACACGTCATAGACATAAACCACACAATACCTCTCTCATTCATCATTCTGGCTGCAAGAGCAGGGTTTAAGAGGTTAATGCCTGGCAAGTGAATATCAGACATCTGGTACCATAATATTATAAAAAGATACAACAGATTACAGAGGTTGTACATGCTCGGTGGAAGGCACACTTTGAAACTACTGATGTAAAACCACAAAGCAATAAATCTTACAATGTAGATCATTAGTAGACAAATTGTAAAGCCAATAGGGTATGTTATCAGTATTATTATTTGCTCCGAACAGTGGCGTATTTATAATAGATGCAGTGTGTTTGTAATACTTACCCTCCTCCCGGGTCCAACAGTGCCAGCTGTAGCGCTGCTGAAATACCCAGAAAAATTGCAGCTTTGCCATTTTTAGATCCTGATATTTTTCTGTGGGCAGTAGTCAAATGTTTTTGTACTGGCAGCCACTAAAGGGCGCCCAATGTATGTATAGAAATGTAGCTCCATTTGGGCGCAGCACGCTACTGGTCAGGGACGTGCGGTGAGGTAAATGGATGAGGAGTCCTTGGCAAATACCAGAGTCAGATTTGCACACAATTTATGAGCCATGGGGTACATGTGGGCATTATACACAAGTGCAGCAGTATATACTGCTGGAGATTTGCTGACACTGCCTCACCTGCCATAGACTTTTTACTCCAGAGTTTTGACTATAAAATTATTAGAATAATAAAAATAAGATTTTTTTGCCGCCGTGAAACTAAACAAGTACCGATTTTTTTTATAGATTCTTTGTATTTTTGACATACTTTATAAACTCAAAACTCCGACGTATACGTTAGTATGACAGGAAAGGCTGTGCCTCACCTGCCTCACCCCACCGCACGCCACTGCTACTGGTGCTGACATGACATGGTGACCCCCTGATTGGCGAGCTGGAAGCTGCAATAAGTTAACCGTTTGCGCATAAAAATTTGACTTTTCGCTGCACGTCCATTAGTTTGGTCAGGTTTAGCCGCTTTGCATGGAACCCGACCTTAATGGACAAGATCAGCGCTAAAAAACCCATCAATAGCTTAAAGGTGCCCATACACGTTACAATTATTGTATACAATATTGTATACATTTATCGCATCTCATCGCATCTCGGTTTTGCGATGAGATCAGATCTAGTACAAAAAGTACAGTATGTGCAACACAATCTCCCAACGCTTTAGATGGGAGATCGGGTGGGATATGACAATTTACCTGTCATCTTCAACTCCAACAGATCACAATGAAACCAAATGTGATCCAGACATAAACATTTTTGATCATGTCTGATTTGACCAATCAAAAAAATGCAATCTGTTCACCCTCATGGGTGGAACAGCGGCACACTAACCAGGCACAGTGACCAAAGGATGGGAATGCCCAACTCATATCTGGGCATTTGGGGAGTAGAGTGGAAGCTTTCTATTATTTTTACCTATATATTTGTAGTTTAGTGAGGACCCGCTAACCTACAGCCCATGGTAGCAGGGTGTCCCGCCCAGCGATTTGCCCACAGAAATGTGCGGCACATCGCTAGCAGCGAAGCCAGTTGCAGGCCAGCCATGTTTTGGGCCTCCACTGTGTGATCCTGAAACACATGCGTTGTCTGAACCGCTCTCACAAAATGGTCCGTCTCCGCCCCCGTTGTATCCACACTACCCCCATCACCAACTTAAGCTGTGGTCATGGTGAGACCACAGTTTAAGTGCTACCGCATGCACACTCCAATTTCCACACTTCTGCCCCCATCTCTGAATCAGGTCCAAAATCTGTTCATATGGAAGATGGAGAAGGGACCTAAATGGAATTTAGGGGAGAGGACGGCTTTCCATAGCGCAGTGCTATGCAAAGCCGTCCTCAAAGCCGCTCATCTGTTGGTATTACCAGTAGATGAACGGCTTTCGCAACAATGATGCGGGAGCTCCCAGGGGCATACACACTGGGCGGCTTTGAGCTGAAAGCCGCTCAAACTGGGTGTTTTGAGCGACTTTCAGCTCAAAGTCGCCCAGTGTTTATGGACCTTTAAAGCCAGCATGTCCTTGCAGCCATTAAAATTCGGCATGGCAGAGCTTGATGAGGCCTTATAATGTGCCAGGAAATAAAAATAGGTACTTGTGTACTTTCACGGCGCCAGCATGGCGCTGTGCGCCTGTGTCCATGCTGTGAAACTACACAAGTACCTAAAAATAATTGTATCATTTGCAGTGAATAATACTTCACACTCAGGGGTAAATTTACTAAGATTGGAGTTCTATTGAAGATGGGATGTTTCCCATAGCAACTAATCAGATCTATCTATTTTCTTCTAGAAAGTGCAAAACAAATAAGAAGTTGAATCAGATTGGTTGCTATGGGTATCCCTGTGTACTTGCCGCTTACCTACCATATTACCTGATTCATGTGCTAAGGGATATTTCACACACTCCGGCTCCTGCCGGGCGGCGAAACCCCGCACGACCAAAAGCCGTGCCGCACACAGTAGTTAATAATGGACACGCTTGTGTCCATTCACACGGGACGGCCACGGCCCAGCCGCACGGGTGCAGCCGGGTCCCACCACTGGAAGGGTTGTGGCTCCATTGTAAACTTCTCAGTGCGGCACGGCTTCTTGGCAGTGCAGGGTTTCGCCACCCGGCAGAAGCCGGAGTGTGTGAAATAGCCCTAAGGCTAGCTATTGCTGTTCCAGCTCAGATTCATGTGCCAAGCTATTTCGTTCGAGTCCGGATTCATGTGTTAAGCTATTCCGGTTCCAGTGGAGAATCCTATATCAAGCCATTCCGGTTTTAGTCCAGATACCTGGTACCAAACTATTTTTGTTCCAGTCTTGATTCCAGTGCCAAGGTGGTATTCCAGTTCCAGCCTGGATTCCTGCCATTCCAGTGTTTTTACACTGGGGCAGTATGATTGTAGATCTGATGATTGTATATCTAACTAGCTTCCTGCCCTGTAAACAAGCTCCCATATCTGACTCAAGATCTCTGCAAACCAAAGTCCTGTAAACCTGACAGTCTGCAGGCTATTGCACTTTGCTGGCAAATGGTATCTTTAACATTGAAAAAAATTATGGGGGAGTCTCACTCATAGGATTCTGGAGATTTTGAAGCCTTTCACATTTAATTACATCTACGGGTGATATTTAATCTGTATTCATATTCCCAACAGTCGGAAATATATTGTCACTTTTCAACAATTCTCGGTCAAATTTACATGTGACCTATTCAATCACAGTGACGATTTTTTTTGACTGGCGGAAAAATCTGCACTGTCGGAAACCACATGGATATGCAAAAAACTTCCAAAATCTGTTAAAACACAGACAGACGGGTTCCCGACGGCCACCGGCTATTCTCCCTCGTGGGGGTCCACGACCCCCATAGAGGGAGAATAGAATAGGTGGCGAGCGCAGGGCTTTGTTGCGCTCACCATGCTGTCTCAGTCCGGCCAGTCAGGATCTCGACGTCGGGCTAATGACTGTATCCTATACCACACCCGATTGAATATCCCCTTATAAGATCGCCTGGAACTGCACAAAATCAGAAGCGATTACACTCCTCCAATGAACGGAAAGTAACTATATAGTTAATTATCCAAACAATATTTCTTATATTATCAATGTAAACATTTAAATATAACTTATACAATGACTGCTCTTATCTCTTATCACTGTACTTTTCTATTAATGGCATACGAGAGAAAAAGCTAGAAGTAGGTGGGAAAAGCGCACATTCCATTGCTCCAAGCGTATTTGTCATTAAATTCTGTAGTCAGCCAATATGGTGGATGAACCAACATTCATAACCGATTCTGTGAATTTTGGGTCAGCCCACACAAAGAGCTGCCTTTACTGTAAGGCCCTCATTCTGGTTGACCTGCAAAGCTGCGAAATTCGTAGCTTTGCAGGTCATTTAAACGCCGCCTGCATGAACGCCCGCCCCCCCCCCCCCCCCCTCACACACGCGCGATTTCTCAGCTAGCATGCGAATGGATGTTTAGCACAAGCAATTTGCCGTGCATTCTCGCACATTGCGGCTGCACATGCGCATAAATGTTTATGCGCTAAACATCACTCCCCTGTGCGAACGCGTAGGGGAGCGAACAAACTAGAATGAGGGCCTATGTGTGTGTAGGTATGTAGGTATGTATCTATCTATGCATCTATCAGGTAAACAGGTAAAATCAGCTGTTTATGGATGAAATGTTTATATAACACACTTCAATATATATTAACCCTTTGAGTGAAAAGTCAATTTGTCACAATAGTTGTGAAAATTGCCATGCAAACATTTGTATTCATCATAATGACCTGTAATGTTTACTATATATAGTAAATAAAATCTTTTTTTTTTTTTTTTTGAACATTTTTTTATTTGAATTTATATAACAAATACGAGCGACGCTGGCATTATTAGCAGATATTCAGCACATCTCTCACAGACATGTTGGCACTCAAAGTCTTAAAGTCAAATTGTGGGCAATTCCCTATATAACTTCGAGAGATCTCTGCAACATCAAAGCATCCCTACAATTTAACAGGAAGGGAATGTGGGAATGATCAGATAGCTGCTGTGGTCCCTTCATTTTCAACCACAAAAGCAGCCCCCTTAAGTTCAGGGTTGCCTACCCTCCCGGAATGGCCAGGAGGGTCCCGATAATCGTGTCCCGCTCCCGGCTTCCCGGAAAACCCTCCCAGTTTCTGGGGGACCCCCAGCTCCCTAGGGATGGCCATTAACCATCGATAAATCAAAATCATCGATGTTTCATGGCCGATGTTGAATACTTTTGCCATCGATGGGGAAGAACCAGATGGTTTCCCTCCATACATGGAACAGCAAAACGATGTTTAGCTTTTATTTATTTTTTCAAAGTGCCGGCACACGGAGCATAGCTCCGCCCCCGACACAAGCGATGCCCCCCCTGTTTTGATTGGCCCACAGGCCAATCAATCAAACACAATGGCTGACCATCGATATGTAAAAATATTGATGGTCAGCCATTGCATAGTTTAGCACTATCGATGGGCAGTTGCAGAATTGCCATCGATGGCAACCATCGATGGCAATTGCAACAATGGCCACCCCCCCCCCCCCCCCCTGTTCCCGGCTACCTCACCCCTGCCCGCGCCGTTTAAATAACCAGATTGGCCCATCTCCGATGAGGGGGTGGGCCTAAAGTGTCAGAATTGCATCATTTTAGCCCCGCACCCTCGGCGGCAATCGGCAAATCGGGTAATTTTTTCATCATGGGGCGGGGCTTAATGATGTCATGCTCAAGCCCCGCCCCCGAACTCCAGCTGAAAGTCTCCTCTCCGGGCTTTAAAAAGTCGGCTACCCTGCTTAAGTTTCTATGGGGGGTGCCCAACTGCTGGATTTACAAAACATCGTAATCTGAATGAGTGTACATCCTGACAGCTGCATATGCACAGTTCACACTGATCCTGGAAGCAGCAGCAATGGGGGGCAGTGGGGCATGTACAGCTCATAGCTGGGTTACGTTTGGTGATAAGGTTGTGAAGTCCATTTGCGGGGGCAGAAGATTCTCACAAGCTCTGTCCCTGCACACGATAATCGATACATCCCTATGATTGCATTAGCAATCAGTCCTGCAGGCTAATACTTAGTATAATCACCTTGAGTTGCAATAACAGATTTTGTTGGGGAAACTTCAAACAGGACTGACGCTGGGGCTTATTCAGATGTGGACAGAATTGCTATCACTGCTGCTGTGATTGCAATGTATGTTAATGCAGCAGGAGGCACCTATTACAGGTAGACCTGCTGCAGTAGTGATCAAACTTGCATCCTACAGTAGGAAGCAGCATTGAATCACTGCATTACCATAAGGTGACTTGCGGCACCCATGAGGATGCCTGTCTCAGAGGCAGGAAATCTCCATCAACAATGCAGATCACTGGCCTCTTTCCTTCCCCCAAATGGTGGCAATGCACCTCTATTTTCACAGATGGAGGCCACTGCCGCCATTCATTTGCGTATCAGGTACCTGAATGAGGGCCACTATTTGTGAGTGATCCTAGCAGATTTGCTCCGGTTTTTGATTGGTTAAATGATGCTTGTGGGCTTTTTTTCACCGCCTGCTGCTGACCGCATATGTTTGTACATATACGCTGGGATCACGGCGGCCGGGCCACCTAATGATTTTCCCAGTCTGTGCAATTGTGCATAACTCTGACCCTTCCACAATTCTGCAACAGAAACAGGGTGATAGAGGCTGGAGCTGACGTGACATGCCCTTCCTGAAAATGCCTAAGCATGCCTGTATATTTCCTGACACTCCCTGAAAATGCCAGGTTACCACCCCCATACGGTCAGGCCCGGCGACAGGGGGGGTCAAGGGGGACATCTGACCCGGGCCCCAAGGTTCGGAGGGGCCCAATGATCACGGGGCACAAAAAAACCCGCACTTCGTTTTTTTTTATTATGCTGTCTGCTCCGCCGCTGGCTCGGAGCAAGCAAACATGCAGAGCGATCCCCCATCACGGTTACCTGTCACCTGGTATAAGTATTTGCTGTCTAGCTGCGGAAGCCAAGCAGAGGATGGCTCTGCTCCTGTATGCTGATGAGCATGCAGCAGGAGCTAAAAGAAGATGGCTGCCCCCATACAGACTACACAAAGATGGCTGCCACCCACCAATGAGAAGCCAGGGTTTTCCCAGGAAAAATAGAGAGTACAGAAAAAGGAGGAAGTGTGAGGGGAAGATTTGCAGGAAAAAGGTCCAGAGAACCTGCTTAATGTCTACTCCACCTTTTTAATTAACCAGGTAAGTGTCTTGGGGGAGAGGAGAGAGTTCCTATCTATCTATCTATCTATCTATCTATCTATCTATCTATCTATCAGAAGTAGTTTGTAGGGAAAAAAAGAGACACATATACACACACACATACAGGCACACATTTTTGGGAGGGGGCCCGGAGGGGTCCATGTACCGAGCCCCAAGATTTCTGTTGCCGGCCCTGCATACGGTGACTTACGGTCAATCAAACTGCAGGCAGACTCAGACGCAGGCATTCAATCAATTAGCACAACAGCAATCAGGCCTGAATAGCCCCCTTAGTTTTCTGATGCGGTAATGCACAATATTTTGCACCAGATGTCCTATGCCCGGTGCAGACAGCATCCCCACAACATGCTGGTGCCAATGGGCGGTATTCAATGTGAATACCTGCGAGGTGCAGCGAATCCTTTTTAGGATTCGCTGCACATTCGCCACGTTCCGGAGCCAGCGGGCTCCGGTATTCAACGTGTCAGGGGCTCGCTGCCCCTGACAGGCGAATATGAGCTCCTGCGGCGAATGCCGCAGGGAGCCTGAGGAGGGTGCCAGGCAGAGAGATGGAAGTTTCTCTGCCTGCCCCTGAACGTTTGTGGGGGGCAGGTGGGCTCCCCGGGTGCCAGGCAGCACAGGCTGCCCCCCGGGGGTGCCAGCAGGGGAGCGTATATTCACTACACACGATCGTAAAGATCGAGTGCAGTGAATATATGAATATGTAATGAGCGGCTCGGCTCCGGCGCCCCCTGCTGGCTGCTGTGTAAAAAAAAAAAATATATATATATTTTTTTTAAAATTAAATATATATTCATGTGCTTACAGCACATGAATAAAAGTAGCATGCCCCTCCTCAGAATAAAATTCCTGATTTTTTGACACCAAATGTAAAAAACAAAACACTTTATTTTAAAAGTTCACATTCCACTTCTCCATAAAAAGATAGCGATTCCTACTCGGTGAATCATGGCGAAAAAAACCTTCAAATGTATTCGCCATGTGGTCATTGAATAGGGTGATTCACCGTTTTTGTCAAAAATTTGCCAAACAGCACAAATTCGCCATAAAAACATGGCGAATCAGGCTCATTGAATACCGCCCAATGTATTCACAGCTGGAATGGTAACATTTTGAATTAGGGCTAAAAATCTTTGTCTCGTCTCAGCACAAAACCTTTTCCCCACATTGTAGCCGACTTACTGATGTTATATCACCACACCCCAGAAATGACTTCTTTCTAGCTGCCCTTCAATACAGGCCAAGTGTATGTAGAGCACCTGATATGACTGACAGATACACACGTAGCTTGTTCATGGTGATAGTTGGCCTGTCTGTGGCTTCTGCTCTGACTCTGAGGGGTAAATTTACTAAAATGGGAGATCAACTGAAGACGGGATGTTGCCCATAGCAACCAATCAGATGCTATCTATTATCTTCCAGAAGTTGCTAAATAGATAAGTAGAATCGGATTAGTTGCTACAGGCAACATCCCATCTTCAATAGAAATCCCATATTAGTACATTTACTGCTGTGTTTTGTAGATTTGCAGGGACAGCCTTGTTTCAGCAGCGTTTCTAGGTGGTATGATGCAGCTTCTATTATTCCCTATAGACCCGACAATACACAATGCTCACTGCTTAAACACTTGTATATTATTATGTAGCATTTTTCTGTCATGGATGTCTATAACTTTGGGCCAGATTCTCTAAGCTTCAAAAGTGATAAAATAGAGAGTGATAAACAGCCAGCCAATCAGCTCCTGTCTGACATTTTTCAAACACAGCCTGTGACATGGCAGGTAGGAGCTGATTGGCTGGCTGTTTATCACTCTGGATTTTATCACTTTTGAAGCTTAGAGAATCTGGCCCAAATATCTTTAATTTGATATTTTTATTTTAAACTAAACGTTTGGTCATCGTTTTCAGTGTTCTCTCTTCACAACATGACCAATATTACTAGAATTAGCCATAAAATATGACCTTTCTAATGATTCCCAGGTAGAGACTCATTGTAAATGAATTGTTAGGGTATTGTCACTGTACTTGGATCTTCTACAGCACGGGAGCTAAATAATTATGTTTGCATCTGTTTATAGTTTAAAAGAAAGAAAAAAAGAATCTGGACAATGTACTTTAAGAGCTTCTTGTATCACAATAATGGGTACTTGTGTAGTTTCATGGTGGTACTGAGATTGCATTGCATCGCAAATCGTATGTGATCGCATATGATTTGCATGCGATGCGATTTAGCACACCCCACTATCCACGCTTGCCACGCTTCGGGCTCAGTGGCTTGCTGCGCTCGCCACACGTTGTAAATTCAACTCCAAGCCGACGTGGATAGTGGGGGTGTGAACGCTTCAGGCTGGCGTGGATAGTGAGGGTGTGCTAAACGTGGATAGTGGAGTGTGCTAAATCGCATTGCATGTGATTTGCATTCAGTGCCACCGTGAAACGACACAAGTACTGTTGCATTGTGTGCAAATCGCATGCGATCTGCGTGTGATGCGATCCCAGTGCCGCTGTGAAACTATACAAGTACCCAATAATGTACTAAGCCTTGAAATGTAATGGAGAGCAATAAACCACCAACCAATCAGTTCCAAACTGTCATTTTCAAACCCAGCCTGAAGCATGACAGTTAGGAGCTGATTGGCTTGTACTTTATACCTTTCCATTTGATCAATTTTCAAGCTTTGTACATCTGGTCCACTGTCTGGAACACTGTGTGTGTGTGTGTGTGTGTGTGTGTGTGTGTGTGTGTGTGTGTGTGTGTGTGTGTGTGTGTGTGTGTGTGTGTGTGTGTGTGTGTGTGATGACAGTTGATTGGCTGTTTCTTTATCTCTCTTCACCTTTTCTCTCTCTCCAAGCTTTGATACATCTCCCCCACAGAGACAAAAGCTACAATCAAATCAAGCTAAGGGCTAACCACCATAGCACCATGGTACACGACAACACATATACTGTACTTCATGTTTCTTTCAACCTGACAACTCTATGGGCTACTTACAAGTAGATAAAGTATCAGTAAAACCAAAACAGAGTATGCATGTGATAGTGGGCATATGAACAAGCTAGTGCCACAACAAGTGATTTGCATTTACACATTCCAGATGTCAATTGAGATTTACCCAATGTATGCCACTGAGCAATGGAGCGCTAAACAGGGCTTTTATCTAGAACTAGCATATGAGGAAACTTATGTGATCATATTGCTCCAATTCTGTACTATAATCGCACCCTTTACATGAATTTAAACTAAGTACAACATATATTACATGTCAAAGAAACAGAAAAAATGTTACAGAGAAAACATCACGTTGAAATTGCTAATGCAAATAACAAGAGGGCTCATAGAGAAAGGTGCTGGGCACAAGGCAGGTGTTGCTGCAGTAAAGAACACAGAGCATATGCTGGCAGGTGAGAGTGAGCACATACAAACAGATAACGTACCAACTAGACCCCCTCACAGGAACAGAACAGATGGCAGTGGCATTGTACCCATATGGCAGGGGATAAATACAATGGAGAGAAGAAAAAATAATAGTAATAAAAAAATATATATATATAAATGTAGATGGTGACTGATATAAAAGAGGACATACTTAGGAGCTTTGAAACAGACATGAAGATGCAGCTGTTAATATTAATGAGAAGATAATAGTGGGCATACAAAGAAATTTTACAGGACAACATAAAACTTTGATATAAAAGGGGATGCAAATGGGTAAGTGGGTGTAAATGAACCGGCCATGAGAGAAGATTTTACTAGGGCTGACATGAAGCCCTGAGATCACCCAATAATAGTAATGACGGATTAGAATGGCAGAGGTCAGAGCAGGTAGGGGGCACATAAGCAACTACTTTGGCACAGCTGGACCAGGCAGCAGTAGAAGGCTGGCAGCTCTCAGGCAGTCACTTACTTGTCCTCTCTGAAAGTCCCGCAGACAGCGGAGAGCCGAGTCCGTCAGCTTCAGGTGGTAGAGGCTGAGCCGGGGGGTCCTGCGGGGCTCCGTTCGGTAGGACAGGGTCCCGCACAGCTCTTCCCCTGGCCGAGACATGGCGAGCACTGACAGCCAGCTGCGGGTGCAGGGGGACCGGGGAGAGCAGCCTGGGGGAGGCGGAGAATGGGAGGGAGGAGGAGGGGATCAGTGTGACGGAGGGAGACAGCAGCTACCTGGCTGCATGGTGGCATGAGAGAGACAGCAGTGTTCCTGGCTGCTTGATGTGTGTGAAAGAGAGACAGCAGTGTGCGGTTACATGTGTGTGATGGGGGGGACAAGGGGAACAGAGACATGAGGTTATTGTACTTGAAACTTTATTTGCATTTCTATTATCTCGGTTCATTTTGAACAAAGATTCCATCCAGTATCTGCGTGTGACAGTTTCACTACTAAACCCCTGTTTCGTCGCTGCTAGGTTAGAATCCAGGCATACAGGACAGAATAACATATAATCGACTTAAATTATTAACCTATTCCATTTAAATCTATTATTTTCCATTTAGGTGGTCTCAACTAAATTGGAATACTGAACATATAAAAGTCAGGTAAATGTAGAATTATTATTTTATTATATTTTATTTATAAGGTGCCACAAGTGGTTTGCAGCGCCGTACATATGGCACATGTTAGAATTCAGGGTACACAGAATTAACAGGTAACAATTAGGCTGCCATTGGAAGAGATGAATGATTACGGGCAGTATCCAAATAGCCCCGTTAAAAAATGTTTGTTCCCCATTGTTTTTTTTATCAGGCTATTCAATTGGATAGCCCCCGGTGAGCCAATTACCCATCAGTAGAAGGCTGCATACATTTAAAGACACTAGGCCTAATTCAGACCTGATCGCGCAGGACACATTTATTCTCAAAATAAGCAAAACCATGTGCACTGCAGGTGGGTCAGGTGTAACATGTGTAGAGAGAGAGAGTTAGATATGGGTGAGTTATTTTGATTATGTGCGGGGTAAATACTGGCTGCTTTATTTTTACAATGCAAAATATGTATTTCCGGAAAGAACTCACAGCGCTTCACTTTTTCCACATATTGGGTCTTATTCTGGTCAGTGCGGACGGAGCCGAATATGCGGGCAGGACCGTTCGTCCTAAACCCCGCCTTTCGTACTCACTCCGTCTGAATGCGGTAAGCCGCTGACCGCACGGAGCACGAGTGGATTTCTCACGTATGCACCTCCTTCATCTCTTGGAACCTCCCCCATCATTCGACCGAGTGGTCCGCCAGCCCCCGCAACCTCAGACCACACGGGCATTTCTCCGTGCAAAAGCAGGGATCTGGGCGGGCAGCTGACATCCGGCAATGTCATATGTCCGCCCCCTACACGTGCGTCACGACCGCACTACCATACGTACGCCCAGCGTTTTCATGGGAACGCCCATGAAACGCGGGGTGTAAACATATGGTAATGAGCCCAAACAGCCCTTCACACCCCTCTCCACCCCCTGTTCGTAGTGTACACATTTCATGCGGAATTTGGACGTGCGTTCCGTTCGCACATGCGCAGAGATGCCTCTGCACATGCGCAGACACAAAACATCGGCGGCACGAACGCACGCGGACATTACCGCACCAACCAGAATAAGGGCCAAAGTTATGTTACAGCCTTATTTCAAAATGGAATAAAGTTCTTTTTTTCTCCTCAAAATTGTGCACAAAATCCCCCATAATGACAATGTGAAAAAAGTTTTTGGGAGATTTTTGCAAATTTGGCATGAAGCCAAATTGAGCTCAGGTGCATCCTGTTTCCACTGACCATCCTTGCGATACGGTGAATTCTCTAGGATCGAGGATTTTTGTAAGAGATGCTCACAAAGCAGTTCACACACTGAGCTCCGTTTACACTAAGGTCCTGATTCTAATAGAATAGAATAGAATAGAATAGAATCAACTTTATTGGCCATGTGTGCTTGCGCACACTAGGAATTTTTTGTGGATTACAGTGCAGCATCAAGCAGGGATGAAAAGGGGGGGAGGGAGACATTACATATATTACATAAAGACATTACAAGCATTTAATTTCTAGCTACGACTATGGTGGTCAGGTCGCCAAGTAGGGACACGTTGTTTGGCTGTTGATATTGGGATTGCATTCGCTTTGGTTGGATTGTTCAGGTGATGGACGGCTAACGGAAAGAAGCTTCTTGCTGATCTGGACGTTTTGACGGGGATGGACCTGAACCGTCTTCTGGATGGTAGGATGTCGAACAGGTTGTGACCGGGATGCAGCTTGTCGTTTGCAATCTTCTCAGCACGTTTCCTTACCCTGGATGAGAACAGATCCCTTATCGGGGGGAGGTCGGTCCCTATGATCCTTTCCGCAGTCTTCACTACCCTCTGCAGTTTTTGTTTGTCGTTCTCGCTTGCGCCACCGTACCAGATTGTGATCGAGGAACATAAGACAGACTCCACGATGGCGGTGTAAAATACGCACAGCAGCTCCTTTGGGATGTTGAATTTCCTGAGTTGCCTCAGGAAGAACAGGCGCTGTTGGGCCTTTTTGATGTTTGTGGTTATGTTTAATCCCCATCTTAGGTCACTGGACATGGTTGTCCCTAGGAATTTGAAGGAATCAACCCGCGACACCACTGCGTTGGCTATTGTTAGCGGGGCTAGTGCATTTGTTTTTTTCCTGTAGTCGACCACCATCTCAACTGTTTTGGTGGGGTTTAGATTGAGGTTGTTGCTGCTGCACCACTGTGTCAGCTTCTCCACTGCATGCCTGTACGCGGTCTCATCACTATCCTTGATTAGGCCGATGATAGTGGTGTCATCTGCGAATTTGATGATTTTCACTGACTGCTCAGCTGAGGTGCAGTCATTCGTGTAGAGAGAGAAGAGCAGAGGGGAGAGGACGCATCCTTGGGGGGCTCCAGTACTGATTGTTTGTGTGCTGGACGAGAAGGCGCCGGCTTTGACCACCTGTTCCCTTGCTGTTAGAAAGTCCACTATCCATGAGCATGTTGATCCTGGGACTCCTAAGGAGAGGAGTTTTGGCTGCAGGATGCTGGGAACGATAGTATTAAATGCTGAGCTGAAGTCCACGAATAGGACTCTTGCATAGGTGCCTTGGTGGTCGAGGTGTTGTAAAATATGGTGCAGCCCGAGGTTGACCGCATCCTCTACACTTCTGTTCGCCTGGTAGGCAAACTGCATGGGGTCAAGGTGAGAGTTTGTCACTTCTTTCAGGTGCTTCAGTACTAGTCTTTCAAATGCTTTCATGGCCACTGAGGTTAGTGCAATTGGCCTGAAGTCATTTAGGTCCTTCGTGGGTGTTTTCTTAGGGACCGGGATGATGATAGAGCGTTTGAAGCAGGCAGGAACCTTGCACAAGTCCAGGGAGGAGTTGAATATCGTTGTGAAGATGGGGGCGAGCTGAGCTGCACAGGTCCTAAGGCTGGATGGTGACACACCATCCGGTCCTGCAGCCTTCTTAGGTTTTATTCTTTTGAGTACTGCTTCTACCTCGCCTTGGTCCAAGTGGAGGGCCTGGGTGTGGTGGTCTTTGGGATGGAGTGGGGGAGGTACGGCCTGCTCAAATCTGCAGTAGAACTTGTTCAGGTCTTCTGCAAGTTCATGGCTGGTTTCAGACTGTGTTTGGGCTTTCTTGTAATTTGTTATGTTTTGCATGCCCTTCCATACTGCCGCAGGGTCCTTTGCTGTGAGGTTGTAATTGCCTCGGTCCAAGGCATGTTCACACGCGGACTGATGTTTAAACTCTGCGCATGTGCATATTCTCATATGCGCATGTGCAGGGCTTCTGTGCGGACACCTTTGCCGACTTGCATAGTCTGTGGTGCTCGCACAGGTGGGGAGGCGGGATGAGGCGGGAAAGGGGCATTTGCATAGAAATGCCAAGCGTTTTCAGGGCGTATCCACGAAAATGCTTGGTGCGGCCAAAAAACACTGGGCGTTCCCATGCGAATGCAGGCAGGCACCTGCCCACCAAAATCTAGGACCCGGACGCCCAGACTGACTTAGATTTGTGAGAAAGGTAATAATGAGATTTCAGCCCCGCAAGCTACCCTGCTAATACTAATAGATGTTTTTGCAAAACATCCATTCGCAAAGAGGCTGGGATATTCAGATGTCGGGCTGCGTTAGAAGGATTTACCACTGGGGGGGCGTGGCCTGGCCGTGGAGGAAGCAGGACGCTCAGCTTTACAGCTCCTGCAATACCTCCTTTACAAACCCCGATTTGTGGCCTCTCAGGTCACCTGAACCCTCTCCCATCACTCACCAAGCCGGCGGGGAGCCTCCGGATCGAGGGGGCACGAAAAACGGAGCCGGGGATCCGAGTTTCCAGCTCCTAGAGACTGAGGCCTACCCGCAGCACCAAGCCGCGGCCTCGAGTACTGCAGCTACCCGGCGGCCGAGCTCCACAGCCGGATCGCGGCACTTCGCGCGGGCGCCGGAGCTGCTGGAGCCCCTGGATCAGGCCCCTGAGGTAAGGGGACTCCCCACACACCCAGCACAGCCCCTGGGCACAAAATCAACAAGCCCAGGAGCCCCAGCAAAGCACTGGAGCCCCTCTATCCCCCTGCCTCACTACTCGCGGCGGCCATCTTGATTTCCCCATTCTCCCTGTGTCACTAACACACACAGAGCAGAGCTGCACACAGTGACCCACGCAGAACCCTGCTACCACCAGGGTTCACCCCCAGCCACAGGACCACTGACAGTGTACCCCTTAACCTCTCTTAGGTTGGCTCCCCCAGAAGCCCTAGGAGCCCTACCAACAGCTTTCCAATAAAGAGGACACTGACTCTGGTGGCCAGTGCTGGCACAACCACCTCATCTGGCCCTGGCTGCATGGTAGCCACCCCACGCATACAGTTTCATATGTCCTGCTTTCCCTCAAATATGACGCCCAACACGTCTTAGAGGGTGCTGACACACTTTACCACTCCCGATATGATTTGAAGCTTAATACTACAGTGGCAGTATGTCAATGATCCAGCCGTAACCTGCTAATAGATTAGCCTGCACCCGCATCCAAGTCTCTTATAAGCCTGTGTATTTCTACCACCGTCCCACTTCCTGCGGCAAACATGCCCCCTAAAAAAGTGAAAGAACTCGGTGGCGCCCCCCCAGCTAGCTTTTTTAAAGCCTCTTCTCAGTCACCCAACTCTAAGCCGGTCGCTATCAAAGGACCCGGTACACCTACTCTATCAGCTCTCAGTGCACCTTTCGATCCCACCACAATGAGCAATAACCAACAACCTCCAGCAGGGGACGATGCCCCCCTAACGCTGGGACTGATGAAGCAGCTACTAGCCTCATTTAAAACAGACATATCCGCTGAATTTAAATCAGCGCTCCAATCTTGCCAACAGGACATAGAGGCGGTGGGACATCGCACTGACCACATTGAGAATAAATTAGATGAACTGGTCAAATCCCACAACGATCTCCTTACTCTTCACGAGGGGGTCCAAGACGAGGTGAGGGCCTTGCAATCTAAGATCTGCGACTTGGAGGACAGGTCGAGACGCAACAACATTAAAATTAGAGGCATCCCGGAAACTGTCTCTAACTCGGACCTCACTCAATATGTGACTGACGTATTCTCAAAATTAATGCCAACTACACAGATCACTGACTTCCTCTTGGACCGCATCCATCGTCTACCAAAAGCCCGGAACGCCCCCCAGGATGCCCCACGGGACACACTAATGCGTCTCCATTATTTTCATATCAAGGACTCAATACTCAAGTCCGCCAGACCATCCACCCACTCTGCTGCCATCCTGGGAGACCTCCAGATCTTTGGCGACCTATCCACAGCTACCCTCTCTCTCCGCAGGTCGTTCTCCTCGGTGACAAAGGCCCTCCGAGAAGCTGACATCCCTTACAGATGGGGATACCCTACGAAACTTCTCATCAGGAAAAACGGCTCAATGTTTACTGCCACTACACCCACTGAGGGTGCACAACTCCTGACCTCCTGGAAATTGGAGGTGGACTCTCCGAAGATCCCCGATGAGTTACGTCTCACTCAAAATTGGTCAGTGGCAGGCAAGTCTAATTAACATTATGTCACACGCAGGATTATGGCCCAGTTTTTCAACTGTCACATGACGCTATCCCACCACTGGCCTATATTGCTAAACGATTGACTTTGTGTTTCTTTTTTGATACAGCTTACCTTAAACTTCGTTAAGTCACTCTGGAACTGCAAAGTAGGTCTTTATAGGCCAATTGACATATTTGCTACTGTTTTGTTTGCAATTATTGTATAGTATAGATAAATATGCCCTGTGTCCCGGCCCTATCATAATGCAGCGCAGGCAGTCTCTGCTTACAGTCGCCCGCTACTATGTTAGCAGCTCTCATCCTCCCCCCAATAGGCTGGCACGGGGCCTGTCTCTCTTTGTGCCCTATCCCCCATACTTCCTCTCAGCTCTCTTAGGAGTGCGAGTGTTGTCAATTACCCCCTCACGCCCCTACTGTGTCACCTAAGATGGTGGCCCTCTGTAGCCCCTTTATGGAGCTATCCCACTCCCTTCAACCCCCTTCCCCCTTTTGTATCTTTTGCTCTGTTTTTTTGTCCCCCCCTCTGGTCCCTTCCTTTTTAATTTTGAAATGCACACATTTTTTTTTAAATATGATAAGAATCAGCTGTGAAGTAACATGCCTAACTCGATGTTTAAATGGTTAAACTGTTATCTTTGAATGTCAAGGGTCTCAACTCACCTAACAAAAGAAGACTAGCACTGAGATATTTCAATAAGGTGAAAGCCCATATAGTCGCCCTTCAGGAAACCCACTTCCTCCAATCCTCCCCCCCCCCAATTCTCCAGCCCATTCTATCCTCATTGCTACCAATCCAATGGCCCAAGTAAGAAGGCAGGTGTCGCCATCCTTTTATCTAGGTCTTGTGACTTTGTACTGGAACAACAGGTCGCTGATCAGGAGGGTAGATTCCTCATTTTAATTGGGAGATTAGACAATAAACAAGTAACCCTGGCGGTCCTTTACGCCCCGAACTCCAAGCAAATCCCTTTTCTACGGAAATTCTGTAAAACCCTCTCATCCTGCCGAAAGGGTTTACTTATGATTATGGGGGACTTTAATTTGGTAGTAGACCCCTCTCTAGATAAATCAATGAAACTCACCAAACATAGTCATCGCCTAGTGCCCACTCAGTCCTCCGCCTTTCGGAGAATAATACACGAATATGACCTATACGATGTCTGGAGGGCCAAAAACCCTAATGTAAGGGATTACACTTTCTTCTCTCAAGTACATGGAACTTACTCCCGCATAGATTTAGCACTCTCCGACAAATGGGCCCTTCAACAAATCACTAAAGCTTCCATCCTGCCAGTCCCATGGTCTGATCACGCCTCAGTATGCATTCACTGGAATCTGTCCTCTGCTCAAAACCCCCCTAGCCCATGGCGCCTTGGCGAGTACCTTCTGTTAAACACAGAGGCACGGCAGACTATAGCCGAGACTCTCTCCTTGTATGTAAAAACCAACTCGCCAGAGGAAACGTCACAATTTACCTTCTGGTGTGCGTTAAAAGCAGTTGTCCGGGGCTCCGCGATTCAGGCAGCTGCCCGTATACGCAAGAGGGCAGCAGCTCATCAGATAAATATAGAAACCCGATTGGCGGATCTGGAGGCTAGACATAAAATGTCCCCCTCTGACTCTAAAGTTTACCGGGACCTCATGCTGGTTCGGGAAGAAATGGAATGTCTTAGCTTTACAAGATGTTCATAGATCCCTATCTAAACTTAAACAAAAATACTACATACAGGGAGATAGAGCGGGTAGACTCCTGGCTAGAAAGCTGAGAGGAAAACTCGCGAAGGACCGAATTCGGTCAATCACGGACAACAAAGGCCTCAAGGTGTCTAACCCAGCAGATATTGCCAATGCCTTTGCCGCATATTATTCTAACCTTTACAACTTGGCTATTGACCCATTGACCCCTCAACCCACTGACTCCGCTATAGACCAATTTCTAGCTCGGATTACTCTCCCCTCCCTTAGTGAAACGGCCCTTCATACACTAGCTCAGCCATGGTCGATAGAGGAGATTAATACAGTCATCGAGTCACTCCCAGCGGACAAAGCGCCTGGCCCAGACGGATACACTAACAAATTCTATTCCTGTTTCAAAGATACTCTCTCACCTATTCTGGCCCAGGTATTTAATGAAGCATCCGCGCTAGGTAACTTCCCGAAAGAAATGTTGGAAGCCAGGATAGTCGCTTTCCCTAAACCAGGAAAGAACCCAACCATCATATCCAACTACCGACCCATTGCATTGCTTAATTCGGACGTTAAAATTTATGCCAAAATGATAGCTAATAGACTCAACCCCCTGCTTCCCACACTCATTAATCAGGATCAAGTGGGTTTCGTTCAAGGCAGACAATCACCTGATAACACCAGAAGAATAATCAATTTAGTTGAGGCCTTCTCTGGGTCGGAGGAACCGTTACTATTGTTGTCCTTGGACGCAGAGAAGGCCTTTGACAGACTCCATTGGGGCTACTTATATGCGGTTTTACGCAAGTTTGGGATAGTTGGACGTGCGTTAACATCCATATCAGCTTTATACTCGTCCCCGTCAGCCAGAGTATTTGTGAGCGGCCTGTTGTCCCCCTCCTTTAGACTCTCCAATGGCACTCGCCAGGGCTGCCCCCTATCACCCTTGGTTTTTGCACTAGCCATTGAACCTCTTGCCGAGATTATAAGATCATCAGATACTATTAAAGGTCCAAAGATATCGGGTGTACCATATAAAATTTGCTTATTTGCGGACGATGTCCTGCTCTCTCTCACAGACCCAGAGTATTCCCTTCCCGGCCTCCATGGGATCCTAGATGAATATGCCGCTGTATCCTATTACAAGTTAAACGGGTCCAAAACAGAAGCACTCCCCTTAAACTTCCCCCCCGATCTCCTCCAATCCCTAAAAACGAAATTTCAATACTCCTGGCAAACAAGTAGCCTTAAATATCTGGGAATTCACATCACCCCTACTATCGGGGACATGATTCAAGCTAATTATGCCCCACTCCTTCACAAGATCTCGCTGATGTCCACAGACTGGATGATGTTGCATATCTCATGGCTAGGGAGAATAGCGGCTCTAAAAATGATGATATTACCTAAGATCCTTTACCTATTTAGAACCATCCCCCTCTTGATCCCCACTCCTTTGTTAAATAAATTCCAATCATCCTTTGCTAAATACATATGGCGGGGGTCTAAACCAAGGGTGGCCCGAAGAACTCTGTCACTCCCAAAACGGGAAGGGGGGGTGGCATACCCCGACCTGCACAAATACCAAGTCGCTAGCATACTCTCCCAAATTGGGGCTTGGTTTGAGTTGGATGACCCCAAAGTATGGGTGACCATGGAACGCAATTTAATGGCCCCCTGCCCACTTTCAGACTGTCTCTGGCTCCCCGTTTCAGTGGATATTCGCCATCTGACACCAGTTTCCTCTACCATACACACTCGTAAGGCATGGCTGGAGGCGATAAAACTAACATCAGACATATCATTACCTTGCACCCAGCTATCGCTCCAGGCCATTGCTTTCCTAATACCAAATCTCTCCTTCACCTCATGGTCCTCGCGGGGGGTACCATCACTCGCTGAGGTTACAACCTCTGGAACCCTATTACCATTCTCACAACTACAATCCCAATTCTCCCTCCCACGTGGTGACTTCTTCAAATACCTTCAGCTCCGACACTGGTTGTCCACCGTAACCCAGAACCCACATGTTGTGTCCACACTCCCTCGATACATCCAGAATAAATTGACGAGTGCGAGTAGCAGAGGAAGTATCTCCTGGTGGTACAATCTATTAATAGAACCATCGAGCTTTACAAAATTCCCCTCCTTACAGAAATGGGAACAAGATTTGAATGAACCTATTAGCGAGGAAGAGTGGCATCACATCTTTCAAATAGGCTTCAAAGTGTCTAAGTGTATCTCGCACACCGAACAATACTATAAACTTCTGCATCGCATGTATATGACTCCAGTATTACTGAATAAATTCAGTCCAGCCAACCCCAATCTATGTTGGCGAAACTGTGGAGGTGTGGGCTCCCTTTTCCACATATTCTGGGAATGTCCATATATTTCCAGGCTTTGGAAAGCGGTCTTTGCACTTATCTCTACAGTGCTGAAGGCTCCCATTCCTCCGTCCCCAAAAGTGGCGATTTTCCACCTGACCACCGGAGGCCTCCCCAATAACGACAGATACATCATGGGCCATATTCTGATCACAACTAAAACCCTGATTGCCCAGTGTTGGCGCTCCACTCGAATCCCTACTATCCCCCAAATAGAACAAGCGGTTCAACATCACTGTGAATACGAGACCGCAGGAGTACATTACTCTTCCTCGGCCTCCAACCCGTTAATAAAGTGGTTCGGCTGGACTGAATACCAGGCCTCTAGAACAGGCGGGCCCCCGTAGAATAGAGTAGAGTCTGGATACTAGTTCCCTGTCTACATTTAAACCTGACTATCAGGGAACGAGCATTTGACCGTTTGACCTTCTGACCGTTCTCTACAAGTTAGCCTATAAATGCCATTTACAGAACTTCTTTTTTCTCTTTGATACAGTTTAAGATGGAAATATTGCTTTGTGAATGAAAACTAAATTCACTGTGTGCTCCCCCCCCCCCCCTTTCCCTAATATTATTTTTGCTGTTCCTTTTTTTTTCTTACCTTTCTGTATCTTACAATTCTGTCCATTATTTTGTAAAACCAATAAAAATTAATGTTGAAAGAAGGCTTTACCACTGATACCGAATTAACGCTGTTTAGCGAGCCAACCAGAATGACCCCCTAAGTGTAGTCATGATCGGCTTATCTGCTGAACTCCTTCCATTCTGCCCCAAGTTACTGTACTATACTCATGCTTTGATTTCTACTAATGTCCCCAAGCTGCATTGGATGCTAAACTGTCTGATCAGAAAATGGTAAAGTATTTTCGGAATGGTCTGTGCAACAGCATCTTGCCGTTCTTCATTGGTGCAGCGAATGGCTTGCTGCATGGCATCAATTAGATTTTCCTATAGGCCTTCTTTCAGACCAGCCACCTCTGACTGTAGTTGACCTTCCTGTCCACCAAGCTCTGCCTGCATATCGCTCACCTTGCCGATAAGTAATGTGGATTGGGCCACTTGTCAGGCCTTGGTACGGTACATACAGTATATTACCTTTACATGTACATTGTATTCTGTGGTGCCATTTACATCTATGTCTATTTAGCACTGTACTATAGTTTTCATTAGTGCAGCAATTGCCACCCAACCATGATGCAGTGCAATGACTTGCTTTGGATCATATTATTCCATAGTAGGCCTTTAGTTTGCCTAACTGGGCTTAATAGGCCATCCTTATGGGGTGACAAGGACACCTGGGTGGTGATGCTACAGCAACGATGAGCATGGCTACATATGTATATAAACATACAGGATACCACCGCACTCACAACACTCCCGCCATTCCCAGGTTGGGGTGCAGTGGCCTGTGACCACATAAATGAAGTAACTAAACCTATAACTCACCAAAGTAAACTCACTTACCTCAATACACCAATGATTAAATAAATAATTGGGTTTGAGTTTGTGGATTAATCACATCACATCACTCTGTTGCCGCACGATAAAGAGCTGCCACCTGGTGATTTCTATTACACTGGGCTATCATCAGGGCCGGCAACAGAAATCTTGGGGCCCTGTACACTGATATTTTTGGGCCCCCCCACGTAATCCCAAACCCACACAACTCTCTTCTGCATGTACTAATAAATGTATTGATGTAGTGATATGGGTGATGCAGGTGTGTGTAGTGATATGGGTGACGCAGGTGTGTAGTGATATGGGTGACGCAGGTATGTAATGATATGGGTGACGCAGGTGTGTAGTGATATGGGTGACGCAGGTGTGTAGTGGTATGGGTGACGCAGGTATGTAGTGATATGGGTGACGCAGGTATGTAGTGATATGGATGATGCGGGTGTGTAGAGATATGGGTGACGCAGGTATGTAGTGATATGGGTGATGCAGGTATGTAGTGATATGGGTGACGCAGGTATGTAGTGGTATGGGTGACGCAGGTATGTAGTGATATGGATGATGCGGGTGTGTAGAGATATGGGTGACGCAGGTATGTAGTGATATGGGTGATGCAGGTATGTAGTGATATGGGTGATGCAGGTATGTAGTGATATGGATGACGCAGGTATGTAGTGATATGGGTGACGCAGGTGTGTAGTGATATGGGTGACGCAGGTATGTAGTGATATGGGTGACGCAGGTGTGTAGTGATATGGATGATGCAGGTATGTAGTGATATGGATGACGCAGGTATGTAGTGGTATGGGTGACGCAGGTATGTAGTGATATGGATGATGCGGGTGTGTAGAGATATGGGTGACGCAGGTATGTAGTGATATGGGTGACACAGGTGTGTAGTGATATGGGTGATGCGGGTGTGTAGAGATATGGGTGACGCAGGTGTGTAGTGATATGGGTGATGCAGGTGTGTAGTGATATGGGTGACGCAGGTGTGTAGTGATATGGGTGACGCAGGTGTGTAGTGATATGGGTGACGCAGGTGTGTAGTGATATGGATGACGCAGGTATGTAGTGATATGGGTGACGCAGGTGTGTAGTGATATGGGTGACGCAGGTATGTAGTGATATGGATGACGCAGGTATGTAGTGATATGGATGATGCAGGTATGTAGTGATATAGGTGACGCAGGTATGTAGTGATATGGATGACGCAGGTATGTAGTGATATGGATGACGCAGGTATGTAGTGATATGGGTGACGCAGGTGTGTAGTGATATGGGTGACGCAGGTGTGTAGTGATATGGGTGACGCAGGTGTGTAGTGATATGGGTGATGCAGGTGTGTAGTGATATGGGTGACGCAGGTGTGTAGTGATATGGGTGACGCAGGTGTGTAGTGATATGGGTGACGCAGGTGTGTAGTGATATGGGTGATGCAGGTGTGTAGTGATATGGGTGACGCAGGTATGTAGTGTTATGGGTGACGCAGGTGTGTAGTGATATGGGTGACGCAGGTGTGTAGTGATATGGGTGACGCAGGTGTGTAGTGGTATGGGTGATGCAGGTGTGTAGTGGTATGGGTGATGCAGGTGTGTAGTGATATGGGTGACGCAGGTATGTAGTGATGAGGGTGACGCAGGTATATAGTGACATGGATGATGCGGGTGTATAGTGATATGGGTGACGCAGGTATGTAGTGATATGAGTGACGCAGGTATGTAGTGATATGGGTGACGCAGGTGTGTAGTGATATGGGTGATGCAGGTGTGTAGTGATATGGGTGACGCAGGTATGTAGTGATATGGATGATGCGGGTGTGTAGTGATATGGGTGACGCAGGTATGTAGAGATATGGGTGACGCAGGTGTGTAGTGATATGTGTGACGCAGGTATGTAGTGATATGGGTGACGCAGGTATGTAGAGATATGGGTGATGCAGGTGTGTAGTGGTATGAGTGATGCAGGTATATAAGTGAGACGCATTGTGGTAATGGTCTACTATGTGTTGGCTAGGGAATGACATGACAGTCCAAGGATGAAGGCTGCAAATTAAGCCATTCTAGATATACAGCATTTAGTGAGTTATAACACACGCTGATGTATGGGGTAAAAACCAAGTTTGGGTAACAGTAGTTGACATGACAAAGTGGCTAATTCTGTGGGGCAATAATGCATGCAACAAGATATATATATATATATACATATATATATATATATATATATAAATATATATACAAAAGTGTTATCAATATGGCCAGCAGGTGTCTCTGTTTCACTCCGTACAATAGCATCTTTGTAGCTTTGGGGCAGATGTATTAAGCCGGGCGAAGAGATAAACTGGAGATAAAGTGGAAGGAGATAACGCACCAGCCAATCAGCTGTGTTTGAAATATGACAGTTGGGAGTTGATTGGCTGGTGCGTTAACTCCTTCCACTTTATCTCCAGTTTATCTCTTCGCACGGCTTAATACATCTGCCCCAAAGCTACAAAGGTGCTATTGTACGGAGTGAAACAGAGACACCTGCTGGCCATATTGATAACACTTTTGTGACAGACGCAAAGTAAAAACTGTAGGCATGTTAAATAAGGGATTCTGGGAATCCCAAATACACAAAATAAACATAAATAAATAAATACTGGAAGGAAAGACAACACTCTTGAATCACTGAAATAACCTAGATATTTATTTTCAAAATAGCTCTGTTTGGTGCGGTTGATGTAGTCTTTTCTCAAACTAAATGTTAAACTTGACAAATGAACACAATTGCTGTATTGCAAATAAACATCTGGGTTTATTCCATTTATCTGACTATTATCTTGAATATTGTAACCATTTTCTGTCTGGCACAAAGGCTATCTATCTATCGATCGATCGATCTACCTGTCTACCTACAGAGTTTAGAAAAGGCGACACTCGCAGACTTTAAGCAGACTCCTCAATCACATACTGTTATTATTATAATTATTATTACATTTTATTTATAATATATATAAGATATACTGTTGAAATTATGTGACTGAGGAGTCTGCTTGAAGTCTGTGAGTTTTGCCTCTTCTACTCTCTGAGTCTGTATGTATCTTTTGTGAATGGCACCCAGCCAAGTTGCGTGAATTAGTCAGTTTTATCTATCTACAGTATCTATCCAGGGCTGGATTATAGTGGGGGCACAAGGGGTCAGTACCCCTGGGCCCCCCTCTATCTAGGCCCCCCTGTGGTTGGCATGTATTTAACAAAAATATATATATATATATATTAGCTAATGGTTGTGTGCATGGGGGTGGGGTAGTGCTGCAGCTTCACCTATCTGCCAATGTGACAATGATTAATGGTGCTGAGCATCAGGAGTCAAGGCACACTTACTGCAAAAGTGTGCAATGCATTACTGGGAGTTGACTAAGTCCCATAAGACTTTGCACAAGAGGTCAGAGGCCGAGAGGCTTGTGCTGAGCTCTGCTTGGTGGAGCTCATCATATGCTTCTCAAGCCCATGGAGGATAGCAGCAGCCTCATCATGGGAGGGTTTTTAATCAGAGGCAGCGCTGAGCCTGTTAGGGCTCCTACAGAATAAGGTACAGAGGGACAAACACAGGCTTTTCATGCAGTTGACCATTGACCAAGTTTATCCTGCCCTTACTCTGTGTTTTGACAGTGTAATATTCTCCCATGCAGTTTTTTCTCCCGGCCAGTAATGACAAGTAGGAGGGGGCCCCCCTTTCTAAAGTGCCCTGGTCACCCCGAAGGCTTAATCCGGATCTGTATTTATCTATCTACCAATCATCTATCTATCTACTGAAAGTATATATATATATATATATATATATATATATATATATATATATATATATATATATATATATATATATATATATATATATATATATATACAAAATAGAGGCGAAGGGCGCCCAATAGTGCAATATCATCTGGTTTATTTAAATGAAATTTTTAAAAAAGCTTTTAAGTACATCGAGCGTACCACAGCATTCATCAGCGGTGGACTTCAAAACCACCTGGCATACAATGTGATCCACACTGGCAAGCTGCAACAACTGCGGTTGGAGAGAGAACCTCTCAGTGCACTCACGGTTCCCCGGCTACACACTGGATGTGTGCAGGGATGGATTCACCACGCAGCACGGCTCTCGGGATTGTAGCTCTCTCCTCCGCTTCCACAAGCAATTGCGTCAGTCAGGCCACGCCCCTACGCGTTTCGTCAGAGACTTCGTCACTGACGAAACGCGTAGGGGCATGGCCTGACTGATGCAATTGCAATTGCTGGTGAGTGACAGTTAGAGTGCAGGGTTTGGGCTATATATATATATATATATATATATGTATTCTGCACCTTGAAAACAGGGTTATCCCCGAAACGTCGGTTATCTTTTGTACCATGAAAATTTAAAAAGTTTTTTTCACTACAAGTCTCCAAGTGCCGCCATCTATCTTTTGTACTCTATCCATTGTATTGGAAGGCGCTGGAGCAAACAACGGAAAAGGACTGAGTGCCGGTCCGCCCCAAAGTATATATATATATATATATATATATATATATATAAAATAGAAGTCCAGACCGTGCACAGTCACTTCTGATTAAAGTGCGTCCTTTTCATTAGTCAAGTACCTGCAGCTATCTCCAAATGAACCAGGCCACGGCTCAATGTGTCCACCAAACAAGCAAAAAGAAATGGAGAGGGAGCGCAATATGAGCAATCAATATCTTTTTGCATATATATATATATTTATATATATATATATATATAAAATGTATGTGTCAATAACCAGAGACCAATATAATAATCTGCTGAAGTCAGGGGCGGATTGATAATTAAATCCGGCCCGGGAGAAATCCCACAGCAGCCGGGGGGGGGGGGATGCTACTGAGTTGCAGTGGGGGAGGGGGTTTGGTGCTATCGGATTGCCGAGGGGGGGGGTGCTAATGGATTGCGGGGGGGGGGTGCTAACGGGTTGCCGGGGGTGGGGGTTGCCGTTCACTTACCAGGCCAGGGGGAACAGGCTGCTTCTCTCCAGTGGCAGCAGATCCGGCGGTGAAAGGGAGGACAGCCTGGCTCCGGCAGGAGGGGGACAGCACGTGTGGCCGCCATTTTTATCCCTGGCAGCCAGTCCCAGTCGCAGCAGCTATCCCTGGCAGCCAGTCCCAGTCACAGCAGCTCTGCCGGTGGCAGGAGGGGGACAGCACGCATGGCCGCCATCTCTATCCCTGGCAGCCAGTCCCAGTCGCAGCAGCTCCGCCGGTGGCAGGAGGGGGACAGCACGCATGGCCGCCATCTCTATCCCTGGCAGCCAGTCCCAGTCACCCTCCTGCAGCTAGCGGCCGCGGCCTGCCCAGGGGAGACAGCGGTGGCCCGGTCAGGGGGGAAAGCGGCCAAATCCAGACCGGCCCACCGGGAAATGGCCCGGTTTCCCGGTGGCCCAATCTGCCCCTGGCTAAAGTACAGTAGGGCTTGTTTCTGTTGGTGATTCCGACTAGGGGGGCCATTCTGATTCACTTTCTATAGCGAGTTCGGCCCCGTCCCTTTGCAAATGCCTTTGGCGACTTGTATACCTGCCGAGCCGCCTCTTGCAGACATTAGGGCAGGGCAGGGTGGGGGCGGACAGCGGTGAGAATGGGGTTGGCCCATGGGAACCCGAAGCATTTTATGGGCATCGCCATGAAAATGGGTGTTGGACACATGGGAGGCTGGCGTCACAGGACGGCATCCGCCTGCCCTGTCTTGTGCCAGGCACACATAAATAAAAGTCAGTTTTCCCTGACCTCTATTTGCGAAGGAAGGAGAAATCATTCAATGGACGGCAACCATCGAATGATTTCTCCTGCAGCGGAGGCATACAAGGGGATGTGTTTTCATTACGGTGGCGGGGGCAGGCGTTCGGACGGCTGGCGGGCAGCGCCTCAGGCTCTGTACAGTACAGATTGCTAAATTTTGGTCTGACCTTCGCACAAATTTGCAACAAAGACAAGCTGATTTGTCTGACAATCCCAGAAACGGCAGGTGTCCACCCCCAAACACCGGTCAACTTCCTGTCAGTCAACCTCCGGCCACATTGCATTTACAATGCATTTTCTGATGCTATTTGTGCTCGTGCATGTGCAATTCACTCGGCGCACAGTCATGTGATAATCGCAATCCGCAAATTCGCTGATCAGCGATCAACTCTGTATAAGCCCTGTATTTTAGAGTAATGGAACCCAGCTGACCCTCCCTGTTATATACTGTACACAAAGGAGGACTTATCGCACAGGAGAGTGATGAATAAAGTACTAAAGAAGGTGGACCCCTGATTTTTATTACAGGTTTAAATGAAACCTAGGTTGACGGGGGTGTGCTACCACTGGACATCTATATATATCAAGCAACAAGGTTTGTACAGAGATAAAAAAAGAAATGTCACTGTGTGGTGCACCTAAGAATAGACACAATAATACGTAACTTTTAATTGGATAATTCTAAAATTGGTAGCGAAATAATGGACACACAATACACAAAAACATATATGACACAGACAAGTGTTTTAAAAAGGGTACTGATACCCTCACGACGCTGGGCCCCCAATCCCAATGAAATTTATAAGAATGCTTTTATTTGTGTGCACATAAAATGCTTTGATGTTTTAGCAGTAACTTAGTACCTAGGACGTTCTCCTTAATTAGTGGAGAATTGACGGGTATGATACCCGGTCTGATAGGTACTCACAGCTGTTGTGCGAGTGATAATATGTAAATCATCTCGCACAATTTTTACAGTATGAGTGCTGGTTAATCTTGACTGCACTCTGAATTACCACAATTGTAACAACAGTCCTGCCCCCTGTATTAATCGTGGGTCTAGGACAGGTAGTGTACGCCGACCGTTACACTTCGTCTGTGTCCCCCTTCCCTTCCCTGATATAAATGCATTTTGATCTGTTTTAGCTTAAAAGATTTTTCCTCTGCAGCACGCTCTGGTGATCTGATACCTGGCATATCTCACCAGGGCAAGACACAGTGTGTTGCGCACTAAACACCGTGTCGTATCAGAATTGGCAAGTGGGAACGTCTGCGGCATCCAACATAGCCGCATTCAGCACTTCCCACCAGGCGCGGTTACCTACACTGCTACCCGACGCCATCGCCCGGCTCATACCCGCATCGAACACAGCGGGTCAGACTAGCGTTGCTGCAGAGCACCACTACCTGTCCTAGACCCACGAATAATACAGGGGGCAGGACTGTTGTTACAATTGTGGTAATTCAGAGTGCAGTCAAGATTAACCAGCACTCATACTGTAAAAATTGTGCGAGATGATTTACATATTATCACTCGCACAACAGCTGTGAGTACCTATCAGACCGGGTATCATACCCGTCAATTCTCCACTAATTAAGGAGAACGTCCTAGGTACTAAGTTACTGCTAAAACATCAAAGCATTTTATGTGCACACAAATAAAAGCATTCTTATAAATTTTATTGGGATTGGGGGCCCAGCGTCGTGAGGGTATCAGTACCCTTTTTAAAACACTTGTCTGTGTCATATATGTTTTTGTGTATTGTGTGTCCATTATTTCGCTACCAATTTTAGAATTATCCAATTAAAAGTTACGTATTATTGTGTCTATTCTTAGGTGCACCACACAGTGACATTTCTTTTTTTGTCTCTGTACAAACCTTGTTCCCTCCCTGTTATAGACATACAGCTACTAAAGCCACTGCTAAAGATATTATTACATGTTAAACTCTTTAAAAAAAAGGACAATGTGTGCTTTATATTCTTACAGTACAGAACTGCAGAATATGCTGGTATGATTTTATAATTACATTAAATAATAATAATTAGCTTAAATCCTTCATGAGGTTTGTGAATACAGAAGATTTCAACATTTTGTAATCAAATAACCAAATAAAACATAATCAATACAGCGAGAAGGATTACCGTAGAACAGCGTGTGTACATAGATGTGAGCCTTTCCTGGTGTCACTTTGAATATAGGTGACTCAGTAGATGAATACAAGGGATGACTGAGAGCACAGGGGAAGCCAGGACTTGTAATATAGCATGGTAATGGTGATTTTCATGAAATAGTTGTGTTGTGCCATTAACCGGTTCTACAGATGAACAGGGACCCCGATATGTAACTTTGGAGCCGCTGACTGCCCCCAGTGACTGGGCTGTGTGCTGTGCCGGCTCATTATATGTAAAGCTGGCCATACATCTACAGAGTGATTGTCAGATCTGGCTGGTTGGGCCAACAATCTGGTATCTAAATAACAATTTGTCCATTTTCCAGCATTTCGATGCAAATGATAAACTGTCATTTGCTGTCATCCATTAACAGGTTTTTGTTCCAACCAGCCAAATTGGACAATAAATGTGTAGATGTATGGCCAGCTTAACAGTAGCCGATTGGTGCAGGAAAGTGTTATACTTCAACACCCGGCTCCTGCAAATGTAGAAGAGACAGCACTTTGGTGTCACGCCTTTTGAGTGTGACACCTGAGTTGCGGGCCGCACACCCTGCACCGTTCTAGAGACGCCAATGATATTTGTATATATATGTATCTGTATATTTTGTGAATGTGAATGTCTGATTGCTATAAGGCTAAGCTCTGAAACCACAAAATCAATTACAATATATTTTTCACCATTGTATAAGTCATTTTCCCAGGCATATATTAGGCTAAATATCATCATGATCTGTCATCATATGGCTGTGGGCAGTGCCCCTGATGATAAGGTGTCACCTGCACTGCTCTCAGCAGGTCCAGTTATCACTGACTTCCTACTGAGTCGGGTACAGCGGGTAGTTTATGTGTGTGTGTGTGTGTGTGTCGGTATGTGTGTGTGTGTGTGTGTGTATAAACCAAGGACGATACCTAAGGTGCTCCTCTCCTTTAGATTTGAGATGTTACAATGCATCCTATAATTATTGTATTAAGTATTTTGTTAAGGGTTAATTTTATTACATTTTCCTTGTATACTAATACAGCATATATAGTGTTCCTTCTAGGAACTTCAGCTGGCAGGGCGTCGCTTCAAAGGGGGCAGCGTGAAGGGGTCAGACAGGCCAGCCGACATCACTATTTTGGACGGTCCCGGGCCGTCAACGTCACAAAAGGGGCGTGCCCACTGCCCAGGCCGCGCCATGATGAAAAGGGCTTTGCACTGCCGGGGAAGCGCCGGGCATCGCTATCTACAGCGGCGCCGGGCTTCCCCGGTCTCACCTGCAGGGAGGAAGGCAGGCTGTTTTAGCAGGGCGCTGACAGAGAGCCAGGGCGCATTTTGCCCTTTGAAAATCGGGCAGGGCGCAGCGCCCCGCTAAAACAGCCTAATATACTAATATATTAAATATGACTCCTTATGCCAATGTTAACCTGCTAATTTATATATAGCAGGTTAACATTGCGGCAGCCCCCTCCTCCAAAGAATAAAAGCTGCCACTGATTATTATTATTATGATTATTATTATTATTGTAAAATTGCTCTGGGAGAGTCATCTTGCAGGTGTCATTGTCTAATGGCTGATGCACTTCTGTGATGGTGTGTTCATGCAAATGCAGGCTATGCAGAGACAGATATAAGTATGAATACACCTGTCTGGAAGCACATTTTTACATTAACCTTGGGGGTTATTCTGGTCCATTTGCAAGGACCATACGTTTGCATGGGGACAGATGTTTTTCGTATGCGCAGCCACATGGCACATGTGCATACGCTGGGTGCGTGCAGCTACGGCAAACATACTGTTCACTGGGTGCACGCACCCTAGTCTGCGGCTGGGGGGTGTGGGGCAGTTGCCGACCATTCCCCCATAGCCTGGGAATGGTTTATTAATGTTAAACATGCGTATGAACACGGCGTGTGAGGGGAGCGTGCATATCACATTCACAGGGTGGCGTCTGGTGAACTCCCAAGGCTGCGAATAAGATCCCTTGTGAAGAGCAGTTGAATATACTAGTGTGAACCAGGTGCATATACTACATACCGCAACTTGCAACTCTGTAATATGTATAAGAGAATATAGAGTAGATTAATCAGACGGCACTCTCGGATTTTTAGTGCAAAAAAAAAGTGCAATTTATTTCAATCCGACATGTTTCGGGCAACTGCCCATCCTCAGGGACCCCTTCGTTGGGGGTGTCCCCACTCCCCCAGGATCCCTGCCCAGGCTAAATGGTTGGTAGGGTTAATATTTTGGCCCCGGGACCTTATATAATAATAATTTATTTATTTTTCTTTTTTTTTTGTACACACTGCAGCCTGCACAGATCTGACTGATCCGTGCAGACTGCCTCTACAAATTCGTATTCTAATACGAAGTAATACGACATCGGGGATTACAAAGCAGTTGTATTTCACTGCTTTGTAAATTCCCCTCCGGAATACGAATTATGCATTCGTAATCATTTGTATTAAGAATACGAAAAGTCGCACTCGTATTCTTAATAACTTTTCCCCAGTATGTCTATTTTTTTCTGTGCAGAGATCGAACCTCCTGTGTAATCATCAGTGGAAGCTTCCATATGCCACAGTAAATAAATATACATTATAGACAAAAACATGTGCACCTTATTATTCACTATGGATTTATACTTGAGCGCTGAAATAAAAATAACAAAAACAATACAATTGTAGAAAAGTAGGGTAAAGTTATTATTCACTAGCTTGCAATGTTTTTCTGTCGGAGTTGTCTAGACTTCTCTGATTAGGATATGTCTGACATCCAACTGCCTAATCTCAAATCCCTGTATTCCTTTATAGTAGCCGAGGACAAGGCAGATTAATGTTCCATCCCCCAGCAACTTGCATTCAAACAGTACCAACCAGCTGTTCGATTTATATGCTAGCCAGTGTGGGATGAACAGAGCCATAACTGTAGATACAGGAACATACTTTCTCAGGCCCATTGTGCATTAGATCAGAGCTGGCTCTAGCTAATTAATGCCCTAGGCAAAATTGGTGCCCCTAGCATCATTGCTCCTTATTCACATTACACCACATAATTTTGCTCCTTATTCACATTCAAACTCAGTAGTGCACCTTATACACATAGGGAGTTAGACAGACCTCATCCTGCTGTGCCCAATTGCAGAATCATGCGATCAGACAGTCGCCACCACACCAGAGTGTAATCCTGCCTCATGCAAGTGTGCAAATGACTGATTATTGCACAGCGGAAAATCCATTTGCAACTCACCATCGAATGATTTTGTCTGTACATAACTGTGACACTTCCACAACTCACGACAGAGACAGGCTGATCAAGGCCGTAGCTGACATCACATGCCCTACCTGAAAATAACTGGGCACGCCTGCATTTTTCCTGACATTCTCTGAAAAAACATCAGGTTTCCACCCACAAACGGTGACTTACTGTCAATCATACAGAGGCCCAGAGGCATGCGTGATTAAAAAAAAGTTGCTGATTTTTATTATTGTGCAGTCTTGCGCACACGCTGAGGGCCAGATGCATGCACAGCTGTTCAATCATTTGTTGTCATGTGAATTCGCACAGAAATGATCAGGTCTGAATAATCTCCTTAATGCCACACAGTCATAGCTACCCTTATACCCATAATTCCACACAGTAATACCCTTACACATTATACCACACATTAGTAATGCCCTTATACACATGAAGCCACACAGTAATTCTCTTAAACATTATGCCGCACATTAGCAATGTCACACAGTAATGTTGCTTATACATATTCCACATGCTATTACAACCCACCTTATACCCCTTGCACAGCACTCACCTTGGACTCTGCAATGTTGAAGCCTTGGATGGCTGCATGGAGTCACTTATTGCAAGTTCTTCTGCTGGGCTACGCAAAGACCCATGGGAGGACAAGTTGCTGTGGTTGGGCATGCACAGCAGCCCTCCTCAGGGAAGATCTGCTCCCCACATTGACGCTCGCACTGCTGTATGAGCTGTATGTCCCTAGGGATTCTAATTGTCTTAGGGATCTGCCTAGTTTGCCTAAAACGAAGGCCAGCTCTGCATTAGGTGGTGAATTAAAAATACTTTACAGTAAACTATAGACAGGCACAATATGATCTATCCTATGCTTTAGGCATTTGCCTAGGGCGCCGAGAAAAGCACCTGGGAGCAGGTGAGAGAGTCTACCCCCGCCCCTGGAACCTGCATCTCCCTCCAACACCCCCCCACGTAGTGGCGGCGGCCACACTGACCTCCTGGAGCCCGGCCAGAGCTGCGGCCATCACGGATCTCCAACCCCCACCCCGTGGAGCGCGACGCTGCGGCCCCATCACACACACACCACGGAGCATACCGCTGCATCCCCCCTGGAGCGGGTGAGCGCCCCTAGTTCCTTGCATCGGCCCTGCCTATACTGAGGCAGATTTTCACAAGGCAATATAGGCACCTGCCTAGGGCTCAGCAAGTACCAAGGGGGCCCATAAAGATACCCTGGCCATCCAAAACGTTCCCCAAAGAGCACTGAATGACTACTATACGACACCAGAACATCAACTGGACCTGCCTACACTCCCAAAGTCCCTTTGATGTTCTTTGATAGGATAAAATTATTTGGACACACAAAATGCTCTCATCCACTGTATGTGGGCAGTCAGTTTACTTTACATGTGACTCAGGTATGAAGCCTTCTTCCAAAAGATCTACAGCCTGATTCATATTTGTATGCAATGCTGACGCTCATGCAGCTGAGCATTTATCTGTAGACTGCACACATGGTACTCTATCGATGCTTGCTGCAATCGGCAGCAGAAATATAGCACTATGGATTGTATGTTTCGCGCCCACCTCTGAACATGTGTGACATTTTCCCCAAACCTTAAGTGAAACAGTCGCATCTTTTTGCATTTGGCCCTGATCTGTTGTATGTTTCCCCAGTATAATCTAGCCTTAATTTATATGTACCAGTCCTATCCCAATTTATCTCTACTGTCACGTTGTATCCGTCTACTTTCTGTAATGAGCGTATACAAACTCATTAATTTAGTGTAACTCTGATCAGATTAAAGACAGCTTGTGTAAAAGTATTTTCAGAGATTCCAATCTTTCCCTAACACAATAGTAAAAAAACATATGAAAGTGCTTTACTTATATAACAGCAAACTGACCTTAAGCAGAGCAATCATATATATACAGTATGGAACGGCAAACTACCGCCCTCTCATCCCTGATAGCTTATTAGTTTAACACGCACTGTGTTTGAAGGTCTATCAGTCGCTAACCTACCCCTATATTACTCTGCGTGCTTGGCAGCCATACCCGTGGCATCAAAACATTGGATAGACTTGGAAAGAGCCCTGGTACCACACTTTCCACTTTCTAAGTAGGTTGGTTTGTACATCTAAGCAATTCCGTCATCTATTGCCCGGTACTCTGAGAGCCGTATCTGATTCCTTGAGAGCCTGGGATTATATTGTATAATACTTTCTGTGTTACCTACTAGCAGCTTCTCTTTAGCAGTCCTCCCCCTCTGTGAGTCAGGGTGCTGGGCATGCAGGATTACTAAAATTACTGTAAAAAGAAATTGTTTCCCTTTCTTCACCTCTAGATATTGTCCATGTTGACCATATGGTGTAGACTTATTGAGTGTCAACCTAAACACCGTCAACTTATGGACCGAATACCACGTTAATAAACATTTTTACACAGTTCCACATAATTATACCCATCTGCTGAGATGGAACCCACAAAATCATGTAGTGATAATGAAGGGAGGAGCACTATCAGTTTGAGAGATGAATTCACAATCCGCTAGCTAGTCATTATCACAATGTATTTGTACCAGCCCCCAGACACCCACTAACTGCAGACCTACTGACGTAACTGTGTGTCAGGGGTAGATGTATGAAGCAGTGATAAGGAATTAGAAGTGAGTCAGAGGAGAAGTGGATCGTGCAACCAATCAGCACTGAAGTAACATCTCTAATTTGCATAATATCAAATTATACAGAGCACCTGATTGGTTGCCATGGGCCACTTCTCCTCTGGCTCACTTATCCTCCCTTATCACTGCTTCGTCCATCTACCCCTAAATGTTTCATGTTGAAATAGCAAGAACATGCCCTTACTGGAATCAATCTGTGACTGCACGACCCTTCCCCCAAATCCATCTCTGCATGCTTAAGGAGGAGAAAGTGCCTGATGTGGGTTGTTTTGGGCTGTACACATTGAAGTTTTTATGCTCATCAAACACACTTACACTCAAATGGGCAGGAGTCCCTTATAATGTTTTTGTGAGTTTGTCCCATAAAAGATCTACTGTATTTACTGAGTATTGTGGACAAGCAATTCTCTGCACAGCTCTTGATGTGTACTCTTTGTGTGCCCTCAATCAAGCGACTTAAGATCTTCACAGGAATGGAAATAGAAAGAGAGAGAGGCTTATGTTAAGCATCCAGTTAATAGCAGTAATTGAATTACAGACATTCAGAAGACTCAAGGTTGCAGTCTAAGGCAGCCACCCTTCATAGCTTATGTTTCCTTCTCTTTTTACTCCATTTTCTGGGGACGTTGCTCAGCCAAGACCAAAAGATGATGTGACAAGTTCAGGAGATAGACTAATTTAGCATAACCATTATTTAGCTAATATAAATGTCATTAAAAGTGGAACTAGTGAAAGAGGCAATGGCAGGTTTGCCACAAGACATCTCCCAGCTTGGGGATATTCCAGACCCTATGGAGCAGGAGACACTGTGGGACACATCACCAGAACTGGAGGTTAATAGAAATAATAATAACATTCCCACTGTGATTGTGCAGGAGATGGACCCACAAACAGATGACAGGACAATGAACAGGGACAATGAAAGGATTTTGCATCGGACACCTAGTTTTGGAAAAACTGTCAAATTTCTTTTGCCCCCTATTACTATTGATGACAACGTGCCCCAAGAGGAGGAGATGCAGTTCTATCAGGCGGTCGAAGATGTCCTTGGATGTAAAGCTTACAATTTTAAGGATTTGTTTTTCTCTAAACAGTGGATAGACATTACAGGTATGTTGAAAGTGTGGCAAAGTGCCACTAAATGCTGCACTACACTACTACTACTATTACGTAAAGTGGAGAATATTTTTGTTAAAAAGGTATATGTTTTTATTCTAAGTTTATTTATTGTACATTAATTGACATATTTTTTTCTAGAGATACATAATAACAGATCTCCCAAGCTTTGGTTCTATACATAGTTAATATAAGCATTATTCAGTAAAATAGCCCTTTTATGTGTTGTTTTTTTGTGTTATATTCAGGGCTTAAAGTGGTCATGCAGAGGTGGGGGAACTCATTTAACCTAATTACCCTCCTCCCCTCCCCCCATTAGGCAGAGACAGGGCCAGTAGTAAAGTTTTTGGCATCCCCCTTCAAACTAGAATGCTTTTCTGTGAGAATTACCGTGCAGGGCCAATGTGGAGGTTAAAATGTTCTACCTCACCATTAGAGGTGGTGGAACTCAGTTCTTCCTCACTTTAACCCCTGGTTATATTCATCCAGTTAGCTCCTATTGTTCTGGTTTGCTACCTGGCTACGTCACTGACAGGGAAGTCCTTCTAGTAGTGGTATACACATGGTGACCTCACCGCTGCATACACATAATGACCTCACGACTGTATACACATGGTAACCTCATTGCGACTTACAAATGATGACCTCATGGCGGCATACACATGGTGACCTCATGGCAGCATACACATGCTGACCTCATGGCGGCATACACATATTGACCTCATGACTGCATACACAAGGTGACCTCACTGCGACATACAAATGGTGACCTCATGGCGGAATACACATGGCTACCTCATGGTGGCACACACGTGGTGACCTCATGGTGGCACACACATGGTGACCTCATGGCTGCACACCTACGGTGACCTCATGGCGCCACACACATGGTGACCTCATGGCTGCACACACACATGGTGACCTCATAAAACCATACATATGGTGACCTCATGGAAGCACACACATGGTGACCTCATGGTAGCACACACATGGTGACCTTATGGCAGCACACACATGGTGATCTCATTGTAGCATACACATGGTGACCTCATGGCATCAATCATATTGTGACCTCATGGCAGAATTCTCATGGTGACCTCATGGCAATATACACATGGTGATGATATGGCAGCATGCACATGGTGATGTCATGGAGTATACATATGGTGACCTCATGGCAATATACCCATGGTGATCTGATTTCCGCACATACATGTTGACCTCATGGCAGCACACAAATGGTGATCTCATGGTAGCATACATATGATGATCTCATGTTAGCATTCACATAGTGAATTGTTGGCAGCACAAACATGGTGATTTCATGGGAGTACACACACATGGTGACCTCATGGCAGCATACACTTGGTGATCTCATTTCCGCACATACATGGTGACCTCATGGCAGCACACAAATGGTGATCTCATGGTAGCATTCACATGGTGACCTCATGGTAGCATCCACATGGTGACCTCATGGAAGCATACACATGGTGATATCATAGCAGCAAACACATACAATAGTGACCTCATTGCAGCATATTGTGATCTCATGCAAGAATGGGTTATCAAGGTAAATCAGTGAAGAGGTAGGTGACTAGAGTATGTGTGTATGTCTTAGAGGGAGGTGGAGAGGGCAGCACTGGGGTATATGTGTGAGGGGCAGTAGAGTATATGTATGTGGTTGGGGTACAGGTGTGTGAGAGGGAGGTGGTTGGGTCAGAGATGGGGAATATGCAACGGTATAACTACCATAAGTGCAGGTGAAATGGGCACACCTTCCCTTTCAGTTACTTGTGTTATATACATTTTTCCCCATTGGGTGATATATAGGGGCCTTTACAAACTGTTGCCTTGTGGTCTACAATATATTTAGTTACGCCTCAGGACCTGCTCAATGCATTGTTGCATAATATCCTATAGGTTGTAAGCTTACGAGCAGGGCCTTCCTACAGTTTTGGCTGTCTGTAACTTAAACTTAATAAATTATAAATAATGAACAAGGGTCACAGCATGTCCTAATGTGAATTGGGGTGCTGTGTTCCATAATGTGTAATGGCAGCCCTATAATGTGCACTACTATGTTCCATAAAATAAACAAAGGCACTACTATGGGGCATAACAAGCACTTTTGCAGGTGCAACTAGTGGTAGCCGAGCATACAGTATTTAGCCATTGCCGTGATTAGTATGCACATACGTACACATCGCAGCAACTTTTAGTATAATAGATTCACATGTATATAGCAGCACAGACCAACTTTGACAACAAACCTGGTATACACTTATTCACCAATTTGTGTCCCACCACTGCTTTAAAGCTCCAGTCACAGGGTTCACAGCACAGACACCCCAGGGTGTGTGTGTGTGTTACTGCCTATTTTGCAGGGGAGTGTCACTCCTCCAACATTAAAATACCAGCTACTCCTGCAACATTATTGTGCATCAGTCACCTCCTATCACAAGGTAGGCGTCACCAGTGCATGCAGATGAGTCTCCCGGGGCAGCCTATCATCTTCGGAAATTCTGGGCACACCGTTGGAGTGATAAAAACCAGGTTGGGCCATGAGAGGCTATGCACTGGATGGCACTGGCTTGCTGGAGGCGCCCGGCGGTGGCCCTGGTACGATTCCCCCCCTCCCCCCATGTCAGCACAGCACATGCTGTAGGTATGTGCTGCTACTGATGCTGAGGGTGACAGACAATAACACTCCTCCTTCAACTGTAAAGTGTGTTTTCATCCCCATAAATGGTTTTGGGGTGTGGCCTACTTGCACAAAGTAGCCACGCCTCCCGTGATTCGGTCACACCCCCAAAATTTTACCGGGGACCAGCATACCTTTCGGCTGCCCTGACTGTAGTCAGATTGAAGCCACTGTGTTGGTATACTAAGACCTGCCTAATCTGTTACTAGAATCACAGCTTGCCACGATCAGGGATGCCACATGAAATGAAGAGGACTCCCCATTTCAAATAAGGTAATCAACAAATTGGTAAATGAGAGAATGTGTGGGGGAGTTTCTATTGCTAATTTTCTTATCTATGTGCTCGTTGCCAGAGGTTACGTGCTAGTTGCTAGGGGCTACATGCTCATTGCTTGTTTCTTGCTTGTCTCCAGGGGTTACATGCTCGTTGCCAGGGGTTACTTTCTCATTGCCTGGGGTTACACATGCTCATTGCCTGGGATTACATGCTTGTTGCAGGGGGTTTCTTTCTCATTGCCAGGGGGTTACTTGCTCATTGTCAGGGGTTACATGCTTGTTACCAGGGGGGTAAAATACTTGTTGCCAGGGGGTTACATGCTCATTGCCAGGGGTTATGGCTCAGAGTGCACCAGCACTCCCAGAATCCCCAATTCCAGAAAGCGCTCCCTTCCCTTGACAGACGCTAGAGGTCTAGTAGGACCTCTAGTGTCTGTCTCCTAGAAGACAGTGGCCATGTTTGTGAGGCCATTTTTGCAGATTCCATGGCGTCCACGTAGAATTTCCACGTGGCCCGGCTCCCACAGCTGCAACTTCCAGTGCCGTCTATTGCGCCTGAGCTGTGCCCCCCCCCCCCCCCCCAGGACAGCCCCTATGAGACTAACTGCTATGCCTGGCCAATCTCTGACACTGGGTGCATACATGAGTTTGCTAGATTTGGACTTCCATTCACACTAGGGAAAATAGTGTTCATAATAGTTAATATAAATTTATTACAAAACTCACTATTGGCCACCTAGGTGCTAGGCACCGCTTATTGGCCGCTAGGCAGGCAATAAGTGGTGGCTGTTTGGCAACGCTAGGGTATTTGGGAGGAGGAGCCGCCAGATGTAAACAAACATCCCCGGCTTCTCCTCCTGTCAGTCCGCACTGGCTCGGGTATTTGGTTTGTTATTTTTTCATCTTACCTGGATGCTACATGGACTGAAGCGGACTGATCTACGCCAGAGGACCATTGTAAGTATAATTTCCTTCCACAGGTACCCCTTTGGATTTCTTCTGGACCAGCTGACGGACGGGTATAGACCTACCTATGGGGTCAAGATAGGTAAGTATATGTATGAGTGGGCTCCGTGCGTAATAAAGTTTTATTCTTCTGCTTTGTGTGTGTTTTTATTTAACTATTGGTTCTGCTGTGGAACTAAGAGTCCCAGCAAGTCCATTAATGGGCCACATGCTGGGATTTGGGCTTCTCCAAAGCCCAGTATGTGGTCCAGGCTTGCTGGGACTCATAGATCCACAGCAGAACCCAATATTTTTTCAAATCTTTTACACATTTATCAGCTCGGTGGCCACCGCCCAGGGCCACCGGGGACAACCCCAGGCTTCAGCCTTGGCAGGTAGGTTCTGGAGGGGAAGGACCCCTTCATTGGCAGGGTCCCCACTTATCCAGGACCCCTGCCCAGGCTGACCGGTCAGAGGGTTAATGCTTTGGCCGCTGGACCTTATAAAATAAGTGTCCCCCGGCTGTGGCATTACCCTACTGGCTGGTTGGGCACGCTGCTAGTTCACAAAATACGGCAGACCCTAGTAATTTTGTCCACCATATTTTTGGAACCAGGACCGGTCCTTGGGCCTGGTGCTTGTTTTAAAAAATACAGGGAACCCCTACTCGGTTTGTACCCTGATTTTTTTAAACCAGGACCGGCTCTGTGAGCCAGGGGCTGGTTACTGCCCGTGTTGAGGCACACGTTGGTTTTTCAAATTAATTAGGTACTTGTGTAGTTTCACGGCCTGTCAGAATCAGCATAGTGTTCCCGTGGCCAGCGTAGTTAGCATAGTCAGTCAGAAGTAGAATAGTTTTCCCGCGGCCAGCGTAGTTAGCTTAGTCAGTCAGAAGTAGCGTAGTGTTCCCGCGGCCGCTTAAGTGTCCCTGTCAGATCCAGCGTAGTCAGTCAGCGGTATTGTAGTCAGTCAGCAGTACATTATATGAGTTATGGCTGCAGACAAATTAACTATATTTAACCTGCTGCAGACAGAGGAGGAGTCAGTGAGTTTTTTGCAGCTTCACCACTTTCTTCCTGATGTCATTACTGTCTCAGATGTATGATATGGCAGGTGTGAATGTGTTCCTGAAACACCCCCACTATCCATGGCAGCCCAAAGCTTGGCGAGCAGACGCGTTACGAGTCCTCCCGACCTTTTCATACCCCCACTATCCACGTCGGCGTGGAGATAATCATATATAGTGTGGCGAGCGCAGCGAGCCACTGAGCCCGAAGCGTGGCGGGCGGACGCGGATTACCTTACATGTAATCTCCCAAGACAGGGGATCATGCTGGAGCCGGCGGTGTGAGAGAGGCACTGACTAGGTTTGCCAGGGATGCCTTGGACAGAGATGTAGTTCCCAGCAACAGTACGGTAGTTACTTGTGTAGTTTCATGGTGGCAGCCTATGCTTATAACGTAGCTTAGGCTGCCACCGTGAAACTACACAAGTAAGGCAGCCGTTGGGCTACGCTGATAACGTAGCTTAGGCTGCCGCCATGAAACTACACAAGTAAGGCAGCCGTTGCGCGACGCTGATAATGACGCTTAGGCTGCCGCCATGAAACTACACAAGTAAGGCAGCCGTTGGGCTACGCTATTAGCGTAGCTTCAAACGTAGCGTAAGATAGATTGAATTTGACAATAGTCACAGGAAATGGACAAAATGTGACTACAGTACATGCGTTACAAAAAACAGAAAGGTCGTATAGTCTCAAGTTGAGGCAAACATGGCTGCCGGAACGTTTATAATGCAACCTCCTGAAGGGGTCTGACTTGCTAGCGGAGAAAAGGGGTATAAATGAAAGAGATCAATACCAGCAGGGAATACAGTATGATGAAAATGTATCAGACAGGAGGTTGCACATTGTATGTAAATATGAATCTGTCAATTTTCTTAAATTTCCTTTGCTGCTTTTCATATCTTTTCTCAGATGACAAACTGTTGAGAAAGAAAATTCTGAAGCCAGGATTCGGTGAAGCCTCAATACCCCTACCTGGTCAAGAGGTGACTGTCTACCTAATGGGTATTTTGGAAGGTGGAAATCTGGTGGAAAAAGATCCAAATCTCTCCTTTGTCCTGGATGAAGGGGACGTTATACAGGTCAGGAATCCTAGAATTGCAAACCAGTCTTATAATAACCAGTATTCTACACTAGAGATGAGCAGGCCCGGTTCTCTGAGATCGGAACCCACCCGACCATTGCGATCCGAGGGGGGATTCGAGCGGACTGGGGAGTTCCTGCATAATTCCGGACCGAAAACAAGGCAAAACGTCATCAACGTGCTGTCGGATTCTCATTCTCATTTTTGGAGGATGATGGAGGAGGAAATAGTGGGAGATCAGCAACCTGATAGAAGTGCTGAAGCTGCTACCACCAGTCATGACAAGGCCGATGGTCAAAGGCAGTCCTTGCCGCTGAAGTCCCTGTCGCTGAAATGATTGGTTTGTTAAACTGTGCATGTCCTGTATACAACATAAGGGTGGGTGGGCCCAAGGACAATTTCATCTTGCACCTCTTTGTATTTTTTGCTCTTTGGAGCATTTCTCTTTTTTTGGGGTAGTTTATTAAACTGCCACCCTGTCTGCCCCTGCAGTGCCGCTCTGCTTCCAAGTTGTGCCAGGTTTAAGTGTAAGGTCCACATGTATGTGATGCCCACTGCTGTCGCTTAGCTTAGTCATCCAGCTACCTCGGTATAACCTTTTGGCCCAACTACAGTAAATGAAAACTATTTTGTGAGCTGAGAAGTGATCAAAATTGACTAGAAATGAGTGGAAACTAATGTTATTGAGGTCAATAATACTTTAGGGGCAAAAACAGGCCCAAATTCTGTTATTTTAGCCATTTTTAGCATTTTTACATAAAAATCCAGATCCAAAACCAAAATCAAAACCAAAACCTGCAAGGGTGGTTTTGCCAAAATCAATCCAGATCCAAAACATGAAGGGAGATCCAGATCCAAAACCAAAAAAAGTGGCCGGCGCACATCTCTAATATATATCTATATATATATATATATTACAATATACAGTATATCTTATGTGTACAATATACTCTGCTGTTTGTTAACTATGCACCTTGAAAGGATCTATTATTTGTGTGATCTTATTGATACTACCTGTATGGATCATAGGGCCGACAGTGTCTAGGTTGACAGTGAGTAGATTGACACGAAAAGGTCGACATGCATAAGGCCGACACAGGAAAAAAGGTCGACATACACAAAAAATGGGACACAGAAAAGGACCACGCATGAAAAGGTCAACATGCATTTTTTTAATGTTTTCTTGTGTCAATGTCAACACCTTTGCTCACCATGCTTCAGCCCACTTTCTGTTCCCATCCATACTCCACGTAGATGGTAAAGTATGAAATAATTACAAAATTAACGCACGTTAATCTTTACATGTGTCGACCATTGTTATGTTGCCATTTGCTTGTGTCGACATTTTGTCTATGTCAACCATGTTGACATAGCCAAAATTGTATCGACCTATTGACTGTTGGCCTATACGCTGTCAACCTAGCATCTGGATACCGATGCTACAGTAGTTCATACATTTGGTCACTGGTAATGTGTAACTGGAACTGAACAATTTAGGTTGTGTTTAGTAGAGTATCGTGGCGCGTACTAACAGGATCTGCCTGGTCTATACCTATAGGGTTTCCCAAGGTCACCCTAGAGTAGACTGTGATAAAGAATTGTGGGTGGTATAGACGCTTTGGCGCTCCCTTTATGTTTGAACTGATGTGAGGAGTAATGTAACAAAAAAAATGAAAAAAAAGAAAAAATTACAATAAAAATGAAAAAAAGAAAAAAAAATTAATAAATAAATAAAAATAAAAAAATAAAATTTAAAATAAAAATAAAAATTTAAAATGAAAAATTAAAATTAAAAAAGTGAAAAAAGTAGAACTTTCCTTGTTGTCTTTTCTTTTATCCCTTTGTTCTCCTTTTCTGTTTCCTTGGCCTGGTATTTCTCAGGAGGTGGAAGAGCGAAACCGAAAAGACAAGGGATACAGCAATGTGAAGTAATGTTGGTATCTTTAGTGGTATATTTTCAATAGCAGGCTCAAGCTGGATGGCGTACCAAACTCACACAGATATGAGTATGGATAAACTCATCAAGGTATCTTTATGGTACTCGATAAATATGCGTACCAGTACTCACGTGGATTCATGGGTAATGACACACATCAGGGTATCTTTTCCTCAAAGTAATTTATTCCAAATAACGTACAAAAGTTTAAAAATGGATAAGAGTTAGCAATTGAAAGCAGCGCTCACTATGATCCTGAAGGTGGGGTCAAATCCGGATATCACCCACCACAGAGAACATAGGATAACTACAATGTTTTACCTGTCTCTCTCCTTGTAGATTTATTTATTTATTAACAGTTTCTTATATAGCTCACACTATGCCTGGATCAACATGTTTCAGGATTTGTACTCCATTCCTCAGGATATCCTGATCATAGTGAGCGCTGCTTTCAATTGCTATCTCTTATCTATTTTTTTACTTTTGTACGTTATTTGGAATAAATTACTTTGAGGAAAAGATACCCTGATGTGTGTCATTACCCATAAATCCACGTGAGTACTGGTACGCATATTTATTGAGTACCATAAAGATACCTTGATGAGTTTATCCATACTTATATCTGTGTGAGTTTGGTATGCCATCCAGCTTGAGCCTGCTATTGAAAATATACCACTAAAGATACCAACATTACTTCACATTGCTGTAACTGGAACTGTTGAATACAAAGAGACCTATGCCAAGCAGAATAATGTTACAGACTTCTAAGCAGTTTCAGTGCCTTTGTGAGCCAAGGAAGAATTGAACAGACTAAGCAAAAGTCCCACAAAATATAACGACTATGCATTTGTACTAATTAGCACAATTTTGTGCAATATTCAATATAATAGCGTACCGCCATGCTGTAGAAGCACTGTCCATTTGGTAACTCAATTTTTTTCACTAGTTCTTTCCTTTTCCAATATAAAGCAATTAAGCATTTGACTTGACTTCCTCATTGCTTTTTTACATTGCTTGCCTGCCTTTAAGTCACATGAAATAGGGACTCATAGACCCCTTTCCTTCTCAGTAGTTTCCAATATAGTGCCATTAATACTATATTAAGCCTTTGGATTTTTGAGACCCAAGTGCATAGTTTTGCATTTTTGGGCATTAAACTGGAATTGCCATGCTCTTGACTATGTATCTTGATTACCTAGACTATAAATCATTTGTTTTACACTGGTGTGTCTACCATGTTGCATACCTTTTATGTCATCTACAAAAATACATACTTTCCCTTCAATATCATTTGCAATGTCACAGATAAAGATATTGAAAAGCTTTGGTCCAAGTACAGATCCCTGAGGTACACCTCTGGTAGCATTACCCTCCTATAAATGCACAAAACTCCTTGTTTACTATCCTGCAACCAAGATATTATCCATTCAACTATCTTAGTATCCAACCCCATGAATTTTTATCAGTCTGTTATGTGGGACAGTGTCAAAAGGTTTGTTAAAGTCTAGATCCCCTCCTTTATCTATGACTTTTGTCACCCAGTCAAAAAAGTCAATAAGGTTTGTTTGAAATGTAAATTCATGCTGTTTGGAATCCTGTAAATTATTAGATTTGAGTTAATCTACAAATTTTTCTTTTAAAAGTGTTTCCTTCAATTTCCCAATAATGATGTAAGGCTCACTGGTTGGTAGTTGCTTGCCTATTCCTTCCTTCCACTTTTGTGCAGTGCTACAACATTCACTATTTTCCAGTCCTTTGGAATTACTCTTGTAGCTAGTGACTGGTTGAATAATTCGGTTAATGGTGCAACCAGCAGCCTTTTAAACTCTTTTAGTATCCTTGGATGTATCCCATCTGTCCTCATTAATTTATCTACCTTTAGTTTTGGGAGTCCTGTTAGGACCTTCTCCTCTGTAAATATAGTTTTTTAATTTTTTTAAATATTCCTGCAGCATAAATGTGGGCCCTTCCCCTCTCTTTCAGTTCTGAATACTAAATAAATGGGCAAAAATAATTATTACTCCCAGTCTCTGTCTTTAGTTTTAATATTCTGCCTTTTGTTTTTCCCCTTTCACTTATATTCCCAAAAACATTTTGCATCTACAAAGAAAAATTAATATCCAGTACATCATATTGTTTACATATTGATTACATATAAAGAATGAAATTATTGTTAGTTATTAGAATGATATGGTGTTGTTGTTGTTGTAATCATATAACATTTCTAAGATTAGCTACATTTTTAAATAATTAAAAAATAAATCACAATTTTCTCAACAAAGGCAAAAAATATGCTGAAAACTGATATAGTAATCTATTTAATAAATGTCCCATCTACTATATTTCATTACAATTGTGCAATTTCTATTATGTACATAAATGTCATGCAACCGAGGTGATATTTTGCTTCTCCCTGTGCTGTCCGCAGGCTCTGGAGTTGGGTGTCCGCTCAATGCAGCTGGGAGAAGTGGCTTTTCTATTGACAAATGGCCTTTATGCTTTTGGTCTTCTGGGAAGGTATTTACACAGCAGCATAGCATTGCACATATATAGCAAACATGACATATAAATATATATATATATATATATATATATATATATTCCAATTAAAATGTCAGTGGACTCATGGACAGTGGACAGTAGAATAGAGTAGAATACAGAATTCAACTAAAAATTCCATGTACATGGGGTATCCAATTAGTCCCAATTTTTGCATTTTATTTTTGGACTATCCATTTGGCTCTGTTTTTTTCTGGCCAAGAATGTTTCCATTTTGGTAGAAAACACATAGGATCTGCAAAGTGTCCTGGATTTCTATGGAACATACAGGCAGTGGCGGCTCCTACCTAGAAGAAGGGTGGCTGCCGCTGGCCGAGCTGCTTGCACCCCCTTTCCTGCCACTGCAGCTACCACTCCTCACTGCTGCCACTGCCACTCTTCACCGTTGCTGCCATTCATGTCCCGGCTCCTCTGCAATGCAGATAATAGGTGACAGGAATGGCGCATGTGCAGTATCGGTGGCATTACCTTTAGCTTCTAAAGGGCTGCATAGACTCCAGCTTAATTAAGCCAAATGGGCTGCATGGGAAGGCATGGTGTGGCTTCCTACAGGAACCAGCACTCTGCCTATAGCAGCCGGAATGACAGTCCCGGAGGGAGGGAACATCTCCCAATAGGACTGCCTTAATGCAGGTGACTGGCATGTCGGACTTCCAATAGGAAGTCACGGCCAGTCACAGTGAAGCCAGTGGAGTCTCTTGGACTGCATATGGCTTCACTAAGGCTGAGCATAGTGGTGGATTTTATCTGGGGGGCTGCAGTGCTGCAGCTCAAAGGTTAAAACCAACACTGATAACTGGGTAACAGATAATAAACAAACGAAATCACAAGTATCAAATTAATAAATTTTGCACCACAGTCAGGGTAAAATAGATAACATGGGCATGGGCTGGGCAATTTGTGGGTTGTCAAAAACTGAGTAACAGCTTACCAAGAGGCCAGGTGGTTGGGTCTCGGCACCCACCATGCACTCTCTAAGGGGTAAATTTACTAAAGATGGGAGTTTTATTGAAGATCAGATGTTGCCCATAGGAAGCAATCAGATTCTTCTTCCTATTTATTTAACACCTTTTAGAATACAATAGATAAAATCTGATTGGTTGCTGTAGGCAACATGCCATAGTCAATATAACTTCTATCTTAGTGAATTTACACCTAAGCTGCAAACTTACTAACGCTTTAAAAATGAAAAGTGGTGATGTTGCCCATAACAACCAATCAGATTCTGTCTCTCATTTCACTTTTTCTCCCTAGAAAATGATAGAATCTGATTGGTTGTTATGGGCAACATGACCTCTTTTTATTTTTAAAAGCTTTAGCAAATTTACACGTAAGTGCTAAATAAAAAGTGTTTAAGGGCAAAATCCTTTCAATTTAAAAAGCTCTCACTGTAACCACTATGTTGTTCCTCTATGTGTTGTACCTGTCGATATTCAGACAACTTAGCTGATAAGTGTTATTACTTATTAAAGAAGAAATATTGAAATCAGGTCACCATACTATAAACGGTTTTGGAGTGATAAGATTTTCCACTTCTGCCAGTCGCTCCCAATACACCAGCCACCGTCACTAAATGACAGTATGAATAATAGCTCGGAATAGTTCTTTGTCATGCTGGGAAAAGATGCAATCTAAAATGTTTTGTTCCATGTTTCCCAATATATCACAGCAGCACATTGCAGATGCTGACATATGGCAAGTCTAGAGACAGCTGCATAATTACATTTAACTGTAGCATTTCCATCTATCCACTTCAGGTGTTTTGTATGGAATTTTGGGGCCAATTCAGACCTGATCACAGAGGTCCGAATTTCGGCCCGGTCCCGTTGTTTTTGGTCTGCAGCTTTGCACATGCGCCTTGTCGTCAATGAGCCGTAGCGCTCGCAGACTGAGTCACAGGCAGGTAGGTATTCGCTGGGGACCGGCCCAGCGTTTCAAGGGCGTGCCCACAAAAATGGTGGGTGTGCCCAGGGTGTGCGGGCATTCAGCGGGCCGGCGTTTACCTGCTTACTAGGCAGCAAATATATGTAGCCTAGCAAGCAGGACTGAATCAGGCCCATTGTGTTCAATACTATTGATCATGCACACATTTCAAATATAGACTATACTGTAACTAGAGGTATGGGTTGTTTTACAAGACAAATTGTAAGTGTTTATTGTTCTGCTTCTGATGGCAGGGACCCAGACATCCCATCCGATGCCTCTCTAATGTATAAAGTGACTTTAATCAGAGTCAGGGACAAGCCCAGCCAGGGCGCTCTCACCACTGCTGACCGCATTAGCCTTGGGAACCAGAAACGGGAATGTGGAAACTTTCACTTTGAGCGTGAAGAATATCGAAGTGCCATGCACTCCTACAGCCAAGCGCTGAGCATCCTGACCCCGACCATTGCAGGTAAGGGGAACAAAAACCACACAATATACTACACTGTAAGAACTGATTTCTAACACTACATTTATACTTCAAGGTGCTGGTTACCAAGATCCTTCACTGTTAAATCAGAAAATTGCAGATGCCGTGAACTGATTTGCGCCTATGCAGGGCTGGATTATAATGGGGGCACAAGGGTTCAGTACCCCTGGGCCCCCCTCTAGCTAGGGGCCCCCTGTGGTTGGCATGTATTTAAAAAATACATGCCATGGGATGGGGTAGTGCTGCAGCTTCATCTGCCTATCTGCCAATGTGACAATGATTAATGGTGCTGAGCATCGGGAGCCAAGGCACACTGATTGCACAAGTGTGCAGTGCATTACTGGGAGTTGACTAAGTCCCATGACACTTTGCACCAGAGGGCAGAGGCTGAGACGTTTGTGCTGAGCTCTGATTGGTGGAGCTCATTACATGCTTCTCAGGACCAACAGCAGCAGCATCCTAGTCATGGGAGGGTTTTTAATCAGAGACAGCACTGGGACTGTGAGTCTCCTACAGAGTAATGTGCAGAGGGACAAACACAGGCTTTTCATGTGGTATGTAGGTATGTGTATGTGTATGTGTGTGTGTGTGTGTATGTATGTATATATATATATATATATATATATATATATATATATATATATATAAATAGATAGATAGGTGGTTACCGGCACTCCAAGATACACATGACAACTGCCCGGGTGCTGCACTCAAAGAAATGGTTCTATCACTGAAAACGGAGTAAAATACGAAATGTTGGAGCTGATTGCATCTGCGTAGTCATTATTGTGAAGTCCAAAGGAGTGCCACTTTCCACACATCTATCTATCTATCTATCTATCTATCTATCTATCTATCTATCTATCTATCTATCTATCTAGATATAATATATATCTATCTATATATCCCCTGCAGTTACCCATTGACCAAGTTTATACTGCCTTTACTCTGTGTTTTGACAGTGTAATATTCTCCCATGCAGTTTGCGGCCAGTAATGACAAGTGCAAGGGGGCCCCCCGTCTAATGTGCCCCGGGCCCCCCAAAGGATTAATCTGGCACTGTGCCTATGGAGGCATTCTTGCAGAAAAGGAATTTTGAGATTCCTCAGCAGACTCCATAGGTTTTCATCAAATTACACAGCCATGCATGTGCAAAAAAGACAACAATAGCTATCACTTTACTGCCAAGATCTTCACGTGAGCAGCCCCTTATTATCCTTTCATAAATGGCCATGAACCACATTTATTATTGCTGCAATGCCTGCAATATGCAGTAACAAGGAATGTTCATGTGTGGCATAGGACAGCACTTTGTTATATAGTGGATCCAGCTGACAGATCTACAGTGTCTAGATAGACAGTCAATGTGTAGACATAAAAAGGTTGACATGCAATAGGTCAACAGGGTCAAAAGGTCAACAGGATCAATAGGTCTACACGAAAAGGGTCGATAGGGTCAAATGTCAAATTTTTTAATATTTTTCCATCCACGTGGGCTACAGCTGAGAATGGTAAAGGTGCGTAGCATGGCAAGCCAAGTGCATCATGCGAGGATATGCATTAGAATAATTATGGGTCCATGTCGACATAGACATAAAAAATTTAGAAAAAAATTATATCCACCTTTTCATGTGTCTACCTTTTTCATGTCGACCTTTGACCATATCGACCCTTTTCATGTGGACCTATTGACCCATGTCGACTTAAGTTGACATGGACACCATATACATGCTCAGAGTGAATAGGATCAGGGTGTGTGAAAAAGAGAGAAGGATTATAAGTAATGCTAATGGTAAAGTAAATCTCCATCAGTAGAGCATGCAGGGGGGGTTTCTGAGTACCCAGAAACCTCCCCTGAAGACAAGGCAGACGTTGGCAGGAAACCGCATCTCATTAGCAGCACCCGAAGATCGGCACCGCCAGGGGAGTGGGACAGCTGGGACTTGCGGCGCTTCAGCAGCCACCCGGAAATCGGCACTGCTAGGGTAGAGGGACAGCTGGGAACTGCGGCTCTTATGCAGCCACCCAGAGATCAGCACTGCTGGGGGAGAGGGAGAGCCGAGAACTGCGGCGCTTGCTGATATTTTTAGCCCCTCTCCCTTACCTCTATGCAGCCGTTGGTGATTACTAGACTAATGAGGGAGAGATGGAGATTGCTGTTATTTCAGGGACTCTCCTGCAGAATGCAGGAGGGTAGGTAACTATGGGCTAGAGTCCTGGCCGCTGCAGCCGCGGTTATGTTGGTAAGCCGCTCACATCCCACGATGTCCGACACTTCAACGCTTCGCCAGCGCGTGCAATACAGCATTCTCTTCTTCGGGCAGCCGCAACTAACTGGCTACTGACATCTCCTCCGCTGGATCTCCCCTGGCGCCCCATCTCCACCAACAGCGGGCGGCCTGACTCCTGATCTCCTCCCAACTATCACACCGAGCTGTGGCTGGGCTGCAGCAGAGCTCCAGCATCGGCAGGGCTCCTGCACCATTGTGGCACCGGCTCCCCCCGCTGCGGAGCCCTATTAACGCCATGCCACAACCCTCAAGTTCTGAACACTGCCCGACTCAACCTGGACGGACCATAATTCTTTCCTGAAATTAACGGTTTTCTCCATGCCTCCACCATTTGGATGTACAAAGGGACTCTGGGCAGGATGTATTAATATACTTCGCCACCCTTCCCCGCCCGGCCGCCGCGATACCTGTAATGTGAGGTCTCAGTCACCTCCCAGCCTCCTCCTGCTCCCTTCACGCCGGGACAGCTCAGCGTGGCTGTCCTCAGCGCCTCCTCCTCCCCCCTGCAGCCGGAAGGATGTCCGGCTGCGTTGCTAGGGGGTGGAAGGGTTTACCTTCCGGGGTCCTGGAGGACCTGCAGGAAGGTAAGCTGGAGGTAGGGAGAGAGGGGGGTTGGCAAGGCAGCGGGGTTGCGGCGGAGGCGGCGAAAAGAAGCCCATAGGCTTCTATAGGGTATCGCCAAAAAAAGGTGGCGATACCCTGCCCGGCGGTAACGGTGCAGCCGGGTTTTAGTACATATGAAAATGCGGTAAAACGGGTATTACTGCATCCCCTCTGAAACACTCTCCCCGTTCATCAAGAGGAGCTTTCATCTACCTACTTTGATCCTTCAATCCAAACAGGCGGATGGTAGTTATACACACCCTTGAGAGGGCCCTTATGTTTCCAGGTTTCAATAGGAACGGACAGTGAGGACAGTGCTATAGTTCTTATCATAATGTTCTTTATTGTTGCAACTGCTTTTATACCATCTACTTTTATGTCCAATAATTTACCCATGGTCAGATGGTTTATTAAATGTATTGTTGGCTTGGACGGGTACGTGAACGGACGGAGGGTAAGAGTGCTCCGTACAAATCCTGCAAATATCCTGCCTAAAAGATCCCAAGTGATCCCTTCACCCACTCAACACAGCTCCAGAGGGTCCCCTGCGTCCGTGGAGCTACCTGTGGACCAGCTGCGGGCTTGCTGTACCTTGAACCGGTTCCCCGGCCTGGCGTCCTCTCCCTGAGAATCCTGCACAGGCGCCATCTTGGGTGTCTCTGTCTGGGACGTTCCTTGCGGCTGGAGGTCCCGCGGCGGCTGTTACCCGACGGTGTCTGCAGGCTGAGCGGACCTGGACCTTATCCCCTGCTGAGGAGACTACACCTGTACACAGGGGCACGGTGCAGAGCCTGGAGGACGGGGCTGTCACGTGGCCGCCAATATAGAAGGGCTGCTGTGTGATGCACGCAGCTTTAGTTGGCTCACCAGAGGCATCCCCCTGCAATTACTGAACAGACCTGTGAGGCCTGCTGGGTGGTCAGTTAACTTCAAATTCCATCAGAGGCATCCTCCTGCACTTGCTCCACAGACCTGTATAATTCTGTTGGGAAATCAGCTAATAGTGTATCTGCAGCTGTTACCAGAGGCATCCTCCTGCACTTGTTTTTTAGAATTGCACAATCCTGATGGGTGGACAGCTAAAAGTGTATCTACAACTTCTGTTGGAGGAATCCTCCTTCACTTGCCTCACGGGCTTCTACAATCCTGTCAGCTACTAGTGTATCTATAATTGCAACACCTATACTTTATACCTGCATTTTAAGTGAAGGGAACATTCTGACTGATAGTCAGGGGCGGTGTGCTGCTTGCCTCCTAGGTACAACCTTTAGTGTTACATAACCAGTTCTGCTACCTGGGACATTTACTAGTATCATTACTGCCACCTGACGTTTCCCACTTTCTGTTGCACCTATTTGACAAGCGCCATTTTGTCACATGTGTATACCCAGCACCATTATATATTATTGGAGGGTGCTGACTATCTCCGGCCCCTGCACGTCATCTATTTCTACTTATCTACACAAGCTATGCCCTGCCGTTGACTTCCTCTGTGGCACTTCAGGTCTGGGGACGCTATCCTTTACAGACCCGTGGAAAACCCTGGCAGTGTGCTAGCCACCGCCATTTTAGCCAGGACTGGGTACCACTTCACTACATATAATGTCAAGCTTTATGCATCAAATCCTCCAGGCCGTAAGTGCCTCCTGTCAGAGGCTCCTTGCTCAATTTGAAGCTATCGATGTGCCTCTAAATCCTGATGTTGCGGTCTACAAGTCTTTTTCACCGGCTCAACTTATGCATCCTCCTACTCAGGAAGAGGAGTCCTCCATCCCCTTTGACACCATCCCAACTCCTGCTGTTGAGGACTGCTTTAAATTCCGTAAGCCTCCATTTTTCCTATTGATGGGAATTTCTAGATCCTGGAACTTGATCTCTCAATATCAAGGTTGTTTTCCCATTACCTATCGAAAGTCTGGAGATAAGGTAGTTGTGATCCACCTCAGAAACCCTTCTCTGCTGCTGATGAAGAAGACTAGATTCGGGACTTTGATGTTTAAATATTCTGGCTGTTTTTCGGTTTCCCCACGAAAGCCTGGGGATGGGGATACGGACATAATTGTGTTGTTTCAGCTGATCGAGAATTGGCCGGATTAATGTTTTAAATGTCATTATAGTTTATGATGCCTATTCTGATTTTTACCTTGTGTTATTTTCATTTCTGTTGTATTCTCTACTGCATTTAATTTTTATAGCATTATTGTGGATACATTCTGGCTATATATGTGTAATTGGGCTATAGCCCTACTTCTAATATTACAGATTATTTGGTTTCTAATTTGATATATGTGACGGAGGGACCGCTTATTATTTGGTTTTGCTGTGAGGGAGGACTTGGTCGGACTGGCGTTCTGGCTTTTTATTGTACAGTTATTCCTATGCTAGTTATTAAAATATCCTATTATTGGTGGGAGGGAGATGATTATATTTTATAACTATTACCGAGCCATTGTCCCAGTCAATCCATCCGCTTATTATCCGTCAATTATATGGGGGGGGGGGGGGGGAGGGGTGTTTAGATAGATACTGTAGTGTAAGGGATGGGAGAAAGGGGTGAATTAGGTATTAAGGCTAGTTTAGCTGATATAGCTGAAAGCCACTAATTTATCTCCTCTTAGAGATGGTTAGTATAGAGAGTTGGGGGGGGGGGGGGTGCTGTTTGGGATCCAGGTATACCTAGGTTGGGGTTAGGTCATACAGGGTGGGGGGGTTTTGGGGAGGTTTGTTTTGGGTCCTTTTGGGGGGGGGGGTTTGCTTTGGGGTAGTATAGGTAGCATATTTTAGATAGTGGGTAATTTAGTTTGGACAGTGGTGTTTTTGACTGATGACTGTTTAGTGTTATAATCTGATGGTGCGCAATGTTTATTCGAGTGATATGCTGTTTCACATGTACCTCCTTTGGAATTGCTGGTCGTGAAGACCCGGATGGCGCCTCTGGGTATTGGTGTCCCTATCCCTCTGGAGGGGTAATACCTGACTTATATATCCTTATAGATATGTGTATGACTATATTGGACTACTCCTATGGTTCTCCTTTATGTATATGCTTACAGATACAACATACTTGCTATAAGCACCATATGTAGCACCACTGTCTTGTTTTGTTTGTTTTTTTTCGGCAAAATCAATAAAAAAATACCTAATTAAAAAAAAAAAAAAAAATGTATTGTTAGTATATTATTATTATCTCAATATATATGTAAAAGTCAATCCAACAGTCTTTTGAGTTCTTTTTTAAGAGCTGCTTTTCCCTATATTGTGCATGTGTATTTCCAGGTCTGACTAAACCAAACTCTCCAACATGTCCCATTCCATTAGGTACAAAATGCCGCTCCTGGATTTTCCGCTTAATGTATTATTGCCATCTGTGGGGAGTTTGGTAATTGAAGAGAAAGGTGTTTCAACACAGGTGACGACAATCATACATTAAAAGGAAGTGCAGGAGCAGAGCATTTTGTACCTAATTGAAGGGTATGCTAAACCTGTATTATTCAAGCATCTGCTGTTGTAGTCAAACAGCTCCTGCGCACTGCGCCCCCTTTCTTTTTCTGCACTTCCTTGAAAGGTGAACCCCCCTCTTTTTTTTACGTATTCATGTCACGCCCATGACATTCCCATAGTTCCCACATCAGATTGACTTATTTGCAAATATTTCAGCCACCTACCAGTCACTACCTAGGAATGCATGTGGTGGTGCACCACCATCTCTACTGCCAGTGAAGCCAACAACTATCTCTGCATACAGACAGGGGAATGCATTGCATACACCATGTTTTCTTTTAGTTTTTGTGCAGTACCACTTTTATTGTGCAAACATTGGCGTTGCCAATCTGAATCTGAATCAGGCCCAGTCCTGGCAAAAGAGAATCTTATTAAATCAGTTATGAGGATTGATAGATTATCATACCTCCCAACACGACCCTCTCCAGGAGGGACACAGTGCTCTCGTTCTGGCCTTCCCTCTTAATGTATGATTGCCATCACCTGTTTTAAACAGGTTAATTGATAAGAAAGGTGCTTCACCACAGGTGCTGGCAATCATACATTACCAGGGAAGTCCAGGAGCAGAGCATTGGGAACATGTTGGGAGGTATGGATTATGGTGCACCATTGCAATCAATGATAATTAACAGCGGCGTAACTATAGCACCGCAGCCCCCACCACTGCGGGGGGGGGGGCGATGTGCATGTGGGGGCACCGGGGGCTGCGGTGCTATAGTTACACCCCCCCCCCAATCCCCCGCAGACTTACCTATCTCGCTGGTCCCGGCGGCTCCGTTCTTCTGCTGAGGACCACCACAAAATGGCCGCCCCCATATAGCACACAGTTCTCTGAAACTGTCTGCTGAATGGGGGCAGCCAATTTGTGGTGGTCCTCAGCAGAAGAACGGAGCTGCCGGGACCAGCGAGATAGGTAAGGCTGCGGGTGATTGGGGGGGGGGTGCTTGGCAGGGCGGCGGCGGGGAGCCCAAAACGTAGCTACGCCACTGATAATTAAGTCCCTTAAAGCAGTGGTTCCCAACATTGGTCCTCAAGTACCTCCAACAGTTCATGTTTTCCAGGTCACCCGGCAGGTGCACAGGTCCACTCATTATTCACTGACACATTTGTAAAGATCCACAGGTGGAACTAAATATTTGCGATTCTGTGTGAAGACCTGGAAAAGAACTGTTAGGGGTACTTTAGGACCCAAGTTGGGAACCACTGCCTTAAAGTAAGGAGGAAATGTTAACATAGCGTTATTCCTGTAAGAAGCATTTGTATGACAGTTATGTTTATTATGCCTTGTCTCTGTAAGGTGCAGGTGGACTTGTTATGTAGCTCTGCAGCACATCAAACATTCTATCTGCGTCACAAGGCTCAGGATGGCTGCTCACATATTAGTAATTGCATTACAAAAGATTTTCAAAGTACAAAATGCACGTCAGGCGTAGGTAACCTAATCATGGAGTTTAGAAGTACTTCATCTCCTTTACTGCTGACTCAATCCTTATCTCCTATAGACGCCCTGGAGATATACTCTCTGTGTACAATGTTTTGTGTGCTGGTATTCCAAAATGGAACATTATGTCTGGCTATGTTGTCATGGTACCATGCAGCGGGATGTACATGCTCTCATCTAGCTAATGACTCACCATTATTTGTATTACTCAGAACCACTGAGCTCAGACGAAGAAGAGGAGATCCGCGATCATCGAATCAAATGTCTGAATAACCTGGCAGCCACCCAACTCAAGCTTCACCACTTGGATGACGTCATTAATTCCTGCAATGCAGTCCTCGAGATGGATCAACACAATGCAAAGGCACTTTATAGGAAAGGCAGGGTAATGTCACCTTAACATTTTACATATGACTAAGATAAACAGTATATTGTGATGTTGCTTTTTCGCCTTTCAATAATGAGTCATTGTAGGTCATCTAGAGTGAAAGGAAAAATACATTTAAACCTGATTTATCTAAAAGCACATAGCAATCATAATCCCTGTCATTATTACGAATTTTCAAATAAATGATTAGCACAATTAAGTGTTACAGCTTGGGTTTAACTGACCATGTTTGTGCATACCCCCAACTTTCAGTGTCCTCATAGTAGGACATTGGTGCGCACCATAGTCCTGCGGCTTGATCTACAATTCACGTCATTCTGCGAGGCCACGCCCCCATTTTGCTGTTGTTGGGGTATGGCCCATAGGCTCTGTGAGCTTCTAGCCATGCCCCCAGCCCCTCTAGCTGCGGGAATAGACGTCTATTCATCACTACTCAGCAAGTGACAGGAGGGACTCCCAGATGCCCCCTCCCCGTCGCGGGACACTGCCGGCCCCGGGCGGGAAAACCGGGGGCGGCCCAAAAACCTGGACTTTCCCGTGAAAAGTTGGGAGGTATGCCATGTTTGTGTAGCGAGTGATAGATAAAAATTTAATAAATATGCTATATATATTTATATATACAGATGCAAGTTGGCGGCACCCGGAGGCAATGAAGACAAGACACTGCAGTTAGTGATCAAACGTTTTCGATGTATTGATTTCACATCGTCATCAGGATGCAGTACAAGCAAAGTGAACATAACTTTATAGGAAATACCTTCACCACGTGAAAAAACCCAAGAGAGGCTGGTCAGGTGTCAGAGCGCCCACTAGTGACGCGCTCACCTGGTTACCATGGAAACCAGTAAGGTACCGTGAAAAAATGACATAAGGTATAGTGTAACAAAATCGTGAACAATAATCTAAGTACAGTGTGACAAAAAAGGTTAATATGTACAGTGTATCAAAGTACCAAGTGCGGAAAATGTGGCTAAAAGAAATAATGTATAGAAAAGAAAGATGCAACATCGGCTGTTGGCATACGGCGATGCATAAATAAAAGTAAGAGCCTGTCAAGGTAATGGAACGCAACGGACTGGCTACACTGGCGTACACATTTACATATGCATATACATGAGCGGCATAACCTAGACCAAAAGCAGAGAAATACAATACATAAATTGTACAAATAGATTGTACAGATAAATTGTACAGATATGTTGCATGATGCGGGCGTACACACAGAGCGATAAATGAAAAGGCAAAGCAGAAATATGACGTGGGGTAAGTTTAAAGAAAGCAGTGAAGGCCGGCAGACTCATTGAGCCCCTTAGGGGCTAGCGTACCCAGTTCGTGTATCCAGCGAGCTTCTCGCCGCAGCAGACGGAGTGAACGATCACCTCCTCTGATGTTGGCAGGCTCGTGATCAATGATGGTGTAACGGAGTGTAGGGAGACCATGTGCCCTCTCAACGAAGTGTCGCGCTACAGGTTGGTCACTATGACCACTAGCTAAGGCAGCTTTGATCGTGGATTTGTGTCCCGCAATGCGCTCTCTAAGGGTGCGATCGGTCTTGCCGACGTACCCTAATCCACATGGACATGTGATAAGGTAAACAATGTACCTGGTGGTACAGGTTACTCGGTGTCGTATAGTGATGCGTCTACCCGTGTGGGGATGGGGAAAGTCTTTGCCAGTAACAAGTGCCCTACATACAGCACAACCCAAGCACCGATAACACCCCTTATGTTTTTGTAGGAATGTGTTCTGTTCAGACTGTGCTTCCTTAAGGCCACTGATGTCAGTCCTCATAACCCAGTCTCGTATGTTTTTGCCTCTGCTGTAGCACGGCATGATTTTGGTATCATGTAGTCTGAGGTCTGGGTCAGTCCCGACTATGGGCCACAGTTCCTTGGAGATTTTCTGGATTTGGGTACTATGTGAGTTAAAGTGATTAACCCATGGAATCCTTTTGCTGGGTGCTTCCTTTTTGGATGAGGTAAGTGCCCGTTCTCTGCTGATCTTGAGTGCTTTATTTTTAGCTATGCGGAGTTGTTCACTGTTATAACCCCTGGCAATGAAGTCCTGGCTCATCCTGTCTATGTGTCGTATCGCTGCTTCCTGGTCAGAGCAGATCCTAACTGCTCGTAAGAATTGTGAATAAGGGAGCGATAACTTGAGTTTTTCAGGGTGAAAGCTGCTTGCATGCAATGATGTATTACGGTCAGTAGGTTTGCGATATAATTCTGTACTGATCACGCCATTAGCAAGGCTAACCTGTACATCAAGGTAATTGACAGTGTGCGGACTCATGTTATAAGTAAACTGTACGGGGTGTTGGGTATCATTATGAGTGCTGATGAAGGTTTCAAGCGCTGCTTCACCACCTGACCATATCACAAACAGGTCATCAATATACCTAGTATAGAATACAGTGTTATTGGTAAATTCAGTATTGTTAAACATGATATCCTCCTCTACCATATACATGTACGCATTGGCGTACGATGGAGCCACATTCGACCCCATCGCACACCCAGAGGCCTGCAAGTAAAATGCATTGTCGAACATAAAGTAGTTACATGTCAGGACCATCTCAAGCAAGTCCAGTACCAGGTCTACATCAGGTCCAGAGTACCATTGATTGCCATCAATCAAACGTTTAACAGCCCCCACACCCTCCAGGTTAGGGATAACAGTATATAGGCTGGATATGTCCAGGCTGCAAAGAATGGCATCCTTATGTATAGTTCCAATGGAGTCAAGTTTTTTCAGGAACATGGTGGTGTCAAGTAAATGACGGGGGTGGTTGACAATACAGGGCTGCAGGATGGTGTCAAGGTAGGTGGAAATCTTTTGGAACAGGCCACCTCTGGCTGAAATTATCGGTCTGCCCGGGGGGCATTCAAGGGATTTATGTATCTTAGGCAAAGAATAAATGAGGGGCACAGTCGGATTGTTAGTCATAAGGGCAGAGCAAAGTGCTGAGGTGATAAATCCATCTTGGACAGCTCTCTTGAGTCTGTCATTAAGTCGTTTAGCAAATGCTGTGGTAGGGTCAAAGTCAAGTTTGCGATATACATTAGTATCACTCAGTTGTCGGGTTAATTCTGCACTGTAATCAGTCAAATTCTGGATCACAATTGCCCCGCCCTTGTCGGCGGGACGAATAATAATGTCAGTGTAATTAGACAAGTCTTTGAGTGCTTGCATCTCAACAGTGTTAATGTTGGATCGCTTACCCTTCCGATGGTCTGGCTTCTCCATATTCAATTTGACCTTCCGGTCAAGGAGGCGATTGAAGGTCTTGATAGACGGATTGGCCGATGTTGGATCAAACCTTGACCGGGGTTGTAGTTTTTGTAGAGCAGGAGGTAATGGTGTTGTAGCAGCAGATGTGTCAGTCATTCTGTCCTCGGCTTTAGCCCCATGATAAAATTCATGTAGCTTAAGCTGTCGATTGAGTTTGTATTTTTCCACAGTCCACTTCATACTGTCAAGTTTAACAGTTGGCACAAATGACAGGCCACGTTGGAGAATTTGTTCTTCAATCAATGTAAGTGGGTGATCTGACAGGTTGAAGATCATGCTTTCACTTTGCGGTGTAGCGGGGGTCGACCTGCTTGACCTCTTCCACGTCCTCTTCCTCGCTTTTTCTCCCCCACGGCGGGTTCTCCTTCTCTTCCGCGGTGGGTACCAACCCCTAAAGGGGACCTTACAGAAGTGTTATGTTCACCTGTACCTTCTGATTCGCTGTTGGTAGCTTGGTCTTGTGAGGAATCGGATTGCCAAAGTTGTCGGTAGTTCTTTGGTCGGTAGTAGCGATTGCGATTGTGAGGACGTTCGTTGCCACTTGCCCACTGATATACCCGGTTATGTTCGTAGTCGGCATTAACCTTTGCAAGTTTTTCTTTTTTGAACTGTATTAGTTCATTTTTGTAAGTGGCAATTTGGGCTTCAAGCTTGTCAATCCACTTCTGGGAGGTGTCCTGTTGGAATTTGGTGCGGTGTTGTAATTCAAAGGCAGTTATTTTCTCTTTAGAGATCGCCAGTTCACGTGAAGACTCTTCAATAACGAGGAGTAACAGATCAAAACTGCACTTGTTAAGAACCGCTATCCAGCGTTTGCAGAAGGTTGGGTTGGAGCGGCCAATAGTGGGTGCGTTTTTGACACGGAAACCTCTGGGGATCCGTTTATCCTTGTAATATCCGCTCAGGGTTATCCCATGCAGTAGGTAATCAACTTCTTTCTGTTTGAGCCTGACCCAGTCTTTGTACAGATATTGTAAAGGTACGGGTTCAGCAGTTTCACATAGAAGTTCCTGAAACAGGATAGACTCCGCTTCAGCCTCAGAGAATGTCAGTCTGGTGCCTTGGGTTGCGAGGGCTATATTCTCGGTGATGGTACAACCTGGTAGGTCATCGTCAGCTGCGTCCGTCATAGCCGATGTGCAGGACCACAGATGTTGGATAGTGGTGTTTAAGGTGATTCCTGTGGATTTTATAGTTGTAGGGTGCTGTATCCAGATGAGACAGTAGCTGCAGACTGCTGGATCATCAACGATATTTTGCAGGGGGGGAGTAGCACACCTTGTAAGTTCAAATACTGGGCTCCGGTGCCCGTCCTAAGAGACTAAGATAAGTCTCCCCATGTACAGATGCAAGTTGGCGGCACCCGGAGGCAATGAAGACAAGACACTGCAGTTAGTGATCAAACGTTTTCGATGTATTGATTTCACATCGTCATCAGGATGCAGTACAAGCAAAGTGAACATAACTTTATAGGAAATACCTTCACCACGTGAAAAAACCCAAGAGAGGCTGGTCAGGTGTCAGAGCGCCCACTAGTGACGCGCTCACCTGGTTACCATGGAAACCAGTAAGGTACCGTGAAAAAATGACATAAGGTATAGTGTAACAAAATCGTGAACAATAATCTAAGTACAGTGTGACAAAAAAGGTTAATATGTACAGTGTATCAAAGTACCAAGTGCGGAAAATGTGGCTAAAAGAAATAATGTATAGAAAAGAAAGATGCAACATCGGCTGTTGGCATACGGCGATGCATAAGTTCCCAGTTCGTGGATACACGAACTGGGTACGCTAGCCCCTAAGGGGCTCAATGAGTCTGCCGGCCTTCACTGCTTTCTTTAAACTTACCCCACGTCATATTTCTGCTTTGCCTTTTCATTTATCGCTCTGTGTGTACGCCCGCATCATGCAACATATCTGTACAATTTATCTGTACAATCTATTTGTACAATTTATGTATTGTATTTCTCTGCTTTTGGTCTAGGTTATGCCGCTCATGTATATGCATATGTAAATGTGTACGCCAGTGTAGCCAGTCCGTTGCGTTCCATTACCTTGACAGGCTCTTACTTTTATTTATGCATCGCCGTATGCCAACAGCCGATGTTGCATCTTTCTTTTCTATACATTATTTCTTTTAGCCACATTTTCCGCACTTGGTACTTTGATACACTGTACATATTAACCTTTTTTGTCACACTGTACTTAGATTATTGTTCACGATTTTGTTACACTATACCTTATGTCATTTTTTCACGGTACCTTACTGGTTTCCATGGTAACCAGGTGAGCGCGTCACTAGTGGGCGCTCTGACACCTGACCAGCCTCTCTTGGGTTTTTTCACGTGGTGAAGGTATTTCCTATAAAGTTATGTTCACTTTGCTTGTACTGCATCCTGATGACGATGTGAAATCAATACATCGAAAACGTTTGATCACTAACTGCAGTGTCTTGTCTTCATTGCCTCCGGGTGCCGCCAACTTGCATCTGTACATGGGGAGACTTATCTTAGTCTCTTAGGACGGGCACCGGAGCCCAGTATTTGAACTTACAAGGTGTGCTACTCCCCCCCTGCAAAATATCGTTGATGATCCAGCAGTCTGCAGCTACTGTCTCATCTGGATACAGCACCCTACAACTATAAAATCCACAGGAATCACCTTAAACACCACTATCCAACATCTGTGGTCCTGCACATCGGCTATGACGGACGCAGCTGACGATGACCTACCAGGTTGTACCATCACCGAGAATATAGCCCTCGCAACCCAAGGCACCAGACTGACATTCTCTGAGGCTGAAGCGGAGTCTATCCTGTTTCAGGAACTTCTATGTGAAACTGCTGAACCCGTACCTTTACAATATCTGTACAAAGACTGGGTCAGGCTCAAACAGAAAGAAGTTGATTACCTACTGCATGGGATAACCCTGAGCGGATATTACAAGGATAAACGGATCCCCAGAGGTTTCCGTGTCAAAAACGCACCCACTATTGGCCGCTCCAACCCAACCTTCTGCAAACGCTGGATAGCGGTTCTTAACAAGTGCAGTTTTGATCTGTTACTCCTCGTTATTGAAGAGTCTTCACGTGAACTGGCGATCTCTAAAGAGAAAATAACTGCCTTTGAATTACAACACCGCACCAAATTCCAACAGGACACCTCCCAGAAGTGGATTGACAAGCTTGAAGCCCAAATTGCCACTTACAAAAATGAACTAATACAGTTCAAAAAAGAAAAACTTGCAAAGGTTAATGCCGACTACGAACATAACCGGGTATATCAGTGGGCAAGTGGCAACGAACGTCCTCACAATCGCAATCGCTACTACCGACCAAAGAACTACCGACAACTTTGGCAATCCGATTCCTCACAAGACCAAGCTACCAACAGCGAATCAGAAGGTACAGGTGAACATAACACTTCTGTAAGGTCCCCTTTAGGGGTTGGTACCCACCGCGGAAGAGAAGGAGAACCCGCCGTGGGGGAGAAAAAGCGAGGAAGAGGACGTGGAAGAGGTCAAGCAGGTCGACCCCCGCTACACCGCAAAGTGAAAGCATGATCTTCAACCTGTCAGATCACCCACTTACATTGATTGAAGAACAAATTCTCCAACGTGGCCTGTCATTTGTGCCAACTGTTAAACTTGACAGTATGAAGTGGACTGTGGAAAAATACAAACTCAATCGACAGCTTAAGCTACATGAATTTTATCATGGGGCTAAAGCCGAGGACAGAATGACTGACACATCTGCTGCTACAACACCATTACCTCCTGCTCTACAAAAACTACAACCCCGGTCAAGGTTTGATCCAACATCGGCCAATCCGTCTATCAAGACCTTCAATCGCCTCCTTGACCGGAAGGTCAAATTGAATATGGAGAAGCCAGACCATCGGAAGGGTAAGCGATCCAACATTAACACTGTTGAGATGCAAGCACTCAAAGACTTGTCTAATTACACTGACATTATTATTCGTCCCGCCGACAAGGGCGGGGCAATTGTGATCCAGAATTTGACTGATTACAGTGCAGAATTAACCCGACAACTGAGTGATACTAATGTATATCGCAAACTTGACTTTGACCCTACCACAGCATTTGCTAAACGACTTAATGACAGACTCAAGAGAGCTGTCCAAGATGGATTTATCACCTCAGCACTTTGCTCTGCCCTTATGACTAACAATCCGACTGTGCCCCTCATTTATTCTTTGCCTAAGATACATAAATCCCTTGAATGCCCCCCGGGCAGACCGATAATTTCAGCCAGAGGTGGCCTGTTCCAAAAGATTTCCACCTACCTTGACACCATCCTGCAGCCCTATATTGTCAACCACCCCCGTCATTTACTTGACACCACCATGTTCCTGAAAAAACTTGACTCCATTGGAACTATACATAAGGATGCCATTCTTTGCAGCCTGGACATATCCAGCCTATATACTGTTATCCCTAACCTGGAGGGTGTGGGGGCTGTTAAACGTTTGATTGATGGCAATCAATGGTACTCTGGACCTGATGTAGACCTGGTACTGGACTTGCTTGAGATGGTCCTGACATGTAACTACTTTATGTTCGACAATGCATTTTACTTGCAGGCCTCTGGGTGTGCGATGGGGTCGAATGTGGCTCCATCGTACGCCAATGCGTACATGTATATGGTAGAGGAGGATATCATGTTTAACAATACTGAATTTACCAATAACACTGTATTCTATACTAGGTATATTGATGACCTGTTTGTGATATGGTCAGGTGGTGAAGCAGCGCTTGAAACCTTCATCAGCACTCATAATGATACCCAACACCCCGTACAGTTTACTTATAACATGAGTCCGCACACTGTCAATTACCTTGATGTACAGGTTAGCCTTGCTAATGGCGTGATCAGTACAGAATTATATCGCAAACCTACTGACCGTAATACATCATTGCATGCAAGCAGCTTTCACCCTGAAAAACTCAAGTTATCGCTCCCTTATTCACAATTCTTACGAGCAGTTAGGATCTGCTCTGACCAGGAAGCAGCGATACGACACATAGACAGGATGAGCCAGGACTTCATTGCCAGGGGTTATAACAGTGAACAACTCCGCATAGCTAAAAATAAAGCACTCAAGATCAGCAGAGAACGGGCACTTACCTCATCCAAAAAGGAAGCACCCAGCAAAAGGATTCCATGGTTTAATCACTTTAACTCACATAGTACCCAAATCCAGAAAATCTCCAAGGAACTGTGGCCCATAGTCGGGACTGACCCAGACCTCAGACTACATGATACCAAAATCATGCCGTGCTACAGCAGAGGCAAAAACATACGAGACTGGGTTATGAGGACTGACATCAGTGGCCTTAAGGAAGCACAGTCTGAACAGAACACATTCCTACAAAAACATAAGGGGTGTTATCGGTGCTTGGGTTGTGCTGTATGTAGGGCACTTGTTACTGGCAAAGACTTTCCCCATCCCCACACGGGTAGACGCATCACTATACGACACCGAGTAACCTGTACCACCAGGTACATTGTTTACCTTATCACATGTCCATGTGGATTAGGGTACGTCGGCAAGACCGATCGCACCCTTAGAGAGCGCATTGCGGGACACAAATCCACGATCAAAGCTGCCTTAGCTAGTGGTCATAGTGACCAACCTGTAGCGCGACACTTCGTTGAGAGGGCACATGGTCTCCCTACACTCCGTTACACCATCATTGATCACGAGCCTGCCAACATCAGAGGAGGTGATCGTTCACTCCGTCTGCTGCGGCGAGAAGCTCGCTGGATACACGAACTGGGTACGCTAGCCCCTAAGGGGCTCAATGAGTCTGCCGGCCTTCACTGCTTTCTTTAAACTTACCCCACGTCATATTTCTGCTTTGCCTTTTCATTTATCGCTCTGTGTGTACGCCCGCATCATGCAACATATCTGTACAATTTATCTGTACAATCTATTTGTACAATTTATGTATTGTATTTCTCTGCTTTTGGTCTAGGTTATGCCGCTCATGTATATGCATATGTAAATGTGTACGCCAGTGTAGCCAGTCCGTTGCGTTCCATTACCTTGACAGGCTCTTACTTTTATTTATGCATCGCCGTATGCCAACAGCCGATGTTGCATCTTTCTTTTCTATACATTATTTCTTTTAGCCACATTTTCCGCACTTGGTACTTTGATACACTGTACATATTAACCTTTTTTGTCACACTGTACTTAGATTATTGTTCACGATTTTGTTACACTATACCTTATGTCATTTTTTCACGGTACCTTACTGGTTTCCATGGTAACCAGGTGAGCGCGTCACTAGTGGGCGCTCTGACACCTGACCAGCCTCTCTTGGGTTTTTTCACGTGGTGAAGGTATTTCCTATAAAGTTATGTTCACTTTGCTTGTACTGCATCCTGATGACGATGTGAAATCAATACATCGAAAACGTTTGATCACTAACTGCAGTGTCTTGTCTTCATTGCCTCCGGGTGCCGCCAACTTGCATCTGTACATGGGGAGACTTATCTTAGTCTCTTAGGACGGGCACCGGAGCCCAGTATTTGAACTTACAAGGTGTGCTACTCCCCCCCTGCAAAATATATTTATATATATGCACATGGCTGGATTCACAGGTGTACGCAGATCATGCATCTCTCATGGTTGCTTAAGTGCAAACATGTCTGAGTTTAAGCATTCCCTTTATGCAATATCATGCGTACGACTTTGCATATGTGAGCAATGTGCTCTGGTGCATCTGAGCTCGCCTGCATCGGTCACAACATTAAATTCTTAAGCAGCCCCTGTCTGGCACAGGGTGTATCTTGTAACTTTCTTAAGATCTTACAAATGTAGCCAAGAAAAAGATTGCAGCAGGATACTGAAACACGATGACGCTACCATTATACTCCCATGACACCTTTTTCTTTTTGCAAAGACCTTATGTCCCTTCTAAGTCCCCAACTGAACTGCCTATGGATCGTAGAATCCTCCTCAAGTAATAGTGATGTCGTTCTTCCTGAGGCCGAGGTTTTCCTAGGTGATGTTTTATCATTTGTGTGGGGTGAATTCAAAAATAGAAGTCATTTTGCTCAATCAATTCAGGATTTATTTAGCTCTTTCAAGTTTAAAAAAGTTTGTATTTGGAAAATAAATGATAGAATAGTATGGGAATTGTAATGTTTATTGGGTACTTGTGTATTTTGGCGGCGCCACGATGAACGTATCGCATCACATCGCATGCCATGTACCCGATGGCATGCGATGCAACGCGATTTTGACCCCCTATACGATAAAAAATCATATAAGCACCCTAAAGGGTGCTTTTGAGCACCCTAATGGGTGCTTACAATGTTAAATGCACCCCCACGCCACCCCCCCACTATAAACGTGAACCCGAAGCGTGGCGAGCGCAGCGAGCCCGCGAGGGGCGGCGGTACGCGTCCTACGACCTTTTCATACCCCCACTATCCACGTCGGCGTGGAGTTGAGAATAGATTAGTGTGACGAGCGCAGCGAGCCACCGAGCCCGAAGCGTGGCGAGCGCAGCGAGCCCCGCGAGGGGACACGGATACCTTCACAGGTAAACGCGTCCCTTCACGGGCTTCACAGGTATCCACGTCCCCTCGCGGGGCTCGCTGCGCTCGCCACGCTTCGGGCTCGCTGCGCTCGCCACACTATTCTATTCTCAACTCCACACCGACGTGGATAGTGGGGGTATGAAAAGGTCGTAGGACGCGTACCGCCGCCCCTCGCGGGCTCGCTGCGCTCGCCACACTTCGGGTTCACGTTTATAGTGGTGGGGTGGCGTGGGGGTGCATTTAACATTGTAAGCACCCATTAGGGTGCTTATACAATGTTTAATCGCATCGAATCGTATGGCATTGTATGCCATGTACAATGGCATACAATTTGAAAATTGTATGCCATCGTGCACTATCGTACGATATCGCGTCGCATCGCATACCATCGTATGCGTTATGGTATGCGATGCGATGGGCGCCACCAAAATACACAAGTACCGTTTATTGTATCAAATCAGCCTTGTACTCAAATATAACTACAGTTATTCTGGAGTACATCTCTCTTGAGGCACCAGCAACAGTCCGCAATCCTATTCACATCCCAGCGGCCCTGGCACCTTTATTCCATCACTCGAATGTCTTGATGAAAGCGCTGTCCTTGTTCCTTGTCATTAACGACTGCATTGATGCCGGATCACGGCAGAATGGGCCCGACTTAAGAAGCTGTCGGGCCCGTTCTGCCGATAATGGCCGTGGATTGTTGTTATCCCGGCCGCAGATCGACAATCCGAAAACCTTTTTCGCGGCCACGCCCCCTTTGAGCCCATCGGCAGGCAGGACATTGAATGCTGTCGGTTGTTATGCGGTCGATCTGACCGCAAAGGGGCCTGTCGATACCCACCGACAGCCGTGATCCCACATTGCATACCCCCCTTTGTCTTATAAGTTTGCCGTGCAGAAATAACATTCAGTAGTACTGTATCTAGTCTTTGCCCAACTTCTCTCTATTGAGCAACGGGCAGTAACAGATCGCTCAGCACACATCGCTGGTGCAGCGCTGTGGGCTGTATGCACATATCAGACTACATTTGATAAATTATAATATATATATATATATATATATATATATATATATATATATATATATATATATTATAATTTCCAAACTATTATATAATTTATTTATACGAAATATGAACTTTTTTAAACTTGGGAGAACTAAAAACCCTGACCTGAATTTATTTATTTAGTTACAGTTTCTTATATAGCGCAGCATATTCCGTTGCGCTTTACAATGGTAGACAGTGATAAAACAAACTGGGTAACGACAGACAGATTTGGAGGTTAGAGGGCCCTGCTGCAAGCTTACAATCTATAAGGATGAGCAAAATTACTTACTTTTAATTCACCATGTATAAAAGATCACCTATGAAAAGTTGAACTTAAAAAATGACGCAGAGCAGTGTTGCCGCAGTCACCTCTGTATCTTATACTAATGCAGCACATAATTCATATATATATATGTGGTGTGTCCGGCACTCCTCGCTTGCTGGTGATGATAGGGGCCCGGGTGCCTTTCCCTGTGGCTGTGCAGCCACCAATACAACCTCCAAAAACGCAGGCGTCACTCCGGGACTTGTGAATCAAAATGTGAAGTTTATTGTTCTTCTAAACGGTCTACGCCGTTTCGGGCATTCACCCTTCGTCAGGACCAGATGAAGGGTGAATGCCCGAAACGGCGTAGACCGTTTAGAAGAACAATAAACTTAACATTTTGATTCACAAGTCCCGGAGTGACGCCTGCGTTTTTGGAGGTTATATATATATATATATATATATATATATATATATATATATATATATATAAATCTCCATATATGCCGGGACTCCAATAGTTCTTTGCAACTTGATTAGTGCACTCCACTCCCATAAGTATTGCTCCAATAAACAGAGGCACACAATCCAAAGATTTTTCACAACAAGTGTATTGGGCAAAAGCACATCAAATGCACATCTAGCGCTTTCAGGGGTCACAGCCCCCGTCCTCAGGATGACAGCCCACAGAAAAATGTGTGATCAATTGCATTACTTCCACCAAACAAATATATAGACACCTTGATTACTCACCTGTCCCTTGGAGCGGCGTCCAGAGCTGCCCATCCTTCCTGCAGGAGGATGGGCAGCTCTGGACGCCGCTCCAAGGGACAAGCCCCGCGAGGGGCAGCGTTTTACTTTACATGTATTACGCGTCCCCTCGTGGGGCTCGCTGCGCTTGCTACGCTTCGGGCTCGGTGGCTCGCTGCACTCGCCACACTATATAAAATCAACTCCACGCCGACATGGATAGTGGGGGTATGAAAAGGTCGGAGGACACGTACCGCCGCCCCTCGCGGGCTCGCTGCGCTCGCCACACTTCGGGTTGACGTTGATACTGGGGGTGGCGTGGGGGTGCATTTAACATTGTAAGCACCCATTAGGGTGCTTATACAATTAAAAATCTTATAGGGGGGCCAATTAACATTTAAAGCACCCATTAGTGTGCTTATACAATTTAAAATCTCATCTCCTCTCATCTCATTGTATGCCATTGTATGCCATATACAATGGTATACAATTTTAAATTGTATAAGATCGGGTCCCATCGCAGCACATCTCATCTCATTGCATATCATATTAAGCCTTATGGTATGCAATGCGATGGGCGCCGTGATAATACACAAATACTGCAAAGTGTTATCTGGGTTCAGCATTGGCACACCTGCATCATTAGGGCTGATGAAGAGGATCCGGAAGGATCCCTCTCCTAAAAACGTAGTGAAAAATGAGCCTATAGGCTACGAACGTCCGACTTGCATAGCCGGGCTACTATTGAAGTTGGTAATGGATTGACCATGGCAGATTTCAGATATATCTGCTTCAGTCTCTCCTTGTTTTATATATGGTACTTAGATTTATTATAATGGCTTTAACCCTTTGAGTGCTAAGTGAATTTGTCAAAATAGGTGTGAAAATTGATAAGCATTATATAACAAATGTGAGTGACACTGGCATTTTTAGCTGATATTTTGTGCATCTCTCACAGATGTTGGCACTTAAAGGGTTAATAAATATGCCCCTGAATGTGAAGTAGGTATCACTGTACTTAAACTAGTGGGCAAATAGTTCTTATCTACGTAGATTTATTTATGGTACTTGTGTATTTTGGCGGCGCCCATCGCATCGTATACCATAACGCATGCGATGGTATGCGATGCGACGCGATGTCGTTGGTTAGTGTACGATGGCATACAATTTTGAAATTGTATGCCATTGTACTTGGCATACGATGCCATACGATGCGATGCGATTAAACATTGTATAAGCACCCTAATGGGTGCATACAATGTTAATTGAACCCCTACGCCCCCCCCCCACTATAAACGTGAACCCGAAGCGTAGCGAGCGCAGCGAGCCCGCCAGGGGCGGCGGTACGCGTCCACGACCTTTTCATACCCCCACTATCCACGTCGGCGTGGAGTTGAGAATAGATTAGTGTGGCGAGCGCAGCGAGCCACCGTGCCCGAAGCGTGGCGAGCGCAGCGCGCCCCGCGAGGGGACGCGGATACCTGTGAAGCCCGCGAAGGGACGCGTTTACCTGTGAAGGTATCCGCTTCCTCTCGCGGGGCTCGCTGCGCTCGCCACGCTTCGGGCTCGGTGGCTCGCTGCGCTCGCCACACTAATCTATTCTCGACTCCACGCCGGCGTGGATAGTGGGGGTATGAAAAGGTCGTAGGACGCGTACCGCCGCCCCTCGCGGGCTCGCTGCGCTTACCACGCTTCGGGTTCATGTTTATAGTGGGGGGGGGGGGCGTGGGGGTGCATTTAACATTGTAAGCACCCATTAGGGTGCTCAAAAGCACCCTTTAGGGTGCTTATACGATTTTTAATCGTATAGGGGGTCAAAATCGCGTCGCATCGCATGCCATCGGGTACATGGCATGCGATGCGATACGATACGTTCATCGTACGATGTACATCGGGGGCGCCGCTATAATACACAAGTACCTTATTTATTATCAGAGAAGTGCAGCATTTTAATTGGCCGCCGCGTCCTGGGATGAATAAGCCTGCGCTCCAGGACCTACTTTGTTCACCACACTGAGCCCAGTGGAGGCAATTGGGGGGCAACATGAGCTGCTCGGGCCCTTCCAGAGGTCAGGGCCCGGGACAGATATACCCACAGCACCCCCCTATTGGTGGCCCTGCCCATGGGTCAGATGTATCAAGATTCAAAAGTAATAAAAAAAGATAGAGAGTGATAAACAACCAGCCAATCAGCTCGCAACTGTCATTTTTTAAACCCAGCTTGAGATTTGGCAGTTAATTGACTAGTTGTTTACAACTCTCCATTTTTTTTTTACTTTGCTGGGAAGACACATGCGCATATGGATGCTTTGTAGAACAAATGTCTAAGATGCCCTTATGTTTGTATTTCTATCAGGTTCTTTCAGAAAGAGGAGAGTATGAGGAAGCCATGTCTGTCCTAAAACAAGCTCTTACACTGGAGCCCACAACAAAGGTAAGTCACAGAGCATGGAACAGGAATACAACGTTATGTTTATGTTCATAGTTTGGGATAGGCAAATATCACAGCAAATGAAAAACAAAACAAATTAAATATTTAAATGATAACTATGGATTAGTGCAGTGGCGTAACTATAAATTTTGCTCCCCCCAGCCAAAAAAATTATTGCGCCCCCCCCCCCCCCCCCCATGGAATTTTGGTAAGGCAAAAAATGAATACACACAATGAATACACACAACCAGCAGACAGCAACAGAGATAGTCAATTTTTTCCGATAATCGTCAAAAATCGGTCGATTATCGATAAAAATCGGCCGATATATCGGTCAGAAATAGGGCAATCGGCCAAAACATCATTCTAGTGTGTGGGGGCTATTAGTTCTACTAGTTCTCACATGTGTTTGTCACTTATCTCTATGCTAAATGAGTGAATTCCCCCCCAAAAAAACACAAAGCCCAAAACAAGCTGCTGGAAAATATAATTAAAATAAGCCCCCAAACAAGCAACCCGCCACCCTAATATGAAATAAGCAACTGAACTACTCACAAAGATAACAAGCACAAATCCGCTTGTTATAAGCTGAGACTTGGAAGCGTGCCTCACTGCCTCTGCTCAGCTTCCCGGCTCCTCTCCAGCGTGGCCTCTCCAGCGTGTGACGTCATCACGTCACACGCATAGGAAAAGCTGAGGCAGGGTAACCAGCAGTCATTGCTGCTTACCTGTCACTCTCCATGTCAGGCCACGCCCCCCGCCCTCTCATTTGAACGCAGCCCGCCCGCCTACCCATTGGACAGCATCATGTGACAGTCTGACAGTGATTCTGTCAGACTGTCATGGCGGCGCCCGTGCTGTGTCGGCGCGACAGCAGCGCTGCACCGCACACATAATGTGACACAGCAGGCAGCTCAGTGCGCCGGGCGGGAGCCGGCGGCCTGGCGCCCACGCAGCCTCCGCTCCCCCAAGCAGTGGTGGGGGCTGCCTTGCGCAAATTACGCCACTGAATTAGTGCTGTTAGATGATGGCGTGAGGTGAGCAAATGTTTACATGGATGATGTGGAGATTTGTTTGCAACATATTTAGTGCTGGAAACATGGTTATAACAATGATCACTCTGCAAGCGTGGCAATCCTTGCGAACAGATTTTGGGCAGGATGCACTAAACAGCTTCAGCATTCCTCTTGTGTATAGTACTTGCGTGCAGGGCTGCCATCACAAATTGTGGGGCCCAGGACTGACAAAATGGGCAGGGCCCCCATAGGGAAAGGTGGGGCACATAGGTGGGCGGACCTGTGGATAATGTAGGTGGAGCTACAGCGGGAGCATAGCATGTTTGTGCTGTATGAGTTCTGCCGCTGAATTGTGTTTGTTTTATATGTTCCATATATATGTAGCACTGGAAGCCTGATAAAACTACCACAAAGCTGCAATCTGAGGTACCTAAAGCCCCAACCCCCCCTTATATACATAAATGTCTATCACCCCATCCACCCCTTATATACCTAATACGTATTACCCCCCCCACACACACACCCCCTACATACAGTACATGAATACCTATCATTAAATCCCACATAAAGGTTATATAGTATTTATCTACAGTATACTCCCCCCCCACACAAACACACACACACACACACACTTATTTTATACTTTATAATACATAAAATACCTATAACACACCTTATTTAATTCAGTGTTCTCCCCAGATTTTTTTTTACAGCTGGGTGGCATCAAAAAGTAGCCAGGTAGGGACGTCACAATAATAAAATGTTTAAATCGTGACCATAATATCATAAATAATAAGAGGATAATATGAAATAACTATGAAAATTAATAAAAGGACAAAATAAATGGGGAAAAAAGACAAAATAAAAAAAATACTAAAAATAATAATAAAATATAAGTAAAAATGAATGCAGTCTTAATTGGCACCTGTGGAAATGTAAGGATTAATACACTTAATGAACAGCCACGGAGTGCGGTCTCCCTGTTGAGAGGAGGAGGCGGAGCTTCTCACAAGCTCCCGGAGAAGAAGCAAAGGAGGACCATTGTCTCTATCTCTGGCTCTATCTTAAAGAGACAGCAGCGGTGCTGCAAGTATAACAATTCTGCCATCCGGGCCCCATTCTTGTTGGGGCCTAGTACTCATTTACCCCCAGACCCCCCCCCCCCCCCCCTAATGGCAGCCCTGCTTGTGTGCAATAAACTGAGCAAATCCAGCAATGCGTACTTCACATATCTGAACACTGCTCACCTGAGCTGGAGGATCCAGGAGTAAACATCCATCTATCTATCTATCTATCTATCTATCTATCTATCTCACTCCATGTCTCTCACTGACACCCACTCTCTGACAATGGCGGGGGCCCTTTCAAACTGTTGCTATGGGGTCCAGAAAGTTTTTATTATGCCCCTGTTTGCATGCATTTGTTTCCTTAGCATGCGCAGTGAAAATTCCTGCAACATATTCAAGGACAGACCGAGGCTCTATAACAGCACCTGCATTTTACTGTGCATGGGCGCGCATTACAAGGGAATGTGGTCATGACTTGGGCCAGCCCTTGTCTCTGTGTGCCCTGCTGCTGGACCAGCTCATTAGGCCATGGGCACTTCTGGCATTTGCCAGGAAATGCTAGATGACAGGTCTGGCCCTGAACTTCTGCTACATCAGCTGGTTTAGCACTCGGCCCCTGTGATGTTATTATGCATTCTGCATATGGAGAAACCTGACATGAGATCTACAGACTATAGGGGGACCAGATTGTGGGCCTTATTCTGGTCGTAATTTTCCGAATTCTATCGGATGGCGTTTTTTAACCTTCTGCGCATGCGTGGGCAACGCTATGCGCATGTGCCATGCACGGTCTCCGTACTCGTTCTCACTAATACCGTACAGAAAAGTGCACCGCATTCACTCTGGAAATATGGGCGTAATATGGGCGTCATTCGGAAGTACACAGGGGCGTAGTTTCAAACTGGGCTAAACTGGGCGTAAACATGGGCGTACACGAGGGAGTGCACTAATTCTGGTAGGCGTGCATTCGGACTGAACACCGACTGCAAACGAACCAAAAGGCAGAAAATATGCGGTCTCCATAAGCAAGTATTGCTTTGCGGATACCACTCGGTCATGCGCTAGGCATTCGGAACGCCCAATTAGTACGCCCGCACCTGAACCAATGTCAGCTGAACACAATACAATCCACTCCTCTACTCATTACTCATTAATTACACTCTTGTCATTGCTTCAATTGGAACCATTGCAGCTTAAATGGACCATTACAAAACACACAAATCTATGCTGAAAGCACGGCAGCATTTTTTACACACATTTACACTGCAAGCAATGGACAGAACTTGCTATCACTAATATAAATATCCATGTCACTTTTACATTCACCAATAACAGCACACATTTGGGGATCAAATTAAAAATTTATTACAGTTAGGGAAACCATAAAATTTTAAGAGCATGTTATTTCGGTGCGTACGGGCAGGTTCCTGTCCGTTCTGACGCTGTAAGACCGTGCAGATGCTGTAAGACCGTGCAGAATATGTGTGTGTCCACCGCACACGCAAGGTTTGGATGTCGTCCGTAAACACGCCCTCTTCTTAAAGTGTGAGTCCGTCTGAATGCGGAGGACCGGTGTGCGTTTCTTCGTACGATGTCCGCACAGCGTGTCGTGCGGTACGCTCCGAAAGAATTCGGAAATTTACGCACCAACCAGAATAACCTCCTGTATTATCATGGTACAGTAGGTGTAAAGGAGAAATGCATTACAACCACCCACCAGGAAAACACTGGGTTGACGTGGCCATACATCTACAGATTGATTGTCAGATTGGGCTGGTTAGAACAAAAACCTGGTAATATCTGAATGACAGCTTTTGGCAGTTTCCCAGCATTTCAAAGCAAATGGTCAACTGTCATTTGCTCTCATCCATTTCCAGGATTTTGTTCCAACCAGCCCAATCTGACAATCGATCTGTAGATGTATGACAAGCTTTACACATGAAATCAAGGACAACGATTAAATGGGATCTGCATGTTCTGAATCTGGATTTCCGCCAGTGGAAGGATAGCCTAATGAAACTAGAGACCAACCTAAACCATCATTTTATGCTTCTTAGATTTTCCTTATAAACTTGTTCAGACATAGCTGATATCATGGGATATTAATAGAGACAGGATTATATGCAACATAAAAAGCTTGAAATATGCATGCAAATATGCATGAAAAAGACTTAAAATATGCATAAAAAGTCTTAAAATATGCTACATTAAATAATAATAAAAAAAAAATATTTTTAACTTATTTATTTAAAAATCAGCATACAATTAGTTGCAAACAAACCTCAAAAATAGGCCCACAGCATCTGCAGATGTCTAGTGCTATACACAGGATTTTTTCCCTTCCTGGCTGCTACAGCAGACCACAGCGTCCAAAGCTCTTCTTGCATCAACTACACTGACCCTCATCTCCAGCACCGATGGATCAAATGTCAGCATAGCATGTGAGGGCGGCGCAGTGGAAGGCTTCCTCCCTGCGCTGCATACTCACTGTGACACGGCATTTCCTCCGCGCCGCGTGATGTCACAACCCTTCTGCCCGCCTCCTCTGCTGCAGAAGTCTGTCTCTTGGTGTAGTCCCAGGCCAGGGGTAGGCAAAGGTTCAGGAGCTTCATAATGGAATCCGCCCCAACTGACTTTTATCAACAGGGATTGGCAGCCTGGAGCAGTGTCCGACATAGCGTACATCCAAGGTTCCCCACACTGCGCACATATGGCCCCAGCCTGCACACTCTACCACTACCTGGCCAGCAGCAGCAGGGCAAAGCAGTGCTGTGACTCGTAGGTGGAAAGGGGGCAGGGCCAAAAATATGCACCATCACTAGATTTTAGGTAAAATATGCAATAACTAGTGAGAATGGGCAAAATATGCAAATGCATATGCAAATATGCAAATGCATATAATCCTGTCTCTAGATATTAATTTCCACTTGATGGAAACAATAGCCTGATTTTCCAGAACATTTCTACACTATATGACAAGAACAAAAGAGTTGGGGTAAGCCTGAAATACAGGAACCTTTTACATCATCCTTCTTTAGCAGATTAATATTTTATTACTTGTGAATACTATGACAGCATTGGTCTCTACATTAACCGCAGACCTCTTTGGATGCACTACGGCTGCAAAATGTCAGTGATTGAGGGTCTGCTGCAGTTTGGGAGAATGGGTGTGCTCGGGGGGTTAGGGTGGCTCGCAAAACGGAGACATGTTGTCACTGTTTGAAGGGATGATCCAAGGTCTTTGTAGGAGCTGCAGCAACCAGCTTGCTTGACCCAGTGATGTCCCAGGTGATCCAGGTGATGCAGCCCAGATCACTAATACAAGTAGGAGGTGCCTCATGCTGCATTGACATGCTAGTGCACAGGTTCTCAAAGTCGGTCCTCAGGACCCCACACAGTGCATATTTTGCAGGTCTCCTCACAGAATCAAGTGAAATGATTTGCTCCACCTGTGTGTCAGTCAGTAATGAGTGCACCTGTCGGGTGACCTGGAAAACGTGAAATGTGTGGGGTCCTGATGAGAACCACTGTACTAGCGCATCACCGATGTGTCCATGTAAGTAAGATTGCACCTCCAACCACATATGAATCAGACCGTTTGTCCGGAAAGCTGGGAAAACATTCTCCAGGACAGCTCAGTATTCATATGTAGCTGGAAACTTTGGAAATAAGTCCACTATATTTCTCAATATACAATATAATATCTTCAAAAGAAAAAATACAGTATGCTAAAAGTAAGCAACACTGGTCTTTTATACAACTTGGAAACAACATTATAATGTACAGTTGTTGTATTATTCATACAACAAACACCACATACTGTAGGTGAATTAGGGGGCATATCTAGGACAGGATTGGCCAACTGGCATGTCTTTCAGATATCAGAAGGACCGATGGACAGATGGGCCAGTCTGGCAGCAGGGTTTCTAAAAGACATGGCTGTGATGTTATGAGGTTACATCATGCAGCTGTGTATTTGGTGAAACATTGGTGTGTGGAAGGCATCTGCAGGTGATCCAATTGGCAGCAACAATGGATTAACCTCTGGCAGGATGGCGACCGCAATAAGCCAAAACTGCGGTGAACACGATGGCAAGATGGTGGCACATCCAGATGAGAGATCCTGCAGAGCCATTGGCCACAGAAACCAGCAAAGGATGCTGGACAAGTCCCTGAAACCATATGAGAAGCCCCTTTCCCCGGTGAGGGATACCATTGCAGAGTCTGACATGATTGTAGTATGTTTCGATGTTACATTTTACCTCCCTGCCTCAAAAACGTGATCAGCAGGATACAAATTAAAATAAATACAAAACAAAACAAGCTCATCGTTCACTTTGAAAGTTGCTTTAAATTTTGGCAACATTTCAATAGAATGGCGCTTCACACCACACCTCAGACCGACCCAGGTTATTGCCTGGTTGGGGAAGTGTCGACCTGGGTTGAGGTGAGGTGTGAAAGCACCAAAGCTTATAACCCGGGTCAACCAACCCGGCAATTCGACTGGGATTATAAAAAGGGTTGAACCTGGGTCACACTCTGCATAATGGGACACCATTTTGAAAGCTCTGGACCCAGGGTGGTGCCGGGTCAGACCCAGGATTGAGATCCCGGGTCCGATCTGGCATTGCGATGTAAAAAGTCTATGGGGGAAATTTACTAGGCACAAATGGCTACAAATATGCCTATTCGTAGCCAGTTGTGGCCGTAAATTTGTATTTTCCGATATACAGCCATTTGTATTCGTATTCCATGGTATGCATATTCACATTTTACAAATATGAATGCATATGCCATTGAAAGAATATGAATACAAATCACCATATGTAACATATTGCCAGTTATTGTCCCGAAAATACGCCTGAAAAATACTCCTCATTTTCCAGGCGTATTTGGCTGAAGCCTGCACAGATCAGTCAGATCTGTGCAGGCTTCAGTGTGTAAAAATAGACAAAATAAATAAATAAAAAAACAGACGACCGGTTTCCTCCGCCCGGCAATTACCAGCCCCGGGCTGAAAGATCGTGGTCCTTGTTTTAGAAATTCAGGGCTAAAACCAAATAGTGTTTAAACTAACACCAGGCAAAAGGGCCAGTCCTGGTTTTCAAAATACGGGGGACAAAATGAGAAGGGGTAGAACCAGCACCGGGCCCAACAGCCAGCAGGGTAATGCCACAGCCGGGCGACACATTATATAAGTCCCTCCTAGCCAAAGCATTTACCCCCTGACCGGTCAGCTAGGGCATGGACCCTGGGGGAGTGGGGGACCCCCAATAAAGGCCCCCCTCCAGAATTAACCCTGCATGGGCTGAAATGCGGTGGGCATTGGGCTGATGCTTTAAGTGTAAAATTAAAAAAACACTATTGTGCAATGTTGTGGAACCACAAGTCCCAGCAAGCCTGCACTGCATGCAGGGACTTGGTGAACCACAAGTCCCAGACCAAGTCTGCGAAACTCACCTCCTGATTGGCTGCTAGACAGCCAATCGCACACTTTGGGGGAGGAGCAGTGGCTTCTGTACAGCATAATTTTTATTTTGCCTCTCTTGAGGATGTCTACATCGAATGAAGCAGACATATCTTTGCCGGAGGTCTTGGAGGGTATAATTTCCTTACACAAGACAAGGGGACAGACCTGCTGTGGATCCTACAGGTAAGTATAGTACCCGGGCTGACCAGTCAGGGGGTAAATGCTTTGGCTGCAGGACCCTATATAATAAGTTTACCCCGCCTATGGCATTACCCTGCTGGCTGGTTGGGCCTGGTGCTGGTTCTCAAAATACGAGGGTCCCCTACTCATTTTGTTCCCCATATTTTGGGAACCAGGACCGGCCCTTGAGCCTGGTGCTGGTTTTTGAAATTATGGTTAAACCGTGAAGTTCTAAAACCAGGATTGGTTTTGAAAATGATTTATGTATTTATTCTATTGTTCTATTGTTTACACACGGTAGCCTGCACGGATCTGACTGATCTGTGCAGTGTGTCGATTCATATTTCCTCCTCCAACAGGACAATGACCCAAAGCACGCCTCCAGATTATTCAAGAACTATATAGTAAATGTATAATCAGGCGCAGCGAATCTAATAATAATTAATAAATAGTATAAAAAGACCACAGCTTTTATGATGCTGCTCCCAAAAGATTAAAGAAATCTAGACCTAAAAAAAAAAATTTTTTTAAAGAGAGCGCACTGTGTTGATCTAATTAAAAATGTATTCAGTAAAAACATATGTAAATACCTATTTAAAGACATACACATAGGATATCATCCTTCAATGGACCAATTCATAGAGCAATTTGTTAATTAATAAAAAAATCAATTCATTAAAAAGTCCAACAGTATCCACTATATTCCTATCATTCGATCGGTTTCCTTTGATAGGAATATTACCGGCTAGTAATATTCGAACAGCAATATTTCAAACAATTATATATATATGGGGAGCTCCCAATTTATTTTGTAGATTCCAGAAGTTATTTAAATGTTGTGAAGGATGTCCTTTAAAATATATTGCACCTTTGGTTCACAATAGCGGCAATATAAAAAGCAATGTTCCTTCTATTCCTGCAAGGGTATAATCAGCTTGTAATTTAATAGTAATATTACTGGCTTGTACTGCTTGAGAGTGCGGTGATAACAACCACTGGGGCAGATGTATTAAGCCTTAACAAGAGATAAATGCAAGTGTGATGAGGAGAGATAAACGTCCAGCCAATCAGCTGCTAACTGCCATGTTGCCGTGTTTGGAAAAAAGTCAGTAAGGAGCTGATTGGCTGGACGTTTATCTCTCCTTATCACAATTGAATTTATGTCTTGTTAAGGCTTAATATATCTTCCCCAATGATAGATCTGCTTCCACCTGCTTTGCTCCGATGTGAGGGGAGCCGGTGCCGGGAATAGATGCAGTGGTGGTGGTTCCGCTGACAACCAGCATAGCTCCGGTGGATTGGAAGCCGGCGCTGGGAGCTGACTTGGTCACATGATGCATGATACCTCACAAGCGTCTAGATGGAATTAGACGTCAATCACCGCAACGAGACCGGCCGCCTCTTGCTGCCAAAGCCACTGCAGATCTCTCCACTTGTGCAGCTGATCAGGCAGGTGTTTCCAAGCAAAGGAATAGCCCAGATCAATGTAAAATTTGGTTGAAGGAATGGTGGATATTTTGGACCCAAATGTATGGTAACTTGACGCGTTTCTCCGTCCAAACTATACTGATGGTTTCCTCAGAAGATCTTAGTTTGGTTTCTCTCTTTGCACAGGTTACATCTGCTCCACCTGCAGTGCACATGGTTTTGCCCATTTTCCAAACAAATTTGTACTGAGCTCAGATCTGAATAAGGCCCTGTGTGCCGTGGCTCCCTGGGGTGCCTCGGGACACTTGCAGGGGTGCCACGGGTTGGTGGTCCAGGACCAATACAAATTATTTATGATCAATTATTTATGGACAAAACCAGTGCTGGTGGCTGTCAATCATAAAATATGTGTACAAACAGAAGCAACCCTGCTCTTTAACACATAACTGAACCTAAGAAGCACATATAAACACAATCTACTTAATTTTATATATATATATTTTTGAGCCTAGGGGTGCCGCGGAAAAATTGTGATGCTCTATGGTGCCGTGATTCGAAAAATATTGGGAACCCCTGCAGTAGAGTATGATGTTGAAGAATTTGCATACTAATGTTGCAGTGTGCTACGTCTGTCTATAGTGTGAAGCAGTAGACCTACTCAAACAGGTGTGGTATATGGTCCCGACAGTCGGGATCCTGACAGTCATTAGCCCGACGTTGGGATCCCGACTGGCCAGACTCAGACAGCGGGTCAAGCGCAACAAAGCCCCTTGTGGGCTCGCTGTACTCGCCACGCTGTGGGCACGGTGGCTTGCTGCGCTCGCCACCTATTCTATTCTCCCTCTATGGGGGTCATGGACCCCCACGAGGGAGAATAGCTGGTGGCCGTCGGGACCCCAAGTGTCGGTGGGTGTCTGCCACCCACTCAAACTCCTTTCCCATCAGCTAGAGAAAGAGATATACAGATATAGATATATATAATCACTAACCAGAACCTGTAACTTCTGGGTAGGAATATACGCTACCCAGTAGGACCGCTAGCATCTGTCTCCTCCAAGGCAGCAGCCATACCATACGGATGGCCAGACCCATTGGAATCTGCCCCCACAGCACCGGCTCCTTCGATTTTGCTTGGGCTGCAGTGCCATTGTTATACCACTGCCTGGAACAATGCTTAGGTCCAGATATATGAACCATCAAAAAGTGGAGAGTGATAAACTTCCAGCTAGTCCGCTCCTACCTGTCGTTTTTCAAACACAGCCTGTAACGTGGCATTTAGGAGCTGATTGGCTGGCTGTTTATCATTCTCCATTTTATCACTTTCTGGCACTTAGTGTTCAGCTTGGGTTGCTTACTTTTGTAAAATCATGATGCCACATGTGCGTTGGCAGGTAGCATAGGGGCGGCCTACAGTGGGTCTTAAATTCCTCTGCAAAAGCCCTAGTTAAAATATTCTACTTGTGTTCCTTAAAACCAAACATTGGGTGGGATGTGCATCCCGCCACACATCGGAATCATACTAATCGCATATGTATTACCATATGCAATTAGTATCACAAAGGGCAGCTCTTGCGATAAGAGCTGCCCTTTGTGAAGCGGCTCTCCCCCCTCCTACTGTGTCTGGCAGACATCTGCAGGGGCTGCTGGGCTCCGCCTCCTCCTCCCTTCACCCGGAAGTGGTGCAGGGAGAAGGTCACTGGTCCGGGTAGCACAGCAGGATGCTGCCTGGACAGAGGTGAGGGGGGAGGTAGCATGGATTGGCAGGGGTCATGCGGGGCGGCAGGGGATCCTGCCCATAGGCTTCTATGGGGTTATGCCAGCTAGAGCTGGTGTAACCCCCCACGGCGAAGCACCTGCGGTGGGGCTTTATTGCATATGAAATGTGGTAAAACCCTGATTACAGGGTTTTTACCGTATTTTCAACTTCGTACATCCCGCCCAATGTGAGATCTGGTCATTTTAATATTTCTTGGCCTGCTCTCTTGCCAAGTCAGTGATAGTTTATGATTACTGAATAGATGACTACAAGAATGACTTATGCTAACATAATGACTTGTTTCCACTCAGGCAATTCATGCAGAGCTTTCCAAGCTGGTAAGGAGACAAAAAGGACAGCCTGAAATCACTAAATCCCCAGGGAGACCTAAACCCAAAGCTCATCTTAAGCTTAGAGATGACTTAAATCCTCTTATTCGTCGCAGCACAAAGCAGAGGGTAAGTTATGTGTCTCCCTTGTCAAATCCCAACTAGCCTGTCATTTTATGTCCTTTTTGTTTTGTTTACATATTCCAAATGCAAAATCCAAATAAAGTACAAATAAAACCCTTATTCAACTAATAAACAAATAATGCACACTACAATGCTATTAACTTTTCTACTGCCTTCTGGTGCTAGAAAATTTTTTATTATCTATGAAATTTGGGTTCAGTGTTCTAAATCTTAATAACAAAAAGGACATACATTAAAAATAGTATTTAATAAAATTGCTTTCAGGGCTTAGCAATGTGCATATAGGTTTTTTAATGCAGATCAATGATTCTGAAGAGATAAAAAGATCCTCTTATTGAACGAACAAAACGGTCAATCAGACAATGTTATCAGTCCAACGCGTTTCGGCATATAGTTGACTTCATCAGGGGTACATCAGTTGTATAGGATGATCACCCAATATTCTTATATGGAATGGGATTCCTCAAAAGGATATGGTGGTCCTACACACAATAATCCTTTGGATGATATTGGTAAGTGGGACTGGTAACAATGGTAATCGACCTTCAGTAGATCTTCAAAGTTTAGAAGGGATGTAATCATTCAATTGGTGAAGCTGGGCGCTAAGAGGTTCGTCAGTAATCAGCAATAATATAGTGGTCCAGTAAGGAAGGTGTGCACAGTTCAACTCCGGAGATTTAATGATTTAAAAAGAGTAAACACATTTGTTTGACAATAAATGGCTTCACCCAACCACTAACCATGAGTGAAAGAAAAGTTTGTGAGTTATCATTCATATTCTGTGACAAATGGCCAGAAAATCACAAATTCTGCAAGGGTATGTACACGCGGCACTCGGGAGACTGATGCAAGCAATGCACACTTGTATTAAGTGTGGGTCAAACTATCTTTATGGACTAATATTTCAGGGCCACACATGTCCCTTTGTAAAGGTGAAATAACGTTCTCACATCAAGATCTATCTTGCCCATGATCAGCAACTTGAGGCTGCAGCTACGACCAAAATGGCAGTTCGGTTGGGCGGCGTTTTTCCGGCTCGATCTTACCGAGCCAAGCTGAATCGGGTCTTATATTATTATGCAAAAATGTGCATGTAGGTTCATTTCACTTGCAGGTCAGATTTTGTGCCATACAGAAACCAAATTCCACATGTGTGGTATGAATTAAACTAGGTTCCCATTATACAATTATTGTGCCTATTTGCACAAAATCGGGTGATTTGTCCTGTTTTTTGATGTAAGGTTTAGGAGTTAACATTTTGGGCAAACGCATATAAAATGGTCCAATTTGATTATCGAATCAGTCAGTCTTGACAGAAGATAATCAGATTTCGCTTTATTGGCCAGGTATACTTGTGTATACTAGGAATTAGATTTGGTTTGCTGTGCAATGGCCAGGGTGGGAACAAGTAAACAGTAACAGTACAGATATATATCACATGTACAGATATGCACTAGAAGATGTATCCTGATGAGGGACATGGACATGGGGAACATATATTTACAGAGCTGTGCAGCACCCAGGCAGCAATTCAGCCGCACCACTTGGTGATTGCATCAGCCAGATAGGTAGACAAATAAAAACAGTACAGATATAGGCAGGGGCTGGCTGGCAACTTTTAGCCTAGGGGGCAAGTCCAGAGCACTGGCCCATAATCAGCCAAGTCACCGTCGGAAGGAATGCTTTTGCGCGCCGTAGGCGCGCCGAAAAATTAGGGGCGTGGCCTATCATAAGGGGCGTTGCCTGTACCATGATTGTATTGTGTACCTGCAGATTGCACATTTTAGCGAACCTTGTAATACCCATTACACATAAAGCCACATGCCGTAATGCCAATTACACATTATGCTGAACACCATGATGCCAGTTACACATTACGCCCAACACTGCGATGCTAATTACTCAATACACCGCACACTGTGATGCTAATTACACATTATGCTGCACACCTTGATGCCCATTACACCCCATACTGTGATGGCAATTACCCAATGCTCCCCACACCGTAATGTCCATTACGCCCCATACCATGATGCCCATTACACCGCACAATGTGATGTCCACAGTGCCAGATATGCCCCCACAGTGCAAGATATTCCGCCACAGTACCAAATACACATATGCCCCCACAGTGCCAGACACAAATGCCGCCACAGTGCCAGATATTCTGCCACAGTGCCAAATACGCATATTCCTCCACAGTGCCAGATATGCCCCCAGAGTGCCAGAGACACATATGCCCCCACAGTGCCAGAGACACATATGCCCCCACAGTGCCAGAGACACATATGCCCCCACAGTGCCAGATACACATATGCCCCCACAGTGCCAGATATGCCCCCACAGTGCCAAATACACATATGCCCCACAGTGCCAGATACACATATGCCCCCACAGTGCCAAATACACATATGCCCCCACAGTGCCAGATACACATATGACCCCACAGTGCCAAATACACATATGCCCCACTGTGCCAGATACACATATGTCCCCACAGTGCCAAATACATATATGCCCCCACAGTGCCAGATATGCCCCCCACAGTGCCAGATACACATATGCCCCCACACAGTGCCAGATATGCCCCCACACAGTGCCAGATATGCCCCCACACAGTGCCAGATATGCCCCCACAGTGACAGAAACACATATGCTGGGGTGAGGGAGGGGGGGGGGGGAGAGCGCTTACCCACTCGCTAGCTGCGGGCCGTGCTGCGGCTGGATCAGGTTCTCCAGCCCTCCTGCGCTGGCCGCGGCTTCCAGAACACGGCCGCGGCTACAGGAAAATGGCCGCCGGCCTCCTGCACTGAGAACATGTCCTCAGTGCAGGGGGCCGGCGGCCATTTTCCTGTAGCCGCGGCCGTGTTCTGTAAGCCGCGGCCAGTGCAGGAGGGCTGGAGAAGCTGATCCAGCCGCAGCACGGCCCGCAGCCAGTGGGTGGGTAAGCGGCCCGGGGGGCATATGGCACTCTGCCCCCCGGCCCAGCCCGCCCCTGGATATAGGACATGTACAGAAATGCACTAGACGTATCCTGATGAGGGACACGGACATAGGTAACATATATTTACTGAGCACCCAGGCAGCCATTCAGCAGTGCCACTTTGTGATTGCAACAGACAGATAGGTAGTAAGTAAAAAACAGTACATATATAGGACACAACAGGGGAGACACAGGGTATCGGCACAGATCCTAGGCAGCCATCTTGACGTTGCTACTCCCAGGGCAGCAGTGGAAGGGCTCAACAGGCCATCTCCCCTTCAGCACACCACAGGAGTCAGCTTGGATGGATCCAGAGGCTGTTCTGTTGTGGAAGGGGGGAAGCAGCCTGCCAGGGGCCCTTCCACTGCTGCCCTGGGAGTAGCAACGTCAAGATGGCTGCCTAGGATCTGTGCCGATACCCTGGTCATTTGACCCTTTTTTACGTGTCAACCTTTTGGAATAAAATATCCTGTTTTGAGGATCCACGCCTACCTGCTTCTTCCCTTGGACCACTTTGAGAGAGACAGACAAAGAAACCTTTCTGCGCACATAGGGCCTAGTCCCTAGGTGAGTGTTGTACACAAGGGGTGTATCTGTGAGAGTGAAGTTGTGGGGCAGAGGAGAAGCAATCAAAGATACCTTTATGTGCAAATAGGGTATTGGGTCAGTATCGAGCTAACGGATATATGGTTGCTGATGATATTCTATTTGAAATTGGAAATTAAGAGGAAGATCGCCGAGTTCCAAGCACAAAGAAACCCTTATATGCATATAAGGCTTTGTGATAAGGTCAGCTAGTAATATAGGTTCCCCCTGCTAGACACAGGAGTATCCCTTAAATTTACCTTGGCCTATTGGTGAATAGGAATACATGTAGCGGGTACAGCGCCAGTGACAACACTCAAATTTTTTTCAGATATATGCAATAGTCTCACTAGTAGGGTGCGCAGGCTGCACTTGATGACACCATCTGAGTGGGTGAATAAGCAAAACTGCTCTGCTACTCGGGTGTCACCCCCTTGGATTGTGTAACCAAGCAGTTGGTAGACCAGGGAGTGGTTGTGGCTGCTGGAGCACTTGGCAAGCCACCAGTGCAAGGTGAATGGGGAACTCATTCCCCCCAAAATGGCACATACCTCAGACACTCTTGGCTATCACACCAGGGGCCTTATTCTGGTTGGAGCGGCCAAACGTGCGTACGTTCCAAAACAACGTACGCTATCCGTACGCGGCCGTTGGGGTTAAGTCCACCCACAACTCAGCCGCATACGTACGGGCAGAAACAACGTCGAAGGGGAGTGGCGTACAAATGTGCGTACGCCAACGTACACGGACGGGCCAGCCCTTACACTCCGACAACTGGCGTACAATTGAGCGTACACCACCGTTTACGGACGTCTCTCGGCCGTCTTCCCACTGACTTCTTGCGGCTATCTGAGCGTACGCCACCGTGCACGGATGGGTCTCTATTGTTTTCAATAGAAAAGTCAGCTTATGTCACCGCTCGTGAGAGTGAGCGTACGTCCGTGTACGCTGACATACCCTTCACATATATGGACCTGCAAATCTTGCCTTTCAACTATAATTATGAAAATTAATTAATTGATTGAATTAATTAATGTGCAAAATAGTGGGCATGGGCTTAAAACATTGCTGAAACATCCTTTGTAGGTGTTAGATGTGGTTTATGTTATTGTATCCTAAATACAAAACCTATGTTTGTATTAGAGTGAACACGTTGACACATGTCGACTTGTGTAGATTGAGTGTGCTACTGTGTAAAGTCTATGAAAGCACGTAGTGAATGTGTATAACTGTTTAGCAAATACCTACCTTAGCATATATAAGCAGGTCTTAAAAAGAATCTTACCTTAAATTAAACAAACCTTTAAATGTAGAGAAGTATAGAAAGATAAGCTTCCAATGTGTTTGAGTGCTGTGTGTGGCTTGCAGGTAGTGAAATCATGGTTTGGACTTAATAGACTGCAGCATTGGTTATTACATTCAGGTGTATGTGTTTGGTAGTAATCAGCGTAAATTAGCAAATCCAGGCGCACGCTGGCATGCGGTATCTGTAGGGGTGGTTTGAGATGGCGGTTGGCGGCCGCCTGTTTTGTGTCCGAAATGAACGGTGCCTTAGTCGATCGTGCGGTAGTAGCACCGCTCATTTTTGGTGCACACCCCCGTGTACGCCCATATTTACGCCCATTTTCCCTCATTATTTCGGCCGCCCCCAATGCCCGTACACTCGCGTATAGGTTTTTTCGCACGTAGAGGCCCGTCCGTAAGCGTTTTGGGGTGTTCGCGCCTGCGCATTAGCGAATGTACGCATGCGCAGATCATAAAAAAGCCCGGGACGTACGCTTACGGCCCGGCCGCTCCAACCAGAATAAGGCCCCAGGTGTCACCATGCATGGTGACACAAAAAAATAAATTCTTATTATGTGGTGTTGATTTTGGGACCGTTTGTTGGTCCAATCAAAAAATAATTTAGTGAGTATCTAGCTTAAGGCTGCAGAACTGATGTGTTATATGTTTTCTTGCGGGTATAGGTCATTGGGACATGCATTGAGTCAACCACTGAAGTTCGACAACTGAAATCAGCCGATAGTGTTGGAAAGCCGACACAAGCATGAGGTCGACAGCCGACACAAGCATGAGGTCAACAGTCAAAAGGTGGACATGAGTTCTTTCACATTTTTTCCCCAAATGACGGCATAGTCGACGTGGATGCCGGCAAAGTGTACCGCGTCCCCTTGCATGGCTCCCCATGCTTCATGCATGGTGCCTCACTGCGTTCGGCATACTATTCTATTCTCCCTCCGCGGTTTAGTGGATGGTAGGGCATGAAATACCACCATGACAAACTCATGTTGACCTTTTGACTGTCGACTTTGCCATTGTCGACCTAATGCTTATGTAGACCTTTCAACCCTGTCTACCTTAGCCATTTCAACCTATTTCAGGCGTTGGCCTTCAGGGGCCACCCATTGCATGTCGGCCTAAATAGGATCGACCTATTGACCATATCCCTTTCCTTGCAGTACCTGTGACAGCAACAGCTTCCCTAGTCTCTGATCACTAACATTGTAGATGCAGACAGACATTCTTCAGAATAACCATGGTGTCTGACCTCTGGCTTTCCTGTGTTCTCAGGTGACCTACAGGGTCCTGCTGTTTGGATCGGTGACTGCAGCTTTACTAAGTCTACTGGCAGCTTTTATCATTATGCAGGACAGCTGAATATTAATGCTGATTAATTCTATTTCTTCTTAAAGCTATGAAATAAGACATTATGACACGAGAGAGTATACATTGTGTATAATGTCCAAGCTCTGTACAAAGATTTGCTGATCAACTCTGATATCTCAGACCGAGCCAGCTGCTCCGAGAGTCCTGATTACTGTTTATGCGCTCACCTGCAAAAAAAAGGAAAAGATTGAAAAGGATAATAAATAAGGTGTAATTAAATTTCACGGTAGAGTATCATTTTATTTTTTTATGTATTTGATGAAAAATCAGTTTTTACAAGGAACCTCAAGATCACTTCAGCATTTATTGCACACCAACCTTTCAATTCCTAAGGTTGAAGAACCATGTGATGTGTAGAAACTGGGATCTGTTCTGATAACCATGCAACCGGAACACTGTCACATCTCTTCTTCCACTTTATACTACCATTGGATTGGTAGAAGAACGATGACAGAAGAGGAAAAGTCTTTCAGAGATCTGCTCATGTACAGTAGCTCAACTTGCTTGCACACTTTTAAATTGAACTGTAAATCCTTTGTATCCGTATCAGATTGTTATAAATAATATTGATAATCAGCGGTTGGAAAGGTGGCATCCGGAAGGGGGTAAATTTACTAAAAGTTCTAAAATGATGTTGCCATAGCAACTAATCAGAATTTGCCTATCATTTCTACATTGTATCCTAGAAAATGATAGACAGAATCTGATTGGTTGCTTTCGGCAATATCACCTCTTTCATTTTTAGAATCTTTCACGTAAATATACCCCAATGTCTAGGTGAAAAGTCAATAGGTCAACACCAAATGGTCGACATGCACAAGTAGACATTGACAAAAGGTTGACACAAGCAAAAGGTCAATGTGGAAAAGGTTGACACGTGAGTTTAACTTTTTCATACTATACCATCCATGTGGGCTCCGATTGTGAATGGTGAAGTGCACTGAGCACAGAGAGGCACCTGGCCAAAAGCATGGGGACATGGACACCAAAGAATAACAAACTCACATAAACATTTCCAGGTCTCGACTTTTCCATTTCGACTTTTTGCTTGTGTCAACCATTTGTCATTGTTGACCTTGTGTCTGTCAACCTAATGACTGTTGACCTAGACATTCTCCGTGAGTTCATCCTCACCCAGGACGGTCATCTACTAAGAGAGCATCTGTGATGTTAATATATCCTAGGAAGTTTATATTTTATAAAGCAATAAGTAGCGACAGCAATACAGTACTATATTGTATTATTTTAGTTTTGTTAGATTTTTAAAACTTTCTAAGTACTCTCATCAGTCTATACTCCAATATAAAGTATAAGCTGTGGCAAAACTGTTTGACCTTCAGTGATAACGTGCTTCATACCATTCCACGCTCCTGGTGAATCATTCCATCAGTAGTATGGTCTTGCCTTCAATGTTCTATGCAGTTCCCGAATATTCTAACAAGTACATGTATCATTTCTGTATGTTCCATGATGTATATATTTAATGATTACATTTATTTGCAGTACTGTAATTGCAGGTGATATTATTAAACATAAATCATTATATTTGGACCCAGATGACCACTGTATGCATTTTGTATAAAGACAAAAATAAATCTTCCCTTCACCATTACAGTAAGTTATGGTGTGTTCCAGTCCTGAAACACTTTGAATATGGTCACATGTTTAAACACATACGCTACATTTTCTGTGCTCCAAGAAGAACACTACAGAGACACTACAGAGTGATAAATTTAGTGTAAAGTCGGGATGCTCAGAGCCGGCCCTAGGCATAGGCAAACTAGGCAAATCCCTATGGTATTGCCTAGGGGCACCAGCAGCTTCTGCTGATTAAAATGATATGCAGCATGCCTATATTCTGTGTGTGAGTGAGGCTGTATCTGTATATGAAATAGTGTATACATGGAAATCACTGTAACATAGCATTCCGTATGCAGGTACAGCCACAGTTGTACACAGAATATAGGCATGCCGCATATCATTTTTAATCATCAGAAGCTCCTTGTGTGTCCTGGTCACATAGCAATGCAAATAAGATGAATTTTCAGCAAAAAATGCACCCAACGTTAGCAGAACTGGCCAGGAGCTGCATGGCCTATTGAGGCAAGATGTATGAGGAAACATCTGTACCCAAGCAGAGGCAGAGATCACAGTGTTAGCGGCTGTGTGAGTGCTGTCTGTGGGTGGGTTGGTTGTGCAATAGTGTTCGGTATATGTGTAAGGGGCATTATGTGTGTCATGTATAAATGCATTAATAATGTGCGACATATGTGTAACAGGCATTATGTGTGTCATGTGTATAAGGGCATTAATATTGTGCAACATATGTGTAACTAGGTGATTCATCGCGCCCTACGGGCGCTCTTCACACCGGCGTAAGGGGCTACGCCCCTTAATTTGTGAACATTTGTATTGTGAGAAATATGGTTAGAATTGTATGAAAGATGCCCTGTATTGCAGCTTCTGGCAGTGGGTGAGGGTCCAGCGTGGCAGCACAGGAGTACCGGACGGTGGCCCTGAGTCAGTGTCTCCTCCTACTGGGTGGGAGTTAGGGTGCATGAGAGCAGGAGGCTGGGATATGAGGCATGATAGGGGTATGTGGGCAACACAGCGTCAGCGATTACCCAGTGGTGGAAGTTACGGTTCAGGAGAGCAGGAAGCTGGGTAGTGATAGGGGTGTGTGGGCATACGGGGGACTAAAGAGGGTGGTGGACACTGTGCAGCTTCTGCCAGTGGGTGAGGGTCCAGCGTGGCAGCACAGAAATACAGGAGTCAGTGTCTCCTCCGACTGGGTGGGAGTTAGGGTGCATGAGAGCAGGAGGCTGGGCGGTAAAGCATGATAGGGGAATGTGGGCAACACAGGGTGAGCGGGTCTCCACTGGCGGAAGTTACGGGGCAGGAGAACAGGAGGCAGGGCAGTGTCCTCCCACATTGATGGCAAAAGTATTCAACATCGGCCATAAACCATCGATTATTTGAAAATCATTGATGGTCGATGGGCATCCCTAGAACTGGAGGAGGGTGGGGGACAGTATGCAGCTCCCGGCAGTGGGTGAGCGTCTCCTCCCACTGGGAGGGAGTGAGCGTGCATGAGAGCAGGAGGCTGTATAATAGTGGTATGTGGGCAAGACATTGATAAAAGTTGTGGCGCTGGTGCAGAGGGCAGTGGGGAAACCTGCAGTGCGGCAGCCAGGGCCGGATTTCCCACCTAGGGGCGGTACCTGCTTGTGGTGGTACAGGATCCCCCATTGTCACGGGGGTACGTGAAATGCGGGAGCGGGGGCCGCGGTGGTCCGCTGGGGGGGTGGAATTGCCGGAAGGGGGTCTGCAAATTGCGGGAGGGGGGGTGGTGTGTGGGGATCCGCGGTTAGCGGGAGGGGGCGGGGGTCAGCAAATCGTGGGCGGGGGCGCGGGGGGGCTTGAATCGTGGGAAGGGGGGTAGGCAAATTGCGGGAGGGGGGTTGTCGGGGTTAGTGAATTGCGGGAGGGGGGGTTGCGGAGGTCCGTGAATTGCGGGAGGGGCGCGTGGGGTGCCGTGAGTCAAGGGGGGGTGGTGCGGGGGTCCGTGAATCACGGGAGGGGTCATGAATCGCAGGAGGGGGGGGTCGTGGGGGGGCTGCGAATCGCAGGAGGGGGGGTGTGGGGGGTTGCCGTGAATTGCATGAGGGGGGCGTGAATCAAGGGAGGGTGGGCGCAGGGGGGTGGTGCGGGGGTCCGTGAATCGCGGAAGGGGGCATGAATCGCGGGAGGGGGGGTCGTGGGGGGTTCCGAAACGCAGGAAGGGGGGTATGGGGGGTGCCGTGAATTGCGTGAGGGGGGCATGAATCGCGGGAGGGGGGTCCCCGAATGTGTGAATTACGGGGCAGTCGCAAATCGCGAGAGGTGCCGAGGGGGCCCGCAAATCGCGGGAGGGGGGCGCTACGGGGGGTTTCGTGAATCGCGGGAGGGGGGGTCGTGGGGGGTTGCGAATCGCAGGAAGGGGGGTGTGGGGGGTGCCGTGAATTGCGTGAGGGGGGCATGAATCGCGGGAGGTGGGGTCCCCGAATGTGTGAATTAGGGGGCGGTCGCAAATCGTGAGAAGTGCCGAGGGGGCCCGCAAATCGCGGGAGGGGGGCGCTACGGGGGGTTCCGTGAATCGCGGGAGGGGGCGGCGCGAATTGCGGGAGGGGGGTCGCAAATCACAGTAGGGGGGGTGCCGTGAATCGCGGGAGGGGGGTTGCGGGGGGCCCTTTTAATGCCGGGAGGGGGGGTCGCAGGGGTCCCGCGAATCGCGGGAGGGGGCTCGCGGGAGGGAGGGGTCGCTGGGGTCCCGCGATTTGCGGGAGGGTCGCGGGGGTCCCGCGTTTCGCGGGAGGGGGTGGTCGCGGAGGTCCAGCGAATTGCGGGAGGGGGTGGTCGGGTCTGGGACGGATATTAGACAGCACTTACATCGACAGCCATTACATCGACACCATTAGTTCGACAGCTCAATAGGTCGACATGGTTTTAGGTCGACATACCATTAGGTCGACATGTCATTATGTCGACAGCTCCTTAGGTCGACAGGTCATTAGGTCGACAGCTCATTAGGTTGACATGTTTTTAGGTCGACACTGCCTTTAGGTCGACAGAGTCTATGTCGACAGTCAAAAGGTCGACATGGGTTTTTTCACTGTTTTTTTGGCCGAAATGTCGACACAGTCGCGGGAGGGGTGGGTCGCGCGAATCGCGGGAGGGGGGGGTCGCGGGGGTCCCGCGAATCGCGGGAGGGGGGGTCGCGGGGGGCCCGCGAATCGCGGGAGGGGGGGTCGCGGGGGGTCCCGCGAATCGCGGGAGGGGGGGTCGCGGGGGGTCCCGCGAATCGCGGGAGGGGGGGTCACGGGGGGTCCCGCGAATCGCGGGAGGGGGGTCGTGGGGGTCCTGGCAGAGGGTAGGGATGTGCAGGAGTAATGGTGGATGGTGGCTGTGGAGTAATGGTGGATGGTGGGCGTGTACTGTAGCCCTGGCTGGGCGGGGGGAGGTGATGTCAAGGGGGTGGAACGTTAGACACATGAAAGTGAAACTGTTCTACACAGGAACGTTCTCCACAGGGGTTGAGTGACAGATCTGGCTAAATATATAAGAGATGGGCATTATGTGTGTCATGTATATAAGGGCATTAATAATATGCAATATATGTGTAAGGGGCATTATGTGTGTCATTATGTGTATGAAGGGCATTAATAAAGGTTGGCATAATGTGTAAGGGGCATTATGTTTATAAGGACATTAATAATGTGTGTCATGTGTAAGGGGCATTACTGTGTGGTATTATCAGGGGTGCCGAGAGAAAGGGGTAGGGGGTACAAATTACCCAGGCCAAAGTCTGATGGAATGGACCAGTGGGGGCCCCAGGCCCCCTCCCCTTAAGTGACAGTAGCAGCTGCAGCTCTTCTCCTCTGCCCAGCACACATTGCTTTGTGCTGGGTTGCAGTGTGGCCATGGAGGTGCTTAAAAGACAATATTTTCTCAGGATCTTTTTCTACGGGTATAATATGAATAATGTGAGGAGTAATGTATATAAGGTAAAGTGGTACTACTGTGTCATGTAACGTGAATAAGGGACACCATCGCATGATATAATGTGAACAAAGTTGCACTACTGTGTGGCATAATTTGAATTGGGGGTACTATTGTGTGGCCATTCCCCTTCCCAGCAAGAACGCACCCGTTTGGGCTGCGCACCAAATGTGGGCACTGTATCTATTTAAAATATTGTTGGTAGGAGCACCAAAATGATGACTGCCATGATGAGGTTGATGGTGCTGGGAAAGGGGAGCAGGGTCAGAGGAGGAACTAGTGGCGTTTATAGGGGGCACCAGCCCAAATCTTGCCTAGGGCGTCATTTAGGCTAGGGCCAGCTCTGGGGATGCTTAATGACAACTTATATTTCACACAAAAGTATGGAGGTCCCAAGGTTAAAAGACTTTACACTAAATTTAAAAAACAGATGAATGAGGGGGGCATAGCCATACCCCTTCCTGTAGTCATGCCTCTATCCCACCCCCCAGCACTTGGGGGTATACAGTACTAGAAATGTTGGCTGTTATGTATCAGCATCCTGTCCGAACCTGCCATCATCTTCATCCTTAAAAGCTCACCATTTGCACCCATATTAACAGATCGGGTGCCGGATGGCTGACAGTCGAGATTCCAACAGTCATTACACCAACGTCGGAATCCCCACTGTTCAAACCCCGACACTTGGGATCCTAACGGCCACTGGCTATTCTCCCTTGTGCGGGTCCACGACCCCCATAGAGGGAGAATAGAATAGATGGTGAGCGTAGCATGGCGACCACAGCGAGCCCACAAGGGCTAATGACTGTCTGGATCCTGACTGTCGTTGTGCTATACCACACCCCATAGATCAGTCTAAAGGTGCCCATACACTAGTAAGATTTATCTGCAGATCTGGCTGGTTGGAACAAAAACATGGTTATGGATGAGTGACAGTTTGTCAGTTTTCCAGCATTTCCAAACAAATGGTCAACTGTCATGTGCTCTCATCCATAACCATGTTTTTGCTCCAACCAGCCAGATCTGAATATAAATCTGCGTGTGTATGGCCACCTTAACTCAGATTCAGGTCAGTGCACCCTAATCCACCACTCCCTCCATGTACCTAAAAGCAGGGTGTCTCAGCAGTGATGTTTATACAACACATCCATTCGCAGCGCTGCAGGGAACACAGATTAGCGGGGGGGGGGGGGGGGGGGGGGGAGTGTTCGGCCTACAAGGCTAATGCTGCTTTGCAAGCCAACCAGAATGAGGGCCATTATATGTAAAAGTCATGCAATTATAGATGTGGCCACAAGATGTCCTCGGCCCAGGAATGTGAGAGTTTACACTAGTAAGCGAATGTTGGCTCATCTTTTCTTGGACTTACTGAGAATAAAATGGAGTTTTATTTTAAAAGCAGTGTCCTTTGCAGCCATGTGCTTCTTGGCAGATATTAGCTGTAAAATTCTGCTTACACATAATGTTAGTGAAAGGTTTCAATATTCACCTCAAACTTTTAGCAGTGGCTTAAGCAGGGTACACACCTAAAGATTTATCGGTCCAACCTGTTCTGTCTGATGGGAACAAAAACCTTGTAATGTATGGTATAGTGACATATACAGTATATAGTTTGGGAGCAAAGCATAATCACCAATCTCTCCAAAATACTGGAAAAAGGACAATAGTCATTGAGACAAATTGGTTAAAGCCGTTTGCATACCTCCTAACTATCCTGCTTACTAATGGACAGTCCTGCTATTTAGACACTGTCTGGGTCCTGCTGCCTCACCCACGGGTCTCAGTGTCCCGCTGGCGGAGGGAAGGTTGAGGAAGCTTGTGATCACAGCCCCTCTGCTCTGCAAAGCAGCCAGTGATCACTGAATAGATGTACTGTACAGGAAGGGGAGTTGGGGGATGCCCAGCTGCTCAGGGAGAGCTGGGCACACCCCCAAAATAACAAGGCCTCCATCTGAGGCTCTGTTTACTCCACCTGAGGCCTAGTCTCCTTTTCAGATGTGGGCATGAATGGTCTTGCTTCACTGTCTGTTGGGAGGGGATGCGGTTAATTTCCCGGCGGTTAGAATCCCGACCACCGAAATTCCGAAACTTCCACGACACCCATAGAGGGAGAATAAATTAGCATGGCGAGCCCAGCGAGGCACAGGACCTGGATAGAAAATTATTTTTGGGTACATTTGTTAAATCGGTATGAAATCCCGGTGGTCGGAATCCCAGCAGTCAAAATCCCGACGCCGGAATCCCGACCGCCAAAATCCTGACAAGGGGGGACGCCGGAATCCCGACCGCCAAAATCCTGACAAGGGGGGACGTGGATCGCCCCCCTTACGTAAGGGGGGCGATCCACGTCCCCCCTTGTCAGGATTTTGGCGGTCGGGATTCCGGCGTCGGGATTTTGACTGCTGGGATTCCGACCACCGGGATTTCATACCGATTTAACAAATGTACCCAAAAATAATTTTCTATCCATTTTTCAGCATTTGAGAGCAACTGTTTCCATGTCCTTTGCTCCCATACTTTTTTTTTTTGTTGCCACCAGAAAGATTGGACAGATAAATCTAACTGTGTGTGTCCAGCTGTACTAAAGCCTCCCAGATGGTAAACCCAGCCCATTGTCTTACTGTATGCTTGTAGTGTTAACAATACAGGATGACTGTGCTAAGTGACGCCCCTATTTACAACTGTCCTCTGTAACATACCAGGGGTCGCACAGCATTCTAGGTTCCCAGCTGGAACGCCCCCCATCCCCCTCCTCAATTAACGGTTATGGATCATTCGGTTGACCCAAGAAAGGTCGACACTGAAAGGTCAACAGGCAGAAGGTCGACAGGGTCCTTAGGTCGACAATACAGAAGGTTGACACATATTTTTTTAGGCATCTAGATCTAGATGGGCACGGTGCCTCGCTACGCTCGGCCACTATTCTATTCTCCCTCCATGCCCTAGTGGATGGTAGGACATGAACTATCTCCTGTTCTGGAACCACAGTGAGGGAAAAAAGAAAAAACCTGTGTCGACCTTCAACATTGTCGACCTAAGGACCCTGTCGACCTCCAGTCCCTGTCGACTTTCTGCCTGTCAAACTTCCGGTGTCGACCTAAGGAGTGTTGACCTTTCTTGTTAACCCCAATTAACAACTGCCACACACCACAAAAAAAGTTACAAAAAAACATCAATTCAAAATAAGAAATAAACACAGGGTTGCCGACTTTTAAATGCTCCTCTCCGGGAGAAGCCCGGAGAGGAGACTTTCCTTACCCGATCGGGGGGATTCCCAGGAGTCTCCGGGCCCCCCTGAGCCCCCCGAATCACGGCATGTAAATGCCGCAATCCGCAGGTCTCAGAGGAGGGGGCGGAGCTAAAATGGCACAATCATGTCATTAAGCCCCGCCCCCATTATGGGAAATAGGATAAATGACTGATCTCCATGGAGTGGGCGGGGCTAAAATGACACGATTGTGCCATTTTAGCTCCGCCCCCTCCTCTGAGACCCGCGGATTGCGGCATTTACATGCCGTGATTCGGGGGGCTCAGGGGGGTCGGGAGACTCCCGGGAATTCCGGGAGGGTCGGCAACCCTGAATAAACATTGGGCGGTATTCAATGACCTGAATCGTTGGTCACAGTGATTCAGATTTTACATTCGCCAGCCATTCACCGGTTTTTTACGTCGATTCGCCAAGCGTAGGGAGTCGCCGGGACTAGCTGTGTCACCCTATTCAACGTGGCTGAGAATCGCCGCCCCCAACGGCGATTCTCAGCCAATCCGGCGTTTCCCTAAACAGCTTCAGTACTGAAAGAAATTGCAGTGAAATGCAAGAAAAATGCAAATTACCCTGAAAAAACGATTCCTATACAGCAGACTGCAAAAGCTGTGTAATCTCCGCAAACGCCAAACGAAGGAGTGAGGTGGGGAGGAGAATCATGGGTAAGTGAGGTGCACCATGGGTAAGAACATTGCTTTGTGGGAGAAAAAAAAAATACCAGAAAAAATTAAATATATATTTGTATAGCACTTCTACGACCATCACATCACACAAGGGCAGCAAATAATAATACATTACACTTGCAGAGTTAAATTGAACACTTAAAACCAATTATTTCACAGGTTCCGATAAAAGTTCACCACAAAAAGATGACGAGGGACACTCGGTGAGGAACGGCGATATGACACAAGAAATAAGAATCGCCAACTTCTCATTGAATACACTTTTGGCGATTCCCGTCGACTACCGGCGAATCCCCATGAAAATCCCTATACACAAAAAACGGCGATTTGTAGAGAATAACATTTGGCGATTGGTGCTTCATTCACCGGTCGTCATTGGCGAATAGAAGACGTTGAATAGGGTGATTCGCTTTTTCAGCTCAAAAAATCGCCGGCACACATGAAAAAAACACAGAATCGCCATAAAACTTGGCGATTCTGCCTCATTGAATACCGCCCATTGCCTCACAAGTCCAACCCTGCTTCAAATGACCTTTATCTGTGCCTCAAACCTGGCCCTTAAGTCCACCCCCCTTAGTTTCTACTCAATAAATATACCTCAGAAATGCAAATCGTAAGCTTCAGCTGGGTAATCTTTTGAGAGTGTAATATTATGTGGAATGTCTTTGAGCACCCAGTAAAGGCGGGAACACAATTTTCTCCTATGGGGAGCCAGCGCCGTTACATAAACAGGAGGAATGCGGAAGTGCTTCGGAAGAAAGTATAGAGCATATGTGATGAGGATAATGGCAAGGAAAAAAGAACAGTAATGCAGCGGCGTTAGTACATACCCCCCTGATTATCGATTGATTGTGCATGGATCGTAGTGCACATGCGCGGGGCCTTTCTGCAATAAAATTCAGCGTTTTTTTTTTTGATGGCTGTACCCAAGACAATTGACAGGCGTCCGGCATTTGTGGGTGGTAACCGGCCATTTAATGCGAGTGTTAGGGAATGCCCAGACATTTTCAGGAAAGTCTTCTGACATTAGCTCCGGCCCCAATCAGCCTGTTGAATTTGCAGCTGCCGAGTATTGCTGGCCACACATCAGACCAACTTTCCTCCAACCATCCAACTAGTTGGTTGGTTGGACTGAAAATCTGGTACTGTATGGGGGCAAATGGCAATAAGCAATTTGCTCACAAACTCAGGAGAATGGACAAAAACATTCAGTGAAATTGTTTAAATCAAACAGGTTCAACTACAGTACTGTGTCTGAGTGACAGTTTTCAGATTTAGGAAACAAATGACTTAATTACAAATTACATTTGCTCCTATCCAGTTCCAGATTTTTATTCCATCCAATCAACTAGTTGGATGGTTGGAGGAAAGTTGGTATAATGTGTGGCCAGCATGAGTGCACAAGTGACTTGCGGCTATTTGCAGAGGCTGTAATATTTTCACAGCCCATTCGCAGCCTTGCATGGTGCAGGTTTTCACTCTGGTGGGGCGGCGGCAATCTGATCGCAGGGCTCTATTTTTTTTACCAGTCCAGCGATCAAGTCTGAATAACCCCCAGTAGTAAGACATGTGACTGTGTAAAGGCCCTCATACATTAGGCCGACTTGTCTGAAGAACAAGTCGGACCTTATTTCCCCTGATGTGTTTGACATCCCCTCCGACCCGATGTGCATCGGGTCGGAGTGGGGAGGTCGGACGGGCTGCACATGAAATCTATTGGATGTGACCCATCATTGGCACATCGCTGGTGCTTTTTAGCACCCACAATGTGTTGGTCGATCTATAGATGTGTGCCAGCGGTAAAGCACTGCTGGCACACACCTATGTGCAGCAGCAGGGTCCGGACAGCGGCGTCCAGGCAGGGGTGGCTGTGAGGTCAGTGGCGTAACTATAAATACTGCGCCCCCCCCCCCTGTAAAATAAAACCCACCCTCCCCCAACCCTGCCTTACCCCGCTGATGCTGCCGCCGCCGGGTTTGTGGCCGGGACCCACGATCTCCTTGTCTGCAGTCCCAGCTCCTGATAATGGCAAAAATAGCTCTCACAAAATGTCCACACCCTTACAGCAGACACTTTTTGAGGATGCTAGAGGAGCCTCCTCTAGCATCCTCAATAAGTGTCTGCTGTAAGGGGGCAGACATTTTGTTAGAGTTACTTTTGCCATTATCAGGTGCCAGCCTGGAGGAGAGCCGGTTCCCGGCCATATAGCGACGTCAACAGCAAGCAGTGCCAGCAGGGTAAGGCAGGGCTAGGGAAGCGTATCAAAAGCCACATATCCCCGGCGCCCACACCTACTCAGAGCCTCCCCGCGACCACGGGGTCTGCGGGGCTATTGTTACGCCACTGTGTGAGGTTGTATTACTATTTGCCAGGTGGCAGGCTGGGAAGTGCTGCTGAATTTGAAAACATATTTGAAAAGACTGGCTGGATGCTGATTGGCCAAGACCAAGCTGCCTGGACACCACTGCCCGGCACCACAGCAGCTTCCTGGGATTACATGCAATACCGTAAATCCATGGTTGCCTACCGGACCCTCTCCATCAAGGAGAAAATGCTCTGTTCCTGGACTTCCCTGGTTAAGTATGATTGCCATCACCTTTGGGGAGCTAGGTACAGGATAAGAAAGGTGTCACCACAGGTGATAGCAATTCAGCATTTTCTCCATGAAGGAGAGGGTCAGGTAGGCAACCCTGAATAAATCACATGCAATTTATTGCATGTAAAAATGGCACATCAAGTGCCAAATCATAAGCAAGCCTCCCAGGGAGCTGCTGGGGGCTATAAAGGGCAGCAAACTGGTCTGACTTGTCCTTAGGACTTTTATGCTGCTTTCACATTGCACAACCTGCTCTGACCCGGTTTTTTAAATGTTTCTTTAACCGGGTCAGAGCAAGTTTAACCCCCTTCACATTGCATGTTGTAAACGGTATATTACTGGTTAATTACCGTTTTTGTACCTTTCACATTTAACCCGTTGTGAAAGGTACACGGTCATTAACCAGTAATATGCCATTCCTCCCCTGGTGCTTGCCAGCGCACTCAAGCACACCAAGCAAAGCTACCCCAATGCTTTACATTAGAGTTGCATTGCTCAGGGGATGACCCGGAGGCGGCAGCCAAAGCAGCAGCCCCCCGCCGCCGTACCAACAGCCAGTACCTACCTCCCTCCACTTCCGCGGGCAGAAGCCCCACTCACCCGCCTGCAGCAGCATCTCTCTGTGCGGCTGCTGCCTTCACCCCCTCCGCTCCGACCTGTGAGCTGTATCCGCGCAGCTGGGATGATTTGTGGAGGCCTGTTGGGAGCGCTCCCGGAGCGGCCGCTGCTCGGGTCCCCCAGCTCCCGGGCCACCCTCACCCACGCCTCTCTTATGGAGGGGGCGACGTGGGAACCGGCTGTTCGCCGCAGGGGAGCCTTTTCAGGCGGACTTCCCCTCCGTGACCCTGGCCGTCACCGGGCCCAGGAACGCTTCCTGCTGTCTCCCCAGCATGAGAAGTACCTGGGGAGGGTGTGGGAGATGCCGCTTTACCTGGGGAGGGTGTAGGAGATGCCGCGGTTCCAGGGGAAGGGGGGGATCCATCTTGCAAGGTGCGAGTTTCCACTGGCCCGGTACCAGGGGAGGGGGGTCCAGTGTGTAGGGTCCAAAATACCGGTTCAGACCCGTTCACACTGCAGAAATAATGGATCTGAACCATGTAGGACTCTGCTTTTTAAACATTTTGAATTACCGGTTCTCTTGAACCGGTAATTTAAAACTGGCACTTTCACACTGCATCTATAACCGTTTTGAAACGGTTAAACATCGGCAATTTACCGTGATATAGCTGCAGTGTGAAAGGGGTATTACAGGTTTTGTTTGAAAAACGACAGCTGGCCCTTAGTTTAGTAAATAGACTCTTCTATTTGTAGTGACCGTATATGTAGAGAGTGAGTCAGAGACTGACTACTGCTGGCCTCTTTCCAGCATCCTCCTCGGTGTCTCCCGGTCCAGGCTGCAGTTCAGTGTACGTACACACACACGCGCAGTGCCCAGATGACAGATGTTCCACAAATTTCGCGATCGCGTGTTCTCGTGCAGCCGCGCGCGCGCGAGTATGTACGGACTAGAGTCTGGACTCTGGACTCGGAGGAGCACGCTTCCATTGGCCGGTTCGGCGGAGAGGCCCCGCCCACGTGATGAAGGGGGCGGGCCGTGTGTGGAATACACTAGAAATAGTTCTGTGGGTTTATTTTTCCCCGACGCCAAAGGTCACGTGATAGTTGGCAGCCAATCAGCGTTTGGCAAACGGTGAACCGCAGCAAACTGAAGAGGAAGTTGGTGCTTCACAGGGAGCGAGTGACGGGAGACCGGAGCGATGACCCGTGAGTATACCGGGGTCCTGCGGGGCGACACTCAGCCAGTAGAGGCTCCGTGTACGCTGTAGATGGGTTGATGAGGCTGTGGAGGACCGCCTATGGCCCGAACGCTGCTGTCTCGGCTGCCACGTCAGCTAGGGCCTCGGCTACCCGGGGACAGCTGGTAGGGCTTCGAAGCCCCATCCTCTGGGCCTTCGCCTTACAAAGGGACATGAGGTGCTGTGGAGTACTACTAATGACACGGCCCAGGTCCGCCAATGTTATTACTGTAGGGTTCTGTGTGCGGAGGCTCTCTGCCTTCTATCCCCGGGGAGGCGGCTCCATGCCCTGGGCACCAGTAATAGCCCTTGGTGATATAAACGTGGGCGCAGTGGGTTTACCTTCCAGCGTCCTCTTACTGGCACAGCCACGTACAGATTATGTTGGAGTTCTGCCCTATTCAGTGTTTGGGTGCTAGTAGCTCCTCCGTACCTCCTTATAGTGTCGTGTACATTGACCATGGAAAGTCATGTAGCATTTTGTATAAGCTAATGATCAAGTTTAAGAATATGGCCTCCAGTCCCCTGTGCTGGCATACATTCCCTGCCTCAGAGCACATTTTGGAATAATAACTTGTGGCGAGCGCAGTGAGACAACATGCCTGATATTGTTGTACTGTCTCAGCACCTACCACCTTTGATGGACGGGTATTCAACTTTTCCACTACACTTTCTATTAAGTAATTTTTCCTTAATTTTTTTTTTTTCTCTGAACCTTCCTCCCTCCTCTTTCAATTAATATATGAAAGTTTCTATCACGTCTCTCCCTTCTCTGCTCAAACCTATACAATTTAAGATATTCTAGACCAGTGGTAGCCAACCCTAGCCCTCGAGAGCTACCAACAGTTCACAATTTCCAGACAACCTAGCTGCTGCACAGCTGCACTCATTAATCACTGACACATTTTAAAAGATACACAGATGGAGCTAATTAGCTCACTTGTGATTCTGTGAGGAGACCTACAAAACATGCACTGTTGGTAGCTCTCGAGGACTAGGATTGGCTACCCCAGTTCTAGACTCTCTATGTAAGTTTTGTGGTGTAGGCCATGAACCATTTCAGCTGCCTTTCTTTTTACACTCTCTAATGTATTTATATTCTTCTGGAAATGTGCAGCCAAACATAATGGTCTGTGTGAGGCAAAACCATGCCTTATAAATGATTGCCCCTTTAAAAAAAAAAAAAAAAACTCCCAAGTTCTGATGGCATCCCAAACAGCCACCAAACTTGGAGGCTATTACATTTGGTTGCCAGTCTCTGGAACTGGGCACTGTATTTTTTAATGAGGTTGTGCAGGTGACCTATATAGTGGTATTACTATATATTATTATTTGGTACTTGTGGAGTATCACGGCTCCCATCGTATGCCATATGTAGTGGCATACGATGCGATACGATTTTTACCGATTTTTGAGCATTTTTGCTCAAAAATCGTATGCGATCGCATCGGATGCCATACGATGCGATGGCACCCGATTACGATTTTTGAGCATATTTGCTCAAAAATCGTATGCGATCGCATCGGATGGCATGCGATGGCACCCGATTTTGCATTGAAATGCATCAGAATGCATTGAAATGTGTATTAAACTAGTGAAATGCCCCCAAATGCCATTTTTCATAGTGCACCACCCCCACTATCAACGTCAACCCGAAGCGTGGCGAGCGCAGTGGTAGGCGTCCTACGACCTTTTCATACCCCCACTATCCACGTCGGTGTGGAGTTGAGAATAGAATAGTGCAGCGAGCCACCGAGCCCGAAGCGTGGCGAGCGCAGCGAGGGGACGCGGATACCTGTGAAGCCCGCGAGGGACGCCTATAGCTGTGAAGGTATCCGTGTCCCCTCGCGGGGCTCGCTACGCTTCGGGCACTATTCTATTCTCAACTCCGCGCCGACGTGGATAGTGGGGGTATGAAAAGGTCGTAGGACGCGTACCGCCGCCGCTCGCCACGCTTCTGGTTGACGTTGATAGTGGGGGTGGTGCACTATGAAAAATGGCATTTGGGGGCATTTCACAAGTTTAATACACATTTCAATGCATTTTGATGCATTTCAATGCAAAATCGGGTGCAATCGCATCGCATGCAATGCGATTTTTAGCATATGATCTGCATACGATGCAGGTCGTGGGATCCGTGATACTCCACAAGTTTTTTCTGGCATGAATTCTTCTCTATGCAACAAAGCATCTGACTTACCTTTCTTGTTGCTGCTTTTACATCAAAAAATCTGACACCTAAAATCAACAGGGGGGGGGGTCAATTGCATATCACCCACATGTATTTTGCCTTGGCCAATACTGGATTGGGCATAAAATACACTGCCAAAGTGGGCACTTTCACACCATAATTTACATTTTGAATAATTAGCTGCAGTTTTGCATGGGTTAACAAGTCTTGGGCAAAAAAATTGGCATCTGAAATCAACAGTGTGTGTGTGTGTGTGGGGGGGGGGGGGGTCGTCACTTGCCTGACCCACATTCATTTTACCTTGCATATGACCCATATGCAAGTGACTGCACTTCGTTGATTTCAGTTGTCAAACTTTTTGCCCAAGACTCATTAGCCCATGCAAAACTGCTGTTACACTATAATTTTCCATTTTGAATAAGTAGCAGCAGTTTTGCATGGGTTAATGAGTCTTCGGCAAAAAATTTGACAACTGAAATCAACAGAGGGCAGTCATGTGCAAGGTAAAATTAATGTGGGTCATGCAAGTGCCCCCCCCCTGTTGATTTCAGATGCCAAACTTTTTGCCCAAGACTTGTTAACCAATGCAAAACTGCAGCTACTTATTCAAAATAGTAAATAATGGTGTGAAAGTGCCCACTTTGGCAGTGTATTTTATGCCCAATCTAGTGTTAGGCAAGGTAAAGTATATGAAAGTGACCCCCCCCCCCCCCCCCCCCTGTTGATTTCAGGTGTCATATTTTTGCCCAAGACTCATTAACCCATGCAAAACTGCTGTTTCACTATAATTTACCATTTTGAAAAATTTGCCGGTATAGGGTATATAAACTTGGCTACATCAGCAGACTATGTCGGTGTTGCACAGAACTGTGTTATTAAATGCTGTCGAGGGGAGTATGACATATAAGAAAATAAGAGTTGGAAAAGCATATGAGTGTAGAAGGCCCTGCTTGTTAGAGCTTACATTCTAAAGGTACTTTGATGCATTGAGGCATTTTAACTGTAAAAGCCCATAATTCTGCAGGCGGAAACCAGCGTGAACTTGCCCGGGCAAAGAACCTAAAGAAGGGTACTGATAAGCAAAAAAAGGCAGATGATGGATTATCAGCTGCAGCACGAAAGGAGAGGTATGTACATAACTTTGCCCACAAACTGTATTAAAAATAAACCTTATGCTGAGACATTTGACGGCTCTTTCAACTACCATATGTCGGAGAGAAGTCTTCTGACGTGGTTACTCAGACTAGATGCAACATTTTAAGTAGAACAGAAACTACTGTTCCTTTCCAGTTGATGACATGATCCACTGAACTGTGAAAGTACTAACTACTTGTTATAGTCTGACATAACACTGGGCAAGGCAGAGATTCATTGGAGTCTAAGCTCATGTTGATTGTCTTAACCCGGCATCAGTTTTGGTAGAACATTGTTACATCAGCAGCCAGGTGGGTCAAAATGACATGAAATATTTAACCCCACATGACTTATTTATTTTCTTCTACGATCCCCATGGCAGCCATGACAGTGGGATATTCCCCTCCTCCTACCAGATTAGACAGGACTTTTTTCAGGGACCGCCCCCCTTGGGTATAACAGCTCACACCTCCCTCTCCTCTGTGTCTTTTTCTCCTGTCTCCGTCTAGATAGGACAGGCAGGGCGTTATTTTATTTTTAAACAGGGCTACCTCTTACATCTATGGGATGGCTTCCCGGGAAGAAGGAGAGCTGCGGAGGAGTGTGGCCTTTGAGATACCTGCCTCCAGCAGCTACTAAGGGTAAGGACTGTGCTTAGCGCCAGTTACTTGCCTAAAAATCCCGGCAGCATGTCGTTTTGCAAAAGATCCCCGTTTTTGTGTGGGTGTGTAGTGGCGTTACCTGTAGGCTGCTGAGCTGGGTAGACACGCTGGGAGACAGAGCTGGAGGCTGGCGCGTGGCTGATCGCTGGATGGTCAGCGCGTGTAAGCGTCTGGCTGGGAGCCGACGCTGAGAGCTGCCGGGTGCTGAGACGCGTGCGGCGGAAGTGCGCATAAAACGTCACTTCCGCCGGCGTGGTGCACCAAGTGTGCACCTGAATAATGTCCCCGGAAATGGGGACTGGATTTTTGGTTCCGCTTTGCGGAAATATGCGCAGAAATAGCCAGACAGAAACGCTGCTGGCATATAAGGAGTTAAGCTGTCCTAAATATAAACGGACATGCTTTGCAGAGCCTATGGTGTTGTACAAGCAGCAGAACCATGGAAGAAAGCCAGCAGCAGCAAGCACCTTCTTCCCAGCAGCCTGACATTGCCCCTTTGAGGTAAGCCCTTTGGTTTTTGGGCATTAGTTGGTTTTATTTTTTGCATGATACTAGTTAGGTTTCTGCTTTGTTTCCAGTGTGCCTAAATCACCTGTTCATAAGAAAAGGACAGCTAAGAAGAAATTCCTTACCTGCACCTGCATGAGTTGTGACAAGGCATTTGCTAGTGCCGATAAGAGGACTCTGTGTGAAGACTGTGACAAAATCCCACAGCCTAAGGTGGATAAGTCGGACCAATCAGATGTCCTTAAAAAACTAATGGATTGGATGCAAAAGTCATTCGTCTCCAAAGAAGAATTCTTGCAGTCTCAGAAACCCAAGAGGTCTCGGGAGCAGGCGGGAATGCTGACAGAAGGGGGTGGTTCCTCGGAGGAGATAGAACCAGTGGAGGCAGAAGACATTGAGGAAGGTGAAATAGAGGAAGATGTGAGATCTTTCAACCTCGAATTGGTGGAGAGTGTGCTGAAAAGCATTTACAAATCCATGAATTACCCAGAAGTTTCAGACACCACAGCAGATCCACTTTTCGAAGATAGATCGAAGAAAGGAAGAACCTTCCCGGTTCACAAGGTAGTCAGTGAGATGATCAATAAAGAATGGGTCAACACGGATAAGAGGATGGGTGAGAGTGGATAAAATGTATCCTTTCAAAGATGAGGATTTCCTGAAGTGGTGTCTAGTGCCCAAGGTTGACGCAGCAGTGGCAGAGCTGACGTCTAGAACAACCATACCACTGGAAGATGGGGCGGCGTTTAAAGACGCTATGGAAAGGAAGATCGAAAATTCGCTTAGGAAATTGCACCAGACCTCTGCGCTGTCACTTAAGTCCAGTGTGGCTATTGCTTCGGTGGCAAGGGCAATGAGGCTATGGTCGTCGGAGCTCCATACAGACATAACCGAAAAGATTTCCAAGCAATATCTGCTGAGAAGCTTACAGACCATACAGAAGTCTATCGAATACCTGTGTGAGGCCTCTTTGGACGCGGTGTCGTTCTCGGCTAAAGCGATGGCACAAGGAGTGACGGCCAGGGGGGCGCTCTGGCTCAAACCCTGGAGTGCGGATGCCAATTCCAAGAGTCGTCTAACGGCACTACCCTTTGAAGGCGGGTTCTTGTTCGGCTCAAAATTGGATTCGATGATCCAGAGAATTTCTGGGGGGGAAGTCCGTGAGACTACCCCAAGACAGGAGGAATAGGTTTCCCATCATCCCTACCTCTAGCAGGCAGAATTATAGAGAGGCAAGAAGTTATCGGCCCGGTCGCCAGTACTCCCGTAGGGGAAATCCGAATATGACTCGCCAGTCCTTTCGTCAACAGTATCGGAGAGGTTCCAAGTTATGACGGTGGTTCAATGGTGAGAGTTGGAGCCCGGATGTTTCAGAAGTCTGGAAGACATCGATATCAGACAGATGGGTCAACAATATTGTGGAAAGGGGCTACCAAATAGAATTTCTAAGGAGGCCTTGGAAGAACAAATTTGTCAGGTCAAGAGTTCCAGTGAAGAAACTGGAAAGAGAGACTCTCACCTTGAAGATTCTACAGCTTCTACATATAGGAGCAATAGAACATGTCCCGAAAGACCAAGTACGTCTGGGGTATTATTCGAACCTCTTCTTAGTGGAGAAGAGTACAGGTGGTTTCAGGACCATCTTGGACCTGAGAGGATTGAATCTCTTTGTCAAGAAGCTAAGGTTCAAGATGGAAACTATAAGCTCTATCCTTATAGGCCTCAGACAAGAAGATTGGTTAGTGTCCATAGACCTGAAAGACGCTTATTATCACGTCCCCGTGTCACTAGAGGACAGAAAGTTTCTCAGGTTCTCGCTTCTCGACCAACATTATCAATTTACCTGCCTTCCCTTCGGGCTCAGGACATCGCCGAGAGTGTTCACAAAAGTCTTGGTGACACTTGTGGCAGAACTAAGGAAGCAGGGAATCCAAATCTGGCCGTACCTGGACGACCTGTTGCTGGCGGGAAGATCAGTGAGAGAGGTCCAGATGAGTGTCAAAATTACAATAGAATTTCTGCAGAAGCATGGTTGGGTGATCAACCAAGAAAAAAGTCAGCTGCAGCCATGCCAGACAATCAAGTTCCTGGGTGTCCTTATAGACACAGTAAAGTTTTCAGTGAGCCTGTCGGTAGACCGCTGTCTGAAGATACAAAATCTGACACAACTGTTAACAAAAGGAAGATGCCCCCTGAAGATGGCGCTACAACTTTTAGGGATGATGACATCATGTATACATATCATTCCATGGGCCCAGTAGTACATGAGGAAACTACAGTGGCAGTTGCTCCCATTCATGAAGGATCAGACCCACGAGGGGTTCCAGATAGTCCTGAATGCCAAGACGAAGAATTCGTTAAGGTGGTGGAGCTCTGGCTTGAGGAAAAGAAGCTCCAGTCTCTCAAACCCAGAATTTGTGGTTATGACGACCGATGCGAGTCTTCAAGGTTGGGGCGCTCACCTCGGGAGGAGCTCGGTACAAGGGTCTTGGACCACAGAAGAGAGTGCAAGGTCATCCAATGTCAGAGAACTGCTCGCCGTTTGGGAAGCAATCTGTTGCCTACAAGACAAACTTCGGAATACCAACCTAAGGATCATGTCAGACAATATGACAGTAGTGGCACATATAAACCACCAAGGGGGTACAAGGAGTTTACCTGTACTGAGAGTGTTGGAGAAGATCATGTCGTGGGCAGTGAACAACCTGCAATCAATCTCGGCCGTGTACATTCCGGGTCCGGAGAACACTGTAGCGGACTTTCTAAGTCGCAAGAGGATTCTGCCAGGAGAATGGGAGCTGGACTCGAAGGTGTTCAGTCAAATAGTCGCCAGGTTTGGCGAACCCGAGATAGACCTGATGGCGTCGTTCTCCAACAAGAAGGTGAGCAGATTCTGCTCGAAATCCTTTCACCCACAAGCAGCGGCACTGGACACGTTTTCAGTGAAATGGGAGTTCACTCTGGGATATATCTTCCCGCCATTCCCCATGATCAGCAGAGTGCTCAAGAAAATCAGAGAGGACCGAGTGGAAGTACTGGTAGTGCTTCCATTTTGGCCGAGAAGAGCCTGGTTTACTTCAGTATTAAAGATGGCGGTGCAGCCACCGTGGGTGTTGCCGGTGATACCAGACCTGTTGAAACAGGGACCAATATGTCATCCAGAGCCAGAAAGCTTCTCGCTGAGGGCATGGCGATTGAGCGGGCGACCCTGAAGCGCCATAACTTATCCGAACAAGTGACCGAATTATTGTTGAAAGCAAGGAAAGAAGGTTCCTCGCTAATATATTACAAAACCTGGAAGAAGTTCATCTCATGGGGGAACTTTGAGGGTCAGTTTGCCGATATCTCTACGGCCAAGGTCTTGCAATTCCTGTATGAAGGGTTCGAGTTGGGGCTGGCGGTAGCCACCATTCAGATTTCTGCGCTCAGTGTACTGTTGGACAGAAGATTAGCTGAGGAAAAGCTAGTAAAGAAGTTCTGCAGAGCAATCAAGGGAATACGGCCACCAAGAAAATCCTTAGTGGCCCCTTGGGATCTAAATTTGGTGCTAAAAGCACTGATGCTACAGCCATTTGAACCCCTGGAAGACTCTTCGGTAAAGTACCTAACATGGAAGGTACTGTTCTTGATAGCTATAACATCGGCGAGGAGGGTCAGCGAGATACAGGCCCTCTGGATCAAGGAACCGTACCTAGTGATCTTCCCTGACAGAGTTGTGCTGAGAACTCACCCAGACTTCATGCCAAAAGTCATATCAGCGTTCCACTTGAATCAGGAAATATCCTTGCCTAGGTTTTTCCCTGAGCCGATTAATGACGAACAGAAGGCCTATCATACGCTGGATCTGGTGAGAGCAGTTTCAGTGTATCTGGACCGTACAAAGGAGATCAGAAAGTCTGATCACTTATTCATTATCCCTGAGGGTCCGAAGAAGGGCTCTAGGGCGACGAAGCAAACCATTTCGAGATGGGTACGAGAAGTTATCTTATTCGCCTACAAAAATGAAGATAAGAGACCGCCTCCAATCATCAAGGCACATTCAACCAGGGCAGTGGCCACATCATGGGCTAGAAGGGCCAAGGCGTCAGTATCGGAGATCTGTCAAGCCGCTACATGGTCATCCGTCCATACCTTTACTAACCACTATGCCTTGAACGTGTCTACAGCCCACTTTGGGAATCTTGTAATTGAAGAGGCCTTGTCCATAAGATAAGTCTCTTGAATAAATCACTGTTACATTCATATTGGCTCCCTCCCGTTTATTGTACAGCTTGGGTATGTCCCACTGTCATGGCTGCCATGGGGATCGTAGAAGAAATATGCGAATTATACTCACCGATAATTCCTTTTCTTCCTAGAGATCCCATGGCAGCCACTTATTTCCCACCCTTTGTGTTAGAAGTTTTTCAGGGACGTTGAGACACTCGAAAGACACAGAGGAGAGGGAGGTGTGAGCTGTTATACCCAAGGGGGGCGGTCCCTGAAAAAAGTCCTGTCTAATCTGGTAGGAGGAGGGGAATATCCCACTGTCATGGCTGCCATGGGATCTCTAGGAAGAAAAGGAATTATCGGTGAGTATAATTCGCATATTTTTTTTTTATTTTTATTTTTTTTAAAGATTTGTAAATTCATCAGTATATTTTAGATAAGACTCGCAAAAAAGTTATTTATGTGAAATAAAACACCTTTAGTCATGTTAGGAACTTTATTTTTGTAAATTCTTTTCATAATTGTAAAATGGACATCCTTAGTCTCACTGGTATTAAACTAGATAAAAGTAATATTTTTAACATAAATCCACTAAGCTGTGGTGAAAAACAAGAATTGAGGGGTCTTAACTCCAGCTACTGAGAAGTTTGGCAACATCGCAGTACATTAGAAAACTAGTGAAATCTGCCTAGGTCATAATCTAAGGGATGACGCTAATAGATCATACTCGCTAAAGGTTGAACTCGATGGACACAAGTCTTTATTCAGCCTTAATTACTTGTAATTATGTAACTTGCCTGATGTTGTGTTAATTGTTACTGTATAGAGATAATGACATGCTGTACCCTGTATCGCTGATGTAGAATACTTTCCCCCATATGCTCCTATGCTGTACATTAACTTACTCTTTTTCCCCCTTATCTAGAGATGCCCAAATAATGCAGGAGAAACAGAAAAAGGCAACGGAGAAGAAAGATGATCCTAAATAGCATCTGTGGGTAGCAGTGTGACTAAAGATGGAGGAGGATAACATTATGATACATTGCCCAATCCCTGAACAGAAACATTTGGCTAAATGGCTTTGTTTGCCCCCAATGCTAACTATTCTTGCGGTGCATTGTTTCCAGCGTTTTTTCCTTTAATCATAGACCAGTAGCATAATTGTTCTCTCCCCCTCCCCCCCCCCCCCCCCCCCCCGCCTCATGTACATATTATAAATATACCACTTGATCCTAACCCTGCACAAAGTTCTGCCCCTTGTTTTTAACTTGTCGCTTTCTCTGCATGCTGACCTAGCTTTGGTTGAGTCAGCTTTTCTCTAATACGTATTCTAATCAAGTTCAAACTTGAATCACTTCACCGTGATTGAAGTAACCTGTCATTTTGTATTCACGCTGGACCCAGTCAAATATTTAATAAAATGACTTTTTTTCCGTGAAGAATTATCTTTTTATACAAGAAAGTGTTCAGTGTTGGTAGAAGGGGATCTGTTACACTGGCGAATATGTGACACTACACCAAAGTGCTAATTAACCACTTTGTTGGTATGCCTTGAAATCTTCCAGGCTGAGCTGTAGGAGCGGGCATACCACTGATTGGCAGGTGTGACCAATCCCTGGGTTGTCCATATAGAGCAGGGGTGGCCAAACCGGTCTTCGACCTCTACCAACGGTCCATGTTTTCCAGGTTACCTAGCTGGTGCACAGCTGTAGTCATTACTAACTGTCACATTTTCAAACATGCTGCATTCATTCCTACTATAGATCCACAGGCTGCCTGAAAACATGCACTGTTGGTAGATCCTGAGGACCGGTTTGGCCACCCCTGATATAGAGGATAGCTGATGTTCCTTAGCTGACCATTTTAACTAGTGAAAAGCAATCCAGATCAACTGTGAGCATTGACTAGGTATCTGGGATAGGGAGTATCAGAAGGGGACAGATACCAGTTACTCCCATCTTCAATAGTTCTTCCATTATTTTTATTTTAAGACCTAGGTGGCCACACAGTATGTGGAATGTGAAATAGGCTATATTTATGCAGTGATGCTCAAAGGGGTGAAACATACAACACTGTGTAATAAATAGTACAGACATACTGTAGAATTGTTTTAGGACTACAAAATCAGATGCAAATGTAGTGAAACGACAAGACTGGAACAGAAAACCATATATGGTCAAAACTATACACCTTAAATAAATCCAAATCTGAGTTTTTTTTAAGATATATTTTTTTTTTTTTTCTTATAACCCGTTCCTGACGCAGCCAGTTTTTGCCTTCCTGACGCAGCCAGTTTTTGCCTTCCTGACAGAGACCTTTTTTTTCAAATCTGACATGTATCACTTAAGTGGGGATAACTTTTTTTTTGCTTTTACTTATCCCAGTGATTTTGAGATTGTTTTTTCGTGACACATTGTACTTCAAGTTAGTGGTAAATTTGGGTCGATACAGTCTGTGTTTTTTTGTGAAAAATACCAAAATGTCGTAAAAAAAATGGAAAATTTAGCAATTTGCAAAATGTTAACTTTTCTGCTTGTGAGACAAATAATCATACCACTCAAAATAGTTAATAACTAACATAGACCATATGTCTACTTTATGTTTCCATCATTATTTCAGCCTCCTTTTAATTTTTTTGGACACTAGGAGGCTTAAAATATGAATAGCAAATTCTCAAATTTTCAAGAAAATTTCAAACACTGATTTTTTTTTTTTAGGGACCAGTTCAGTTCTGATGTGACTTTGAGGGACTTGTATGTGAGACACCCCCATAAATGATGCCATTTCAAAAACTGCACCCCTCACAGTATTCAAAACAGCATTTTGGAAGTTTGTTAACCCTTTAGGTTTTTCACAGGAATTAAAACAAAGTGTAGGTGAAATTTCAAAATTTCATTTCTTTTTTGCAGATTTGCAATTTTAATACATTTTTCTAAGGAACACAGTAGATTTTACTAGAGAAATGTGACTAAAAATTGATTCCCCCAATTCTTTTGTTTTCATAAATATCCTATATGTGGCCCTAGTGTGCACGTTGACCAAACCACAGGCTTCATAATAGAAGGAGCACCTACTTGATTTTGGATCCTCCTTTTTATGAGATTATTTTTTAGGCACCATGTAGGTTTCTAGGCACCATAAGATGCTAAAAGTTAGGAACCCCCCCACAAGTGACCCCATTTTGCAAACTACACCCCTCAGGGAATTCAACTAGGGGTATAGTGTACATTTCAAACCCCCAGGGGTTTCACCAATTGTGGTACAACTGGGCAGTGAAAATGAAAAATTAAATTTTTTACACAAAAATGCAGTTCTGGCTCAAAATTTTTAATTTTCACAAGGAATGAAGGAGACAAAGCACCCCAAAATCTGTGCCCCAATTTCTCCCGAGTACAGCAATGCCTCATGTGTGACCAAAAAATGGCAGGACTCAGAAGGGAAGGAGTGATATTTGGATTTTGCAGCACACATTCTGGTGGAATGAATGGTGGGTGCTATGTTGCATTAGCAAGACCCCCGAAGCACCAATACAGTGGAACCCCCCCACAAGTGACCCCATTTTGCAAACTACACCCCTCAGGGAATTCATCTAGGGGTATAGTGTACATTTCTAACCCCCAGGGGTTTCACCAATTGTGGTACAACTGGGCTGTGAAAATGAAAAATTACATTTTTTTTACACAAAAATGCAGTTCTGGCTCAAAATTTTTCATTTTCATAAGGTATGAAGGAGAAAAAGCACCCCAAAATCTGTGCCCCAATTTCTCCCGAGTATGGCAATGCCTCATATGTGACCAAAAAATACCAGTTGGGTGCATGGCAGGACTCAGAAGGGAAGGAGTGATTTTTGGATTTTGCAGCTCAGATTCTGGTGGAATGAATGGTGGGTGCACCCCCAAAAAGTTGCTGATCAGTTAATTTATACTGATCAGCACAAAAGGGGGGGCAGCAGTCAGTTGCACAGGCAGCACAACCTTTGGTGCAACTGACAGGTATATATATATATAAAAAAAAAAAACCTGCACCCCCAAAAAGTTGCTGATCAGCACAGATATACTGATCAGCACAAAAGGGGGGGGCAGCAGACACAAAATATAGCACTCTCTGTCACTATCTCTCACTATCTGTCACTCTATGACACTGCAGAAGCAGCACACAGGAAGTGACAAGATCCAGGAAGCATCCAGCTGCTGGCAGCACGCTACCAGCGGTGATCAGGTAAGTATCAGGCAAGGATCAGGTATGTATATCATGACAGATTGGTCGGTGACCGCTCTGCACGCAATTCCAGACCGGAATTGCGTCTGCATCGCAGCGATCGCCGACGGGGGGGAGGCATCGCCGCCCCCCCTGGGCATGCTGGGACATGTCTGCTGTCAGGGACAGCAGACATCGTCCCTCTGTCACCGCGTCCCTAGACGCGGTGACAGTTTAAAGTCATGACGTATATATACGTCAAATGTCGGGAAGGGGTTAAACATACTTGTATGTTTAATATTCCTTAACTGTGCAGTTGATGGCAAAAACAAGGATAACTGTTTGCCTTTTGCCCACCACTATTTTAAAAATCCCCATTTCAAATCATCATGCCGGGTCAGATGGCGATCCTTGGTCCGACCATTCACATTCAACCCGGATTACCCATTACATAGGGCGACTTGCGTTGAACCCTACTTATAACCCAGGTCAAATTGCTGGGTAGCTCGACCTGGGTTATAAAAGTTTTGGTGCTTTCACACCGCACCAGCAATAACCCAGGTTGAGGATGCAGTGTTGAAGGGGTATAAATGTCTTCTAGATTATGTAATGATTGACCCATCACCCCTTTTTTTTTTTTTCTCTCTCTCTAACGTCCTATGGGATACTGAGAATCGTCTTAAGACATTGGGTATTAGAGGGTATCCGCAGGAGAATGGCACATCTATAACTGAACTGGGTGTACTGGCTCCTCTCCTCTGATTCCCCTCCCACGATCCAGTTCAGAAAAATGTCTAGAGGACACACTGCTGGAGCTCCAGAGAGTTTGTCTTCAGTTTACTTTCTTTTATAATTTTGGGTTTGCTGTGTTGGACTTCACAGCACTCCTTCTTCGTGGGAAGTCAGGAGAAGGGTTAAGTTGCAGGCCTCTCAAGGTACCGAGCTGTCCCTGCTGCAGTACCACTGTCCTGAGAGGGTTGTTGGCATTGCGCTGCAGCGTTACACACACCCAGCATGCCGCACACTCCTGACTCAGTCCGAAGACCTCAGTGGTGAGTACATACCGGGGTACCCTGGTTTCCTTGTGCGGCAAGATGGCGGTGGTGGCAGTGGCAGCATCCCTGCACAGGCGCCGCGCAGACCCCCTGTCACAGACTGGATGCTAGGGACAGCCACTGGACCACCAGGGCAGCTCCCATAAAAAAAGCGCTGTTCAGAAGGGGGCCAATATAAATATTAGTATAAGCCCCGTGTCATTACAGCGGGCGGGGTTTGCTCAGAGTGGGACCAGAGAGCTCTGTGGGCGCCATCGCAGCTTCCTGCTGCACCATTACTGTCCTAACAGACACTCCTCAGCGGTGAGGTAGTGAAGGGGGATATCTGCAGCAGAACAGCAAGTGTTTTCAGCGCTTAATAAATGTGCATTGTGTGTTACTTTGTGCACTCAATACTGTATGTATATGTGCTTGTAAACCAACTCCTCAGGGAGTTCAGGTTAAGGGCATGCTGGTCCCCTCAGTATCTGAGTACCCCCCCCACAGGCTTGTTAAAGCTATACACACACACACACACAGTGTTAGAAACTCACACATAGTTTCTATACACTTCACAATAATCTGTATTTCACTGTGTGTTTGTGGAAAGGTTACAGTCTCCACCATGGTAAGAAAAATAAAAAATAAAAATGTTTGTGCCTGGGTCCACTTCATAAATTACCTGTGATAAAAGCATGTCCCCACAACTTATACCCCTTTTACACCGCCGAAAAATCCGGGTCAGCGGCGGGTCAGACCCGGATCTTCGGCGGTGTAAATCCCTAACGGCGTGTCCCTTTACACGGGACTTCTACCCAGGTCCTGACCTGGGTAGAACACGGCTAGGACCTGGGTAGAGGGCGGTGTAAATGGGAACGCCGGGTCGGATGACCCGGCTCCCATTTACATGAATGGGGAACGTCCAACCTGCGGACCCCAGCGTCCGCAGGTTGGACGGATTGTCAGTCTGACACTGACAGCCGGCGCTGCTGTCTGCTATACTCTGCAGACAGCAGCGGCGGCGGGGGAGGGAGGTGAACGGATGCCTGTGTGTGGCATCCATTCACCTCCTGTCCAATGGCAGGGGGGGGGGGGGGGGTGCGCACGGGGATTGGGGGCAGCCTAACAGCTTACCTTAGTGCTGGGCTGTCCCCAGCAGCGTTCCGGGTAAGGCGGCGTCGATCGGCGCTTGAAGATGACATTGCGCTGTCATCTTCAAGCGCCGGGAAGGGGCGGGAGGGGGGTGCGGGCGTTTAAGCCTGTCCGGTGTAAATGCCCCTAAACGCCGGGTCGCACCCGGTTTCAACCAGGGTCCAAAAAGCCGGGTGCGACCCGGCGTTTTGGTCTAAAAGGGGTATAAGTGGGGTCTCACCCCAGCTTAATGGGACACTGCAGTTACTCCCAGGGAGACTGCGTGGGCCTCTGGTATTAAAACAATTTTGCAAACTGTGTCCTCACAGCTGGCTGCAAATACTGTAAAGACCAAGCAGGTGCTGCAGGATTTATTAGTCACATGCAATAGTGTATTCAGACTGGTCCATCACCTGTGGTGCAAGTAAGGGGACACAGCGTACCTTTAAGAAATGTTTCAGGTACGCCGTACCACCTCGTGACCCCCTGCTGTCATTAAGAATTTTTTTTTTTTTAATCAGATTGCTGGCTAACGGCAGCCGCCTGTCCGTGGGTCAGTCCACCCGTCCCTCCCTCCATTGTCCACCGCCGCTTCCAGTTCTGAGGGGAGGTGAGTGCATCTCGTATCTGTCCTTCCCCCTCACTGAGTATCCCTGTGACTGACTGGGTCGTCAGCCAATCAGAGCTCACGGGCCGGTAGTCCTTTCCCAGCAGGAACAACAACAGTAAGTTCTGCTGCTCGCACAGTTCTGCTGCTCGCACAGTAGTGGGGGCACATCTGCCATTGTGAACATCTGGTAATGGGCATCAGTTGGGCACCAGCAGTGCAATGAGCATTATGGTGTGGGTGTAATGGGCATTATGGCATGGGTCATATGTATTGGGGGTGTGACGCGTAACAGGCATTACTGTGTAAATTTTGTCCGTGTGCAATATTCCAGCCACTCCCCTTTTTGTCATATGACCATGCCCTGACCACACCCATTTTTCGGCACACGGCACAGTACCACTAAGTCTTTTTTTCTACTTGCACCACTGTCCATCAAACACTAAAATGTCCCAGTCCTGTGCCCATGACAAAGAATCAGACACTGCTTACTGGCAGTACTAGCTGTGGGACTTGAGAGCATTAGCCTCCTTAATTGCTGAATATGCGATGCTTGTCCTCTGCATATTCATTAAAACCCCACTCAACATACAAATGGCTATGATCAGTGCCAAGGATCTGCCTTACTACATAAACCAGTATATTCTTCCTCAGCCTATAACCTGGGCATTTCTTTCCCTGAATCATCTTGTACCTTTTCTTCATAGGATACGGTCGTATTACCGACCACACTTAGGTCGACATGCAGGAAGGTTGACAGGGTTCTAGGTCGACAAGGTTGAAGGTCAACATAGCGTTAGGTTGACAGGGATCTAGGTCGACGGGACAAGGTGAACATGGCGTTAGGTCGACCTGGGTTTTTTCAGTTTTTTGAGCCATGTGCCGACAGGCGGTATTTCATGCCCTACCATCCACTAGGGTGTGGTGGGAGAATAAAAGTGTGCCTAAGCATGGCGAGCGAAGAGAGGGGCTGCCGTTGACTTCAAACAGTGTCCATGTCGACATTCGGGTAAAAAAAAACCTGTGAAAAAACCCATGTCGATCTCGTGACCTGTCGACATAACTCATGTCGACCTAACGCTATATCGACCTAAGTGTGGTCGATAATACAATCCACACCCTTCTTCATATGCCTCAAAGATGATTAAGTATCTACTTTCTTTGTATATCCATACTTTTGATCCTATACACTCACAAATCAGTTGATTCCTGTGCTTATCCCAACCTTAACTAATATCTGTAACCTCTCCCTGTTGAGTTTATATCATCTTGCTGCATTACACTACTGAAGGTTTTGTTTATATTTATTCATATGTACTGACTAGACCTTTGGAAACACTGATATCACTTAAGAATTAAAAATGCTGTTGGCACAATGTAGAGCACCAGAGATCATTCTTTAGCGATATATTAAATTTAGTGACGTTTTTGGAACGATCTCGGCTGCTTTTGGAGTGCAGTGCCATACTCTTTAGTGCATACTCTTTATATAAACCAGTCTGTCATACTGGAAACATTCTTCTGGTGTCTGTGGTAACCAATATTTATCTTTTTCTGTGTGCATATGTATATTTGAGTTCTTGTGGCCAACGTACTTTTTATATTCCTATTTTTTTTTTTTTTTTTAACATTGCAAATTTTACCTGACACACACACACACACACACACACACACACACTACTAGCTAAGCCTGCTCGTAGCAAAAGCTTTGAAACCTAGTCTGCTACCTTGTGATTGCCTCTGTGTTTCTGTATGTGTGATTGCCATCTGCTGGCAGCGAGTGAAACACAGGCACTAGACACATATCTATCAATCGAAAGATCGATCAAAGAAAAAAAAAGTGCCAAAAGGAAAAATAAGAAAAAGGCATGGAAAAAATTGTAGTTACTTTTGAAATTGTACACCAATTAACTTCGAAATCAGACAATTTTTAGTGATATAGTAGTTACATGGGCCAGCAGTGGCATTTTGTGGGCCTGTGTAACTGGTACTCCTACTGCATCAGACAGTAACAAATACATCTATCCTACAGCACAGAGAGGAAAACAATACTGCTCTATGCATTTGCATTGCTCAGAGAAAAGTGTAACTGCTGTGATGTCAATGCTACAATACCATTACAATAATATATTTAACCATACGGTACAGTATAAGAATCTATATTATATTTAATATACAAGTATATTGAACTCTTGTTAAGCCAGAACAATACAATATATGAAGTTCACCAGTTTTTAGAGCATCAGTCCACCACAAAGTAATCACACACATGTTATAGATATGGGGATAATTTAAATAAAAACTTTATTCAATGTTAAGAAAAATTGTATCAATTGAACATGACCAAACCCTTACAATTGTTTTAAAATACCCATAGTAAAAGGCACTGCAGTACCAATGGTGTGCAAGCATTATTAAGGAGACCGGTAAGGCACATGTGTGTGATCCAGACTTGTGAGCTATAACCCATTACTGCACCATAAATGCTGCAGTGAGAACATAAACTATAAAAGCCTCATAGAGGAACATTCCCTTATTAACGTTCTGCCCGGTGTCTAAATGACACATTTAGGGCCAGATTCTCTAAGCTTCAAAAGTGATAAAATGGAGAGTGATAAACAGCCAGCCAATCAGCTCCTACCTGCCATTATTCAAACACAGTCTGGGACATGGCAGGTAGGAGCTGATTGGCTGGCTGTTTTTCACTCTCCGTTTGATCACTTTTGAAGCTTAGAGAATCTGGCCCTATATCTGACAAAAACATTATATTTTAAATCACCTAAAACTATGTTAAAATATCAAGTAGATTCGATAAATATCAACAATCCATTTTCAATACATTAGAAGCAGTGAAAAACCATTTGTCCAAATTAGAAAAAAATATATATATATACACATTTCCACAGAACATAGGCTTTCCCACCAAGACTAGCAATTCCTTTGCCTATGTTTCCATGAGAGTTCATTCAGCTTTCTGTTCTTAGAAAAGAAATGAAGAATTTTGTTCAATGTATATTCCATCCCAGATTGGGGTATAAAAGTTAGAGTTATAGTTTTTTGTCAACTGAATGAATCACTTTTATTCTTCATATTGTCCTGTCTGGAAATACAATCCCAGATAAAAAAAGTTAGATCTTGCAGCAATTAGACTTTTTGTCTGGAATGCTGAGATTGGTCACTGCGTCAGTGTTTTCTTTCACCAGATCCACGGATTTCTTCACTTCCCTGAATGGTGAATAATGAAAAAAATAGTTTTAGCTGATATAATTATATATATTTAACCCAGCCCTCAATGTGGTCCTGCATGTTCAATATCTAAATACAGTCATTAAAATTCTGCAAAAGGTCAGGTTTAAATGATTTCTGTCTGTGGAAACCGATGGGATATTTTCTAACCCAGCAAAATAGATTAACGCACCTGTGCATGCTAAAATAAATCCACAAATCCTAACTTATTGTGGTACTAGATGATTACATTTGAGAACCCCTGCAATGGTGGAAACCCTCACTTCCGATATTACTTTGGGCAGTATTCAATGTCCCTAATCGCGATGTGCAGTGAATCCTGTTTAGGATTCCCTGCACATTCGCCATGTTCCGGAGGGCTGGAGCCCTCGCTGCCAGCCCTCCCTTACACACTATTCAATGAGGCAGGGGCTCGCTGCCCCTGACGGCGAATGTGAACCGGAGGACAGCGGCAGGCAGGGAGATGGAAGTCTCCCTGCCTGCCCCAGAACGTATGTGGGGGGAGGTGGGCTCCCTGGGAGCCAGGCAGCACAAGCTGCCCCCCGGGAGAGCCAGCAGGGGACCGGGTATTCACTGCTCCCGATCGTGCATATGTAATGATCGGGAGCAGTGAATATATGAATATCTAATGAGCGGCTCTCGGCCCCCTGCTGGCTGCTGTGTAAAAATTATTATTTTTTTTATTAAATATATATTCATGTGCTGTAAAGCACATGAATTAAAATAACATGCCCCTTCACACAATAAAATGCCTGATTTTTTTTTACACCAAAATTAAAAAAAAACGGTACTCTTTACCTAGAAGGGCGCCAGCGATTGGAATCGCGGGCGTCGGGGGTAAAAATCGCGGGCATCGCGGGTAAATCGCGGGTACATAAAAATCTGCTGCACGCGATGACCGCGATTTTCCCATAGGGAACAATGTTAAAAAGGCTGATTGAGCGCGATTTTCATGTAAAATGCCTCAATGCCCGCGATTTGGCCATAGGAATCAATGTCAAATGGGCTACAGAGCCCAAATAGGCACAATTAACCCTTAAATGTCCCCCCAAATTTTTAACGCCACCCCACGATCCACGCCAACCCGAAGCGTGGCGAGCGCAGCGGTACGCGTCCTCCGACCTTTTCATGCCCTACTATCCACGTCGGCGTGGAGTTGAGAATAGAATAGTGTGGGGAGCGCAGCGAGCCACCGAGCCCGAAGCGTGGCGAGCCCCGCGAGGGGACGCGGATACCTTCACAGGTAAACGCGTCCCCTCGCGGGCTTCACAGGTGTCCGCGTCGCCACGGACACCTGTGAAGCTCGCGAGGGGACGCGTATAACTGTGAAGGTATCCGCGTCCGCTCGCCACGCTTCGGGCTCGGTGGCTCGCTGCGCTCGCCACACTATTCTATTCTCAACTCCACGCCGAAGTGGATAGTAGGGCATGAAAAGGTCGGAGGACGCGTACCACCGCCCCTTGCGGGCTCGCTGCGCTCGCCACGCTTCGGGTTGGCGTGGATCGTGGGGTGGCGTTAAAAAATTGGGGGGACATTTAAGGGTTAATTGTGCCTATTTGGGCTCTGTAGCCCATTTAACATTGATTCCTATGGCCACATCGGGTCCATTGAGGCATTTAACAGTAAAATCGCGTCGGTCGGGCCATTTAACATTGATTCCTATGGGAAATTGGGTGCATCGCGTCGCGGGCATCGCGTCGCGGGCATCGCGGGTACATTTATGGACGGCCGCGACGCGACCGACGCGATTTCCATGTTTAACATGGGTTTCAATGGGAAATCGCGGGCATCGCGTCGCGGCCAGACATAAATGTACCCGCGATCACCACGACGGGCGCCCTTCTAGGTAAAGAGTACCAAAAAAACAACAACATTATTTTAAAAGTTCACACTCCACTTCATGAAAAGATGGCGATTGCTACATGGTGACACACGGCGAAAATCACTTAGAAAGCAATTCGCCATCTTCTCATTAAATACTCACGGCGAATCACATTGAAAAACCACAGCGAGTTGCGGAGTGTATCAGACGGTGAATTGTCCCTCATTCGCTGTTCACCGTCGGCGAAAAGTGCACGTTGAATACGGGGATTCACTTTCTGACACAAAAAATCATCTTCCAAAGTGAAAATAGCACAAATTCGCCATGAAACATGGCGAATTGGCCTCATTGAATACTGCTCTTTGTGTGTATGAGCATCTGTAGCCCTTCAACCAAGCACAGAATGACAGGTGGAAACCAGAATACTCTGATCGGTTGATTATCCAAAGTATTCCAAAAACCATAGTCTCCAAAATGTACTTTTATTTTTTTGCTAAAAACCTACTGGCTACATCTGTAACTGGCACTACTGGGGAAATAACATGTAACTGGCACTAAATATGTGGAAGGACATGATTGCATGGCATTGTTTAATTTTTTTTTAAACCTTTTTTATGCACAAATAAAATATATTTTTGTGTATTTCTTTCGCTTTATGTGTTTATACAACATAAATGCAAGATACCTCATTCAAATATAAAAATATTCCAAACTACGGAATAATCCGTTATCCAAAATTCTTCTGGTAGTAGATGCAAATAAAAGGTTAGTGTAGTAGCTGCAAATAAAAGATTAGTGTAGTATATTTCTTCAGAGAAATTACCTAGCAAGATGAAGAACAGCTTCCACTACGTTAGTACCATCCTTTGCACTTGTCTCACAGAAGAGGGAGCCGTAGGCCTGTATTTAGAAGAAACATACATGAAACTCTGCAGCCAGGAATACCTACAAGAACATTATGAATAACACCTCAGCATCTCCGCTTACCATGGCAAGCTTTTCCCCTATTGCAGTTGGAATTCCGCTATTACCTTCTGCCCTCAAGTCGGTTTTATTGCCAATCAGCATTAAGGGTATAGCTTTCTCACACGAATCCTGTAACAAATGAATAGTAGACTGTGTGGTCAACAGTATAACCTGCAGTTAGTTGTTTTAGAATCCATCTGAGAATGTGGTTAAATCCCACATAAGACATATAGCCCCGGTTAGAACAGTGACATTCTGGCTTAAACATATGTCTGTAGCAGTGGTTTTTTGGTATTGAATGTGGCAAAGTCCTAAATGACAATATGTTTGGGTGAAAGTGACACATTGTATTACCAGGACAGGAGCGGTTATGTTTGTGCTTCTTGGGGCTGGGGCCTCAGAATAGGATAAATAAAAGTGATCAGCAGTATTTAAATAAATCAATTTACTGTATCTCATGTCTAGGAATGGATAAACTACCTGTATTTATTAACAAAATGGTGGTCGGGAAAGATTCTAGCTTGGGATTTACTTTCCTATGAGTATGCCATGCTATTTACTTATGTTTTTTAGTTAGATAGCTTAAATATATTTACACACACACACACACACACACATTGAAAAAAAAAATTGAAGTGTGTCATTATACCATTTGTCATTGTGGCTTAAAAGTGGGCAGGGCCCACGTGCAGTCTGCATGCGGGCCCTCATTCTCACAGATGAATGTATCTCTGGGGGCTATCCTGTTGTCCCCAAAAAGTTAGCGCAAGTTGCGGTTTATAGAGGATTTTATTTCACTTGCCTCAGGTAGGCAAAACAAAATCCCTGGTAAGTTCAGGGATGCGAACACAAAAACAAAGGTTTCACGGAACCTCTGTTTTGGTGACAGAATTTTTTTTCTTTTTCGGGCAACATAATAGTATAGTCCGTTTTATATGATCAATGATTTCTGCAATGATATTTGGATTACCCTAAGTCTAAACTCTGCCTGGGAAAAATTACCTATACAATGGTGAAAGTGATTTGTAATTGTTCAGTGGTATAATAATAATCCCGCAGCAAGGTTACAGTTTTTTGATATGGACATTTCACCCACTCATCTATACTATATCAGTAATTTATCAATTCCACCCTTACCAATAAATTGGCTCCCCACTGGTTATGGGACCATCTGGTTATACCATCTACCAACAAATGCGGTTAAGAGCTTAAATGGACTGACACTCATTTGTTCTGTTTATTTTCGGTGAATATCTGTTTCATGGACATTGATTATGGTTTCTCAGGTAGTGATACCAGTTAAATGAATAGATTGTGCAGTATCACCAAATTGTTTTTTATATAAATGTTTAATATTATTAGAACACAATTAAATGGATATTATTATTTTTAATTAATAAAAATTTGTTTGAACAATTCAGTGCGCTCTCTAAATTATTCTGAAGAATTGTCATATGGTTTTTCTACTGAGGATCAAGTCGTCCCTCTTTGGGACTTTGTTAATAATTAAAATCATCAAATTATGATATTGCACCCGATAAATTTGGTTTTAGTATGGTTTAATAATAAAATGTAAGGTCAAAGTGTTAGATTTCATTATTCTTAATAAGGATTAGTCAGTCAAGATTAGATGCAAAAAAAACAATGTATTTATTGGGCAAACAGCAGCTTTCTGAACCCATGTGATTCATATTCAATTTCAACCATATATGATGATAAGGGCTGAGTATGTTCTACCACCCAAGGTGTGCTTATTTCATAGTGTGACTGTACACCCAAGAGTGGTATACCTACCTTGTAAAAACAGTCCCTGTTACTAAAAATAGTTCCAGGCGAGATGGTGAAGGGTGAGTCAGATACAGAACCGGAGAAAAAAAAAAAAGAAAAAGTCCTGCTGGTGAGGATTGAGGTCAGGTCCTGTGAGTTATTTAGTGATTTTGATATTTTCCCGTGTATGGTGTATGGCAGCTGGCAGAGAGGGGCAGCCTTTTTGTGATTGATGGTGCTAACCATTGTGGAGTGGTACAGCTGTGGCTCTGTGATGGGTGTGAACAGTCAGAAGTAGTCCAGGTCTACGATGGTTTGGAAAAATGCATGGTCATATCATCTAGTGTTGTCCAATTATGCTAGAGGGAATACATCACAAATCGCTACCCACTCACAAAACCATGTGCAGTCTGAGCAAAAGTGAGTAACTCTGAGGCTTCCACTAATCTGCGACTGAGATAGGCTGGTAGTGGTCATTGCTGATGTCAGAGACCCTCTTCAAAAACGTCTGGGTACGCCTGCGTTTTTTCAACCACAGACAGAAAACTGCAGATTTCCACCCCCAAATACCGGCTTCCTGTCAGTCAAACTTTGACTACATTGCGTTTCCTGTTTTAAATCGCTACTTCCCTTTGTGTATGTGCAATGCGAATGGTATGCATGCAGTTGTTCTAAAATCCCTTGATTTGCAAATTCTCTTATTAGTGACCTATGCTTAATTAGCTCCAACATATATTATTCCTCTATTTCTCCCCCCCCCCCCCCAAGTAATGCAGCCTATCACACGGAAAGCCTGCTCATTAAAAATAGTATTTACGTAAGTGGTTTCCAATCAAGTACCCCTAACAGTTTAGGTTTTCCAACAGGACAGGTCCTCTCCAGAGGTCTCTCACCCACCCCATCTCTGCACTCCTGCCTATTCTTACTTAAATAATCCATTTTCTCATGTCACATACATACCTACCTACTTTTGCTTAACAAATCATCCCGGATGTTGTGACCATTCTTAAAATCTGAGTTGTTATATCATCACCCCCAAATAAATGTTTTCCTGGGATGAGAGACATTTGGGGAGACTATGGTTTTTCTGTTGCGTAGGTCAGGAGCAGTCCGCATAGGAACCATAATGGATTCTACTAATTTACTTGCACAGTTTAGAACGTTATAAATGTTATAGACACCAGCCACCTTGCTTACACAAATGTGTCTGGTCATATTGGGGTGATCTGAAATCACTTGTCAAATTATTTTCCAGCTACAGAAATCCATAAAACATGGGAACAAACCTTGATCTCGTCAATCCACTGCCGTACATTGAGGAAACTTCTTTCTGATGTGACATCATACACTAGCAACACCCCATGGGCTTTCCGGAAATAAGACTTTGCTATACTGCGAAATCTAAAAGGGTGCAAAAATATAGATATCAAGTATTAAAACATTATATTTAATGAGAAACCTACTAATACTACTTTCTCTAACATCCATATGGGATACTGGGATGCTCTCAAGACAGTTTAGAAAAATGTCTTGAGACCAGCCCAGTATCCCATATGGACTATGAGAAAATCCTATTCTTTGCCCTAACTTGCTCTGGGAGCTAACAGTCTCGGCATATCGAAGAATGATTGCGCTTATGTAATCGGCACAGGCTCTGGGCATGGGAGGATTGCACAGATACAGTAAGGGATTATTTTTGTTACACACTAAAAATATACTAAACATTTTATTTTAAATTAAAAATACATTGTTTTTTACAACCTCTGGTGTATGATACCAAACCTTAATCATACATATTACAGCTCACCAGCAGCATGGCCGCAATCGGTGCTTCATAGCTCACGCTGTCCGGTTTCTGCTTTTGCCGATCATATTACATTGCAAAAGATTACATTTTTATTATGGGCTTTTCAGAATTATTACAGCTCATAAGATATGGACTTGTCGGTAACCTTCCATTAAAAAAAAAAAAGGAAGGACTATCCATATTTTCTCTGGAATAACATTAATTGCCATCCAACATGGTTTATTCCATATTTAATATAAATTAGACTTCGCAGTCGCACTAGAGATTCTTGCTTCAACAGACAATTGTAAATAATAAAACAAGTGAACCCTTAACCTAATTTGCTGCACAACCTTTAGAGGCAATCCATGCAATGAAGCAATTTCTGTAGCTCTCACGGAGACTTCTGCACCTGTCAATAGCTAGTTTGGTTACTATTCCTGAGCAAACTACTCCAGCTGTCTCCATTGTGACCGATGCCTTCTCATAACTGCAGGTTTGTTCTATAGGATAGCATCCGGAATCTTCAGAATATAACACTGCCCACTGTGCAGTATGTTTATCTCCAGAATGCCTTGAGAGTTCATTGTGCTCTGTCAAAGCGCTTTAGGCCAGATGCAGCAAAACAGAACCAAGCCTCCTCTTTGTTAAAAGCTTCATTCTCCCACAAGCATTGTGTCAATAAGCATTTTCGCAAATTCCAGGTTATATTTTCAAAAACATCGAGTCCTTTTGGGTCTTCTTCCATGAAGTCCATTTATTAAAAATAAAAAATAAAAGTGTCATATGGTGTGTGCAGATGTGGACATACCCTGAACTTATAGTTCAGCTTCCAGGTCTGTGGAAGTTTTCCCTGCTTTTTTTTTACCAATCTATTGTTCAGTTTAATCAGTGGTCAATTTTCCTATTATGACTATGACCAGGAAGGTTTACTACAGTCCTATGGAATTTAAACTTCAAGTTCTTAAAAATACCAGCAGCTGTAATAACATTAATATCAAGCTGCTTGGACATGGTCATGTAGCCTTTACCTTGACTATAACCTTCTTTCTCATCTCCTCAGACAACTCTCTACATTGAAGACGCGTGTTATACTAATTAAAGAACGCAATCAGTTTGAACTATCGCTAGAGCTTGGTATTTTAGATTTATTAAATATGGGCAATAAGTTATTGGTTTTCACAGTTTATTTGCTTTATTCTATGACATAACAGTCATGCAGGAATACATGAAACAATAGCTTTTAATGTTTTCACTTTAAGGGGGATATTCAATGTGAGGTCACGGCTGTCGAGCTGGCTCGACAGCTGCGACCCTGTCCCGTTCTTGGTCAGCTCGACCGAGAAAATCGCAGGCGGGATTCAATGTCCCGCCTGCAGCGGGGCGAGAAAGGGGTGTGGCTGCGAAAAGTGGCCGGGAATCAGCGAGCTGCGGCCGGGAGCTCGGCAATTCCTGGCAGAACGAGCCCGGCTGCTTGTGAAGTCAGACTCGTACTGCGAGATCCCCTGCTCAATGCTGTCGAGGAAGACAGCATTGAATAGGGCCCGGAGGCCATCTCCCCCGATGGGAGATGGTCGCCGGTGATTGAACACCCCCCTAAGAAAGAATGAAACATTGTTTTAATGAGCTTGGATACCAACAAATTTTACATTCATGGATTTTTACAAGATAATGCTGAAACATTGCGGAAAGATGAACTGAAGGGGAAAAAAAATAAAAGGTTTTACATGCATTTTTTTTTTTTAAGGAAAAGTACTTCATGTAACAGGCTAGGTTAAATATAGGCATCGCTATTTTTAAATCGCGTACAGTATTCTTATCAATACAGATAGGCACAGAATGTCAGTGTTTGCACTTACCTTTCTTGTCCAGCTGTGTCCCAGATCTGCAGCGTTGTATACTCTCCGTCAACTAACAGTTTCTTCATATGAAAGTCAACCCCTAAAAGTAAAGAGAAGGATTCTTAACTGACATGTTTATAGCAACTGGGAAGCTTGGATACTATGAGGCTTATTTACCAAGATGGAAGTTTTATTTCAGATTCGGGGCGGGATGCTCTAACATCCACGCCCCCCGTCCGCTGCACATCGCTGGCTACCGCTGACATAATGATCACATATGCTCTAACATATGCGATAATTATGGCAAAAGACAGCTCTTGCGTTGAGTGGTCTTTTGTGGTGAGCCGGCAATGCGCAGCGGTTTCCAGCGGGTCCTGGCAGCTCCCCTTTCCCTCCCTTACCCGGCTTGTGCTGCTGAGGGCTCTCAGGAGGTTACAGGTCCGGGCAGCACAGTGCTGTGCTACTCGGACACAGGTGAGGGGGGTGGGGGGGAATTAGTAAATTTCCCCCTAAATAAACCCCTATGGGCAGTATCCAATAGCCGGGGGCTATTTAATTAGCCCAGATAGCCAGCACGTCCCGAGGCTTATCAAGGGTTTCTGTTTCACTTGCCCGTGGCAAGCGATGCAAAACCAGTGACAGCAGCTCTGTTTTTAGCTAAAATGGGGCTACAGCAGGCAAAATCACACAGGCTTAACAGAATCTGTGTGTTTTCATAGTGAAATGTGTTTTTATCAGGTGATGTAATCAGATAGCCCGATATAAAAACATTGGGCAAAAATAGGGCTGTTATATCGGGGCTACAGTATATGGATACATTCCTATGTAGTACATTGTATCTGAAGATACAGAATGGTAGCAGAAGTAATCTACAGTCACAGGGAAAAACAAACAGAACATCCAGAGCAAAGGTTTAGAAATGGGTGGGAATAGTACAGTATGGAACTTACTCAAATAATCTGTATCTTTAGAAACATACTTGCAGGCAATAAATATGCTGAGTCTGTATACAATATGGGACTGGCCTACTCAGTCATAAACCGCTTTGTTAGACTTTGTGAAAAAGTTGATGGTACATGTATCATTTAAGGGAGACAGTGCTGTAGGAGATTAGAGGGAGGTGCTACTCAAGGGTAGATGTATGAAACAGTGATAAGGGAGAAAAAGTGATAAAATGCCTGGTACTTTATCACTGGCCAATCAGCTCCTGACTGTTAAGTTACAGACTGGGTTTAAAAAGGGACAGTTAATAGCTGATTGGCTGGTGATAAGGTACCAGGCACTTTATCAATTCTCCTCCCCTCAATCCCCTACAGTCCTGCTCACAATAGGCCCTGTAGAATGTACAGGTCAGGACCCAGTTGACCCTGAATCATGCAATGCTTCTATTGAATGGTATGTATGACATTGCATCAACAGAATGCCTAGACCCCCAACTCCTAGCAATTCATTTTTGGGCAGTTACACAATAATAGGACAAAAGCATTCCAATAGAGTAGAACAACTGCTTCCCCTCAATTACAGAATATGGATATAAAGTGTAAATACTGCATTTTTACTCAACCCAATGTGGTGGGAATGTCGCCACGGAATTCATTCAAACACAGTCTTAGAAGGAAACTGGACTTTCCGGATCCAGCATCTCCAGCTAGCACAAGCCTGTAAATTGGACTGGGGGATTGGGATTCTTCTTGTAAGAAACCTTCTTTCTGCATAGAACACAAGCACAATGTACATTTACACCAATAACATGGGCTTTCCAGAACAGCAGGTCAGTTCAGTCTGAAAACAGGCCGAGAACAAAACATAGAAGATCCTTCCAGCAGATCAGTCACATTACCGCCAAATGCATTTCACTCACCTTTGGTGTAAATGCAGGAAGTCGCCTTTTTGAAGAAGCAGAGGAACCACTGCGGCTTATGGGTCGAGAGGGACTCCATTTGGTTCTCCCATCAACTTCTGATCTGGCCTCCAGTGTCTGGTAAATGGAATTCAATATAAACTTATCAGAAACACTTTGTTGCTTATATGTAAAAGGCATCTGCCCCAGGTGTGCACTGTCCACCTTTGGGCATGTGCCATGAAACAAACCAGTTACCTCTGCTTCAGAATTCACATAAGAAACGCTTCCTTCCCAGGGCTCATTGGAGCTGTGGCTATGCTCGCTTCCAAATTCACTGGCAGAGCTATCCGCATCGCTGTATCCTATGCTGCGAGGCAGGGACACACCACTTTCATTGCACCCGTTGGCCCACTTGGCTACATCAGAAAACCTGTGATATGAATCATCTTCTGCGGCAAAGCTGTGGAGAACGTCAGAGCAGGGTGACAAATCAGCAGAAGTTATTTTATATAAAACTAGTTGCCAGCCTGTCAAAATGATGAAACAAGACAAAGGAAATGTCAGAACTGGCGGCTGTGTATAGCAAACAGGAATGGCAAAGTTGGGCGTCATCTAGTGGCTGCTGGTGTGGAAAACACTTGTATCCCCCCCCCCCCGTAGAGGTGAGGAGTGGTGCTATCTTTTTTTTATCATATAGGATACTTATTACAATTACCAAGAAAAAAGCAGGAGGAATTTTTATGTATTTATATCTTACCTGCTGTAGGTAATCACCGGAGCTTCCTTTTGGGGATTGGGAGAAGACTGCTGAAACAGGAAAAAAAAAAAATCTAATTTTACCACAATGAAAGAAAATCAGTCCCTTTCCTCCTATATCAGATTTATACCACTTTCACATCGCACTTTTAAAACGGTATATTGCCGTTTTTTTTCCATTTTAAAACATTTAAGGCTGCAATGTGAAAGTGCCAAAGTTGATTTACCGGTTAAAGTTAACCGGTATTTCAACACGGTTAAAAAGCAGAGTCCTACACGTTTTAAAGCCGTTTTTTGGGCAGTTTGAACAGCTCTATTTCAATGGCTTGAAACGTGTCCCTTGGGGGTTAAACGGGTTGAATGTTTGAATGGTATTAAATGATTTTTAAAACGGTTTTCACCTGCAATGTGAAAGGTCTCAAGGCTCTGACCCGTTTTAAAGTCCCATTTAAGAATACCGTGTCATTACCCATTTCTGCAATGTGAAAGCAGTATATGTGTGCACGCAATTGTATGTATGGGTCGCATAGAAGTGAAATTCATACCTTTAAAAGTTTACCAAGTGCTTGTATTTCTTATCCAAGCACCCCCCAGGAGTCACTGTCCTAATATAGGAACAGTAAATATTTAAACATAGGAAACAGACATAACTCAGAGGACTTCTTTAAGTCAGCATGCCTTGATTGTATACAGTGACGTGCCTTATTATTATTATTATTAAATAAAGCCGAATCACCCTTCATTGAAGAGTTCAAAGATGGATAAAAATCTGTCTGG